>NC_133122.1:112161034-112483300 GCF_033568475.1 Henckelia pumila
ACTTTCATTCTTTGGATAGCCGCTTCGGAGCTCAACCCGAAGTGCATATCCCGTATAACCATCCCGTGAGCCATGTTTGGATAGCCGCTCCAGAGCTCATCCCGAAGTTCATACCCCATATAATCACCACAAGACGCATAAATCATCAAAATATTTTCCATGCATCATATCATGTCATTTCATAAATCTCGTACATGCTCATAAAGTTTCTCGTGATGCTACATGCTTAAAATCCGTCAAAACATTTCATGAGAAATTAACTTTCATGAGAAAATCACATAATCATGCAATACATAACTTGATTGATCCACGTGAGGCATTCCATCCATTTTGGACCTTGAAAACTTTAACATTCTTCATGAACATTCTTAAAAATAATCAAAATACCTTAAAATAACAAAATCATGATTTTTGGGACTCAAAAACTCGTAAAATGGGGTGGGAAGTTCGAGCCTGCGGTGCGACCACGCGCACAACCAGCGCGGGTGCGCCTCACGCTCGCAAAAGTGTGGGCTCTTGGCGCGGGCGCGCTGCTTGGCAGCGCGGGCGCGCCGTCGCGACTCTTTTTTCCGAAAACTGATCTTTTCTGCACTTTTTCAAAACCACATTGCTTAGGGACAATTTTTTCATCAAAAATATCATTCAACAACATCAAAATTTCAAAATAACTTGTACCAATACATCAAACATTCATAGATTTTGAGTCAAAAACCTTCATAACTACTTTTACCCAAAAATCTGTATAATGCATTCAAATCTTTCAAAACTCAATAAACATGAACCGAACACATCAGGAATGCTTCACGTATCACACTCAAGCAAAATACTCATAAAATTATCAAGAAACATGCATATATCATCAATCAAACACCTAGGGTTTTACCTAAAAAAAATACATATATTCTTGAATGGGTTTAAAAAAAACAGTAAAAACTTGTCTGGATCGTCTGATTGGGATTAACCTGGACTGCGGAACGATGTAGCCTTGAGAAGCCGAAGAACCCTAGCTTGGAGATCGCAGTGTTTGAGAGAGATTTTGAGAAAGAAGATTGAGCATTCAAATGAGAGTTCAGAAAACTTCTGAACGCTTTTATTCTGTGACTAATGGGCACCAACACGGCCCATTAGTTACACTTAAAATTCTTTAAAATTTTTACTCTCTCAGTAAAATACTTCTGCATCTACTAACTTTACTAAAATTTTTTTCTTAACTCGTTTCAAGGCTAGGCTCGTCCCTACGACCCAAAATTAAACCAAACCTAAAACTTTTTAAAAAATAATATAACACATAATTCACATAACAATTAATATTATAAATAACATGCATTAAATCATATAATTAAATCAATTAATCATGATTAAGCTAGTGGATTTTTTGGACCTTACAAGCACCCCAAGGCGATACACTAGGTCAAATGTATCCCTTGGCAATCAATTCTTCAAGTTGATCTTTCAATTACTTTAATTCAATCGGAGTAATTCGATATGGAGCTTTGGAAATCGGCTGAGTACCTGAAATCAATTCAATTTCGAATTCGATATCACGAATAGGCGGTAATCCAGGAATCTCCTCTAGAAATACGTCAGGAAACTCTCTAACCACTGGTAAATCTCTCAACACAGGGCTAGACTTCAAAACATCCACAACATAAATCAGAAATCCCTCTACTCCTCTCTGTAATAATCGAGACATTGACAAAACAGATATTAAAGGAATTCTGGATCGAGAACCCTTACCCAAGAATTTCCATTCGTCTGACATCTCGGGTCTGAACCTAACCACATTTTGAAAACAGTCGACGGTTGCCCTGTACTTGGTTAAAGCATCTATACCCACAATGCAATCAAAGTCTGATAACACAAGTACAGCACAATCTATCTCAATCACATTCTCTTTGAAACAAAATTCACAGTTTCTTACTATACTCACATAAACAATTCCTCCACCCAAAGGTGAAGTAACAGCAACTACAACAGGCAAAGGCTCACAAGGCAAAGCATGCTTCAACACAAATCTTTTTGAAATAAAAGAGTGAGAATCACCCGTATCTATCAATACAAAAGCAGGATAACCTGAAATGGAATAGTTACCTATAATAACATCATCAGGTGCTGATCGAGCCTGGTCCTCATTCAGAGCAAACACTTGGGCCTGCTGACTCGGAGGATGATTCAAAGTCTGGTTGCCTCTCTGTCGACTCTGTTGTTGTGGCTGAAAGGAATGAACAGCAGATTCTTGCCTCTTAGCCCGTGCTAACTGTCTCAAAGAATTCCCGCTCTCTGCTTGCTCAAGGCCACGTTAAGGACAAGATCTCGCATATTTCCCCGCCTGGTGACAGATGTAGAAACTCCCAAAGATGCCTCTACACTGATCACTGGATTTCCGACCTTCACACTTGTCACAAGAAGCTCCAGAAGCTCCTGAATTCTGCCCTAAACTATACTGCTTCGAGCCACTAGAACTCGAAGACGTGCTCCCAGATTTCTTAAACTGCTTCCCTTTCGGACGGAAGTTCTCTTTCTTATTGCCTTCACTACTAACACTCTCAATCCTCGGTGGTTGATTCTGATACTGTCACGGTTGGGCCTGAAACTGTCTCTACTACTGCTGAGGTACAAACTGTTTCCCTCTCTGCCTCATCAGTCCCGCCTCAGCACCCTTGGCCTAATTCATAGCATCCGCAAAGTTATCTGGCCTCCCGATGTTGACCAACACAAATATGTCAGGATTCAAACCGTTGATAAATTGATCGGCTTTTGCCTCTTCATTGTCGGCAATGTGTGGTGCGTGTAGTGAACCTTACCCGGATCACCTACTAAACAGAACATAGGCATGCAATTAACTTTAATAAACAGATATCAGAATAAACTGCGGAAACATTACTAAAATTACAATCCCAAGGCAAGGAATCTGTAAATACCCAAATATAATACAACCAAATCGAATAGATGTATCAATCCAATGACAATAGAAATAAAACCTAGGCGAAGCTCCAGCTGACCAACCACTGCCTAGCCCCTCTTGGATCCACCCGCCTCATCCAATCGCAAAACTGCACCATGGAATAGGGTGTCCAGAAACACATAGTATGAGACATGAGCATAAAATACTCAGTACGAGAGTATGAGTATACATGCATGCAAAGTGAACTCCCTATAAACTCGAGGTCAAGGATCAGATAACAGAGACAGACCGGGCCCTGGTATGTAGCACGTTGTGCCATCGCTTTAGGAGGTGGCTCCCATACCATAATACTAGTGGATATGCCAGACCCAAATCGATGGAAGTCCAACCACTAACAGGATAGGGAAAAACCCTACTAACAGACATCTCGAAGTAGATAGCTCAGTATGCAAATGAATGCAGCATAAATCAATGACATATAAACCATGCAGTCACATAATACATGCATACTCCGTCAGGATATCTCGAACAGTACTTTCGTGCCTCAAATCAGTGCAAGCTCTACCAACTCTAGGTCCATGCCTATAGTCTGCTCTACACTGCCAAATGATACTACTATCATTAAAGTGCTCTACAAGCCTTAACTAAGCTATTGCATACTCCTAAATATTTATAGGAAGCAAAAGCTATACCTTCGTCCGTCGTTAGCCCTTTGATGTCGATGCCTCCAGAATTTGGGCACAACTCCGCTACGACTATCGAACGCCTCGACGACTCCCGGGTCAAGCCTAGGAAGGCTAGAACAACTCGAATACGACTAGAGTAGAGAGGAAATCCGGAATTGGCAATTGAAAGTGAATCCTCGATCGGAACTTCCGAACCTCGATTGGAACGTCCGATCCTGCCATCAGAGCTTCCGAAGATCCTGATCTGCCACGTGTCAAAATATCACTTGTTGACTTCGGATAGGGGTGATCGGAGCTTCCGATCCTGATCGGAGTTTCCAATCCAACCACACGTGATGGATGACGTAATAACATCGGTGCCTCCGATCGCTCATCGGAGCTTCCGATCGTGCCTTCAGAGCTTTCGATCCGTCCGATACCCAATTTTATTTAATTAGCATTAATCCTTTAATTACTCAATTAGGGTACGGGCTACTATATTTGAAAGAGTGGGTGCCCGGATAGCCAACTTGTGGCTAAGGGCTTTTATGACTCTTTGTGTAAACAATCTTTGTTTAATATAATTTACATTTTATTAATGGCAATGACTTTATCTTTCTTCATATTGTTATATTGTGATATACTATTGTTGTTTTGATAAAGACCTTGAATATACTATAGTGTATGTAAGATGTGGTAGTACATGGGGATGACTATCATGAAACACATCTTATAGTCACTGTATATTCTAAACAGTTCCTAGTCGATTTAGCCATCCGAAAATAAGGATAAGGATCGCTCGAGTTGGAGACTAGCATTTGCGATGCAGAGTACCACGTTTCATTGGTAGAGAACATAGAGATGTTCGAAGCATGCAAATGGATATTCATATGATGAATGATCGAACTACCCTATTCGGACTTTCCAAGTGGTTATCACTTATCGAGTGGATAAAGTCCGCGTTTTTTGTTGTACACCATTAGTCCTTATTACTTGAAACATCATTGAGACTTAGTACTGTGCTTTGACTCGTTTACCGACTCTATGGGGGTCATCAGGTGTCGGGATTGGGTACAGTTACGACGCATATAGGAGTCGATGCTTTGTTGTCAAGGATTCACCACATACTTGCGAGTGTGGATATCCTATGCGATCTGAGGAGATATTAGTGTGACGAATCTCTGGCCAGAGTACATGATGTGTTTTAGGTTAATGGTTATCCTAGTAACACATGCGATGTCACTAATAGATCTCCAAGATGTTGTTCATAGTTATCGAATCTCGAACGACTCTCGATGCACCAATGGTTGTTGATTCGATCGGGATATTTGGTTGAAGGGACCGTACTGTACGCTAACCAAAATCTACTGGTTCTTGCAGGCACTATCAGTAATACCTAGGGAATCATGGGGCGATGTTGCTAGACGCTCTTACCATGATTCGTTGGGTAATTCGGAAATTTTTGTTCCGAGTCACAAGGAGTTGTGAGCCCATGGCTAGCTGTATTCCCGAACCATTGAGGGTTACACAAGTAATGGATTACTAAAATCCCGTAGAGATAGTTAAATTTAAAGAGTTAAATTTAATGAAAGAGAAATTGGATTTCTCAACTAAAGGGAATGGAATTTCCTAAAATGACATAGTGATGGGCATTTTTGGAAATCACTGAATTCGGATTCAGAAAAATTATCTTGACTCTAAAAGATGCATAAATGGTTTCTGTGCAAATTGGTAAAATCAGTTTATCAATCGGAGTCACGATGAATTTTATATTAATTTCTATAACAACGGGCTTGGCTTGTTGGGCTTAAGTTATGGATTGTGGGCTTTAAGGAGTTAGAGTCCTGATACAATTATAACTAGAAATTATCTATAAATAGAGGTGTTGGGTTAGAAAATCAAACACTTTGTGTCTTATAATTTTTGAAATTACACTCTAAATATTCTAAGGGTTTTTCGAAATCCTTGTCCCTCCCGGAGAAAATTCAGACTTGTGATTTTTGTGAAAAATTAAAATTATGAATTAAGAGATCATATCTGTTTATTCTCTACGCAAAACTTCTGATTGATTTCTAGTCAGTCAATCAGAGGGTTTCTGTTTTCTGTTCGTGGACCTTATTCCGGTGATTGATCGTGACGCCATCGGTTCCCGGGATATACAAGAAGAGCAGATTAAATTCTGTTGGTGTCCATAATCTCGCTTCGAGATTGGAGGTAAAATATTTAATTAATTATTATTTATTTTACTTGTGTGATTTAATCGTTAAATGTTTTGATACCCATGATATGAAATTGTTTCATATCAAAGAAAATAAAATTTTTAAACTTCCGCTGCACCGGGTATCGATTCAATTGATCTGAACACGGTATTCCAACAGTGGTATCAGAGCTAGGTTGCTCAGATCAAACGATTAAATTAATCGATTGTACAAAATTTTTTGGCCTCGGGTTTTTTGAAACAAAACATATTTTTAAAAATCAAAAATTTTATTTTTCTGACTGGCAAGAAAAAGGGCAGCGATCGTCGCTGCCCAATGGGCAGCGGCGGGCTGCCCAGCCCACGCCCGGTCAAGGCACGGGCTGCCCGGGATTGTCCCGGGCAGCCCGGAAAAATTAAAAATTGATTTTTGAAAATTTTGAATTTTTGAAATTCTAGTGTTTGATCCAATCGAAAAATGTTTTTGATAAGATCACGAGGCATCGGATCGAATTGTTCGAGTCCGAAATTTTTAAAATTGATTTTTGGATAAATTTGAATTTTTGGAAAATTTAAATATTTTATCCGTTAAATTGAATTTTGAAAATTGATTATTTTGGTACAATTGATGATAAGATGTGATCTTATGGATGGATAAGATAAAATATGATTTTATCTTTTAAATTATGATGCCACAGCATGTTTATCCAATTATTTAAATTTTGAATTTAAAATTTGATAATGGGATGATCGATTGCCATAACCAATTTTGTAGGTGTATGTTAGGAATTTACATTTGTCTTATTGTTGTTGGTGTTTATTAATGGGCTTGGTTTATAGCCCAATATGATTGTCATATGTAATAAAAGTGGGCCTGGTTTATGGCCCGTTCCCACCCCTACAAATGTATCCCATATTTGTCATCGAAATTTATTGTAAATTTATTATACTTAGTGGGAGACAAAGATTTGAAGAAATGGTGGGCCCAACAGACAATGAAGACTGAAGAAATGTAAATTGGAAGCTCAATGTAATAGGATTGCATTGCATACCTGCATATTACCCAGGATTGGATTTAGACTCGTGATTGGCAACCACGGGTCGAATAGATAATGGGATCGATCATCCTTTAATAATATATGATATTATTGATGTATGCATGTTTAGAACAAATTGTATGAATCCCGCAAGCATACATAAAAATGAATGATGAGACAAATTTTCAAAATTAAAAATCCCTCATTTTAAATATGATTTAAAATTTATATCAAGATTAATAAAAGGGAATTTAAATATTGTTTAAATTTTCCTACCTTCCATCAACGATCAATGTATGAGATGCTACCCGCGGATATGGTCCGGCTCATATTATTGGGGGGGCCCGTTCGTCGAAAAGTTGTACATTGGATCGACAAATGTTGTAAGTTGGGTGGAACTCCCATGGGATCGGCTCATATTATTGGGGGATCCACATGGCGACCGTCCATCACAACTTAATATTGATGGGTCATCTTGACTTGTCACAATAAATGGCGTCATATTATTGGGCCCTTATTGGACATGAGGTAAATACATGGGGGTTACTTTGGAAGTAATTGGGCTCTACCTTTTGAAAATTATGGTTGGCTGATATTATTCGGGACTATGATTTGTCAATTGGACTCCATGTTCTCACTAAGGAAAAAGTTTCCCGTTTTCACTAAAGGGTGGTGAAATCGTTAAAATAGTGGGAGTGTAATTCATAAAATTAAAATTCGCCATATTTTATGTCTTAGTAAATTAATTAAACAATCACTGATTATTGTCTGTTTCCTTTTCAGTATATTGTTACAATGAATTCGCGTAATCCACTATTTGCAATTCTCGAACAAAACAAACTCACTGGCGCAAACTATACGGAATGGTTCCGTAAGTTAAAGATTATTCTCACTTCGGAAAAGGCTTTCTACGTGTTAGAGAAGCCGGCCCCGAAGGAAGCCCCAGCTAATACAAGTCCGGAAGAGTTGGCCAAACTTGATTTATGGTGGGACCATGATATCAAGGCCAAATGCTACATGCAGGCTTCGATGTCTGATGAACTCCAGAGGCGATTTGAGGATGTCGTGAATGCTGCTGACATTCACAAAGCACTCAAGGAGCTATTTGGAGCAGTCAAGGTCGGAGAGGTATGCCACAGTCAGAGAGCTCATGACAAGCCGCATGCGAGAGGGGACTTCTGTCCGTGAGCATGGGGTGTGCATGATTGGGCTCATTGAAAAGTTGGTAACACTCGACTTGACTTTGGAGCATGAACTCAGCTCGGACTTGTTACTCCTTTCACTTCCTTCATCGTATGATGGTTTTGTGGTGAACTTCAACATGAACAAGATAGAGGCCACCCTTGAAGAGATGGTCAATATGCTTGTCACATATGAAGCCACACTAAAGAAGGATAAACCGGTACTCTTGGTTGGGTCCTCTTCTAACTCGAAGAAGGGGCCAAGTGAAAAGGGTAAGAAGCATTCTGCCCCGCCCAAGAAGGGGAAGGCCAAGGTTTCATATGAGAAGAAGGATGAAAACGTTTGCCATTACTGCAAGAAGCCCGGTCATTGGAAACGTAACTGCAAGGAATACCTCGATCAGTTGCGAACTGAAAAGGGTATGTTTTACATTGAAATAAATGTTTCTCTTAATACTTCTTCTTGGGTATTGGATACCGGATGTGGATCTCACATTTGCAATGATTTGCAGGTGATGACAAGAAGTCGTAAGCTAAGGATGGGTGAGACCCAACTGAGACTCGGGAATGGTTCAAGAGTCGAAGCCAAAGCGATAGGAGACATTTATTTAATTTTACAAAACTATTTTAAGTTATTTTTGAGAGATGTTTTGTATGTTCCGGATTTGGTCAAAAACATTATTTCTATTTCTATGCTTGATAGAGATGGTTATTCTTGCAATTTTGTGAATGGGATTTGCAATATTTACAAGAATGAATGTTTGATTGGAAATGGACAACTTGAAAACGATCTATATAACTTAAATTTAAAAGACGTTTCAATGAATTATGTCGATAAACCGGTAACAACAAATAAAAGGAAAAACGATAGTCAAAACCCGGCAAATCTTTGGCATGCTAGGCTAGGTCATATTTCCTCAAGGAGGATGAACAAGCTAGTGGGGGAGGGCATGTTTGATATGTCTGATATTAACTCTCTACCTACTTGTGAATCCCGCCTGAAAGGAAAAATGACTAAATCTCCATTCAAGGGGAAACCTGAGCGTAGTCAAAATCTGTTGGATTTGATCCATACAGATGTTTGTGGTCCATTTAGAATTGGTACTCAATTTGGCCACACCTACTTCATTACCTTTACTGATGATTATTCAAGGTATGGGTATTTATATTTAATGAAATATAAGTCTGAAGCATTTGAAAAGTTCAAAGAATTCAAGGCTGAAGTAGAAAACAAACTAGGCAAAAGTATTAAGGCACTTCGATCGGATCGTGGTGGAGAATACTTAAGTGCCGAGTTTTTGGACTATCTAAAAGAGAATGAGATTCTCTCTCAGTGGACTCCTCCTATGAAACCACAACCGAATGGTGTTTCGGAGAGTCGTAATAGAACCTTGTTGGACATGGTTTGATCCATGATGAGCTTCACTGAGCTCCCACCATCGTTTTGGGGCTACGCGCTTGAAACGGCGGTTTTGTTGTTGAACAACATTCACACTAAAGCAGTAGATAAAACACCATACGAGTTATGGAATGGCAAAGCTCCTAAGTATTCGTACTTGAGGATTTAGGGATGTCCTGCTTACGTGAAGCAGACAGTGGGAGATAAGTTGGATAGTCGATCCATCTTATGTTATTTTGTGGGGTATCCGAAGAATTCAATCGGATATTATTTCTATCATCCTGCTAAAACAAAGGTGTTTGTTTCAAGGAATGCCACCTTCTTGGAGAAGGAATTTTTATTGGATAAGAAAGGCAAGATGATGGAACTCGAAGAAATTCGAGAAGAACCCGAAATACAAATTAACGATCCTACACCTCAAAAATCATCACAAGACACGCCTATTGCTAGAAGATCCGAGAGGACTTCTAGGCCTCCTGTTAGATATGGTCTTCTTCTTGAAGGGGATCAAAGTGAACCCGATATTGGATGTGATCCAAGAAACTTCAAGGAAGCAATTTCTGATGCGGATTCTAATTTATGGCTTGAAGCAATGCAGTCGGAAATAGACTCGATGCATTCAAACCAAGTTTGGTCTTTAGTAGATCCTCATGATGGAATTGTTCCAATAGGATGTAAATGGATTTACAAAAGAAAACTTGGGCCTGATGGCAAGGTGTTGACCTATAAGGCACGATTTGTTGCAAAAGGTTATACTCAAAGATAAGGAGTTGACTATGATGAAATCTTTTCACCAGTCGCAATGTTCAAGTCCATAAGAATCCTAATTGCCATAGCAGCATGGTATGACTATGAGATATGGCAAATGGATGTGAAGACTGCATTTCTTAATGGAAACATTAAGGAAGAAATCTATATGATGCAACCTGAAGGATTCACCTCCATGAGAAGCGAGCATAAGGTATGCAAGCTTCAGAGATCAATTTATGGTCTAAAACAAGCATCAAGAAGTTGGAACCAGAAATTTGATGAAACAATAAAGGATTTTGGTTTCATCAAGAACCCGGAGGAACCATGCATGTACAAGAAAGTAGTTAAGGATGCGGTAACATTCTTAGTACTTTATGTTGATGACATCCTACTCATTGGGAATGACGTAGGGATGTTGCAGTCAACAAAGATATGGTTATCAGGTAGATTCTCGATGAAGGATTTTGGTGAGGCATCCTATATTCTAGGGATACAGATCTATAGAGATAGATCTAAGAGAATGATAGGACTCACTCAAGCAACCTACATCGACACTATATTGAAAAGGTTTTCAATGGATGAGTCCAAGAGAGGACATCTACCTATGTGTCATGGAGTTTCTCTATCCAAGTCTATGTGTCCCAAGACTGACGAAGAGATAGAGAAAATGACACATATACCATATGCGTCAGCCATAGGTAGTATCATGTATGGGATGATATCTACTAGACCGGATGTGGCCTATGCTCTGAGCGTCACGAGCAGATATCGAGCCAATCCAGGTCAAATGCATTGGAAAGCCGTGAAGGATATTCTTAAGTACTTGAGAAGAACTAAGAATATATTCATGGTTTATGGTGGAAGAGAATTGAAGTTGGAAGGCTACACCGACTCTAGCTTCCAAAGTGACGTGGATGACTCAAAATCAACCTCTGGATTTGTATTCGTGCTCAATGGTGGTGCTGGCTCTTGGAAGAGTTCCAATCAAGACACCACAGCGGATTCCACCACTGAGGCAGAATACATTGCAGCATCAGCTGCTGCTAAAGAGGCGGTTTGGATGAGGAAATTCATCCAAGAGTTGGGTGTGATTCCAGAATCTGTTGGTCCAGTCCCGGTGTACTGCGACAACACTGGTGCCGTTGCTCAGGCAAAGGAACCAAGGTCTCATCAAAGATCCAAACACATACTGAGGAAATACCACATCATCCGGGAGATCGTGGAAGGAGGAGACATTACAGTCGAGAGAGTGGCCTCTGCAGACAATATCGCTGATCCGCTTACGAAGCCCTTGCCAGACCATTGTTTGACAAACATCGCGAAGCAATGGGATTACGTAATATGACTAGTTGGCTTTAGGGCAAGTGGGAGATTGAAAGAGTGGGTGCCCGGATAGCCAACTTGTGGCTAAGGGCTTTTACGACTCTTTGTGTAAACAATCTTTGTTTAATATAATTTACATTTTATTAATGGCAATGACTTTATCTTTCTTCATATTGTTATATTGTGATATACTATTGTTGTTTTGATAAAGACCTTGAATATACTATAGTGTATGTAAGATGTGGTAGTACATGGGGATGACTATCATGAAACACATCTTATAGTCACTGTATATTCTAAATAGTTCCTAGTCGATTGAGCCGTCCGAAAATAAGGATAAGGATCGCTCGAGTTTGAGACTAGCATTTGCGATGCAGAGTACCACGTTTCATTGGTAGGGAACATAGAGATGTTCGAAGCATGCAAATGGATATTCATATGATGAATGATCGAACTACCCTATTCGGACTTTCCAAGTGGTTATCACTTATCGAGTGGATAAAGTCCGCGTTTTTGGTTGTACACCATTAGTCCTTATTACTTGAAACATCATTGAGACTCTATATGCTAGTACTATGCTTTGACTCATTTACCGACTCTATGGGGGTCATCAGGTGTCGGGATTGGGTACAGTTACGACGCATATAGGAGTCGATGCTTTGTTGTCAAGGATTCACCACATACTTGCGAGTGTGGATATCCTATGCGATCTGAGGAGATATTAGTGTGACGAATCTCTGGCCAGAGTACATGATGTGTTTTAGGTTAATGGTTATCCTAGTAACACATGCGATGTCACTAATAGATCTCCAAGATGTTGTTCATAGTTATCGAATCTCGAACGACTCTCGATGCACCAATGGTTGTTGATTCGATCGGGATATTTGGTTGAAGGGACCGTACTGTACGCTAACCAAAATCTACTGGTTCTTGCAGGCACTATCAGTAATACCTAGGGAATCATGGGGCGATGTTGCTAGACGCTCTTACCATGATTCGTTGGGTAAGTCGGAAATTGTTGTTCCAAGTCACAAGGAGTTGTAAGCCCACGGCTAGCTGTATTTTTGAACCATTGAGGGTTACACAAGTAATGGATTACTAAAACCCCGTAGAGATAGTTAAATTTAAAGAGTTAAATTTAATGAAAGAGAAATTGGATTTCTCAACTAAAGGGAGTGAAATTTCCTAAAATGACATAGTGATGGGCATTTTTGGAAATCACTGAATTCGGATTCAGAAAAATTATCTTGACTCTAAAAGATGCAGAAATGGTTTCTGTGCACAATTGGTGAAATCAGTTTATCAATCGGAGTCACGATGAATTTTATATTAATTTCTATAACAACGGGCTTGGCTTGTTGGGCTTAAGTTATGGATTGTGGATTTTAAGGAGTTAGAGTCCTGATACAATTATAACTAGAAATTATCTATAAATAGAGGTGTTGGGTTCAAAAATCAAACACTTTGTGTCTTATAATTTTTGAAATTACACTCTAAATATTCTAAGGGTTTTTCGAAATCCTTGTCCCTCCCGGAGAAAATTCAGACTTGTGATTTTTGTGAAAAATTACAATTCTGAATTAACAGATCATATCTGTTTATTCTCTACGCAAAACTTCTGATTGATTTCTAGTGCAGTCAATCAGAGGGTTTCTGTTTTCTGTTCGTGGACCTTATTCCGGTGATTGATCGCGACGCCATCGGTTCCCGGGATATACAAGAAGAGCAGATTAAATTCTGTTGGTGTCCATCATCTCGCTTCGAGATTGGAGGTAAAATATTTAATTAATTATTATTTATTTTACTTGTGTGATTTAATCGTTAAACGTTTTGATACCCATGATATGAAATTGTTTCATATCAAAGAAAAATAAAATTTTTAAACTTCCGCTGCACCGGGTATCGATTCAATTGATCTGAACACGGTATTCCAACAATATTCTCCCCCAATTAAGATATTTTGTCCTCAAAATAAGATCTTAAGTACTGAATGTAATACAGAAATCAGAAACATTCTTTATTCAAATCAAACGTTTACAGAGTTTGCAACTGAATACAACTTAAGAATGAAATCAAAACAACTCAGGATGGTCTTCATGCATCATGTCCTCAAGCTCCCAAGTAGCTTCCTCAGTGCCTCGGTGCTGCCATTGAACTAAAACCAGAGGAATGACTTTGTTCCGTAAAACCTTATCCTTATAATCCAGGATACGAATAGATTTCTCAACATAGGTCAAATCCTTGCTCACCTGAACCTCAGACCGCTTCAGAATATGAGACTCATCCGCCACATACCGTCGCAACAGAGATACGTGGAACACGTCGTGAATACTGGAAAGATACGGTGGCAAAGCTAGTAGATTAGCCAAATCGCCAATGCTATCCAAGATCTCAAACGGACCGATAAACCTGGGAGACAACTTGCCCTTAAGGCCAAATCTGAGAATTTTGCGGAAAGGTGACACTCTCAGAAACACTTTCTCCCTGACATCGAACTGTAAAGGCCTACGCTTGGTGTTAGCATAGCTGGCCTGACGATCCTGTGCAGTCTTAATCCGTTTCTTGATCTGATCAACAATGTGTACCGCCTGCTGGATAAACTCCGGTCCCTCAGCCTGTCTCTCCCCCACTTCTTCCCAGAAGAGTGTAGTACGACAACGTCGTCCGTACAACGCCTCAAAAGGTTCCATCCCAATACTAGTATGATAGCTGTTGTTGTACGCGAACTCGATCAATGGCAAATGATCCTGCCAGGATCAACCAAAATCCATGACGCACGCTCTAAGCATATCCTCCAAAGTACGGATAGTGCACTCTGACTGACCATAAGTCTCCGGATGATAGGCAGTACTCAAACTGTGAGTAGTACCCATCGCACGCTGAACACTCCCCCAGAATCTAGAAGTAAACCTGGGGTCCCGATCGCTGACAATGCTCACAGGCTCTCCATGAAGTCGAACGATCTCCTGAATGTACAATCGAGTCATACGATCCACATTGTACTCCCAGCTATAGGCAATAAAATGTGCTGACTTTGTGAGTCGGTCCACCACAACCCAGATAGCGTCACAGTTCCTCGGAGATACCGGCAAATGGGTCACAAAGTCCATTGTGATAAACTCCCATTTCCATTCAGGAATAGGCAGGTTGTGAAGCAATCCTCCAGGTCGTTGGTGCTCTGCCTTGACCTGTTGACACACCAAACATCTCGAAACAAACTGATAAACACTGCGTTTCATTCCCTTCCACCAGAAACGAGTACGTAGATCCTTGTACATCTTGTTGCTCCCAGGATGAATACTCAACTTAGTGCGCGCCTGAGACAAAATCTCCTCTCGCAACTCTACATCCTAGGAATCACAAGCCTACCAGACAAACACAGAAAGCCATCTGACTGATAATGAAATCCAGACAAGCTACCCTCGTTAGCTAGACGAGCTAAACGCTGGGTCTTCGAATCAGACATCTGAGCATCTCGAATCCGCGAATACAACGCTGGCTCAGATAATATCGCAAACATCTGGATACTCTTCATACCTTTCTAATGCTTGAAAGTATATCCTGAAGTACAACAGTCACTGATCGCACTAGACATCGAACAAGTCTGAAGTGCGGATAGTCGCACCTTGCGACTCAAAGCATCAGCAGTGAGATTAGCAGCTCCCGAATGGTACTTAATCTCGCAATCATAGTCCTTAAGAATGACCATCCAACGTCTCTGCCTCATGTTCAACTCCGCCTGAGTGAACATATACTTGAGACTCTTATGGTCGGTGAAGATCTCAAATTTCTCGCCATACAGATAATGACGCCAGATCTTCAAAGCGAACACAATGGCTGCCAATTCCAAATCATGGACTGGGTAGTTGTCCTCGTGAAGCTTCATCCGTCTAGAAGCGTATGTAATCACATGCACATTCTGAGTCAGGACACAACCTAACCCCTGAAGAGAAGCATCAGTGTACACCACATACCCTCCAGATCCTCACGGTAATGCCAACACCGGCGCAGAAGTCAACCGCCGTCGAAGCTCACAGAATTTCTCCTCACACTCGAAGGACCACTCGAAATCCACACCCTTGCGGGTAAGTTGCGTTAACGGTCGAGCTAACTAAGAGATGTTCAGAATGAAGCGACGATAATATCCTGCTAGACCCAGAAAGCTACGGATCTCAGCAACTATCATCGGTCGCGACCAATTAAGCACCGCCTCAATCTTGCTTGGATCAACAGAAATCCCCTCCCTGGATATGATATGTCCAAGAAAGACCACTCGATCCATCCAGAACTCACACTTGCTCAGCTTGGCGTACAACTGCTCGTCCCGAAGGGTCTGCAGTACCAACCGTAAGTGAGAAACATTCTCTTCCATATTACGCGAATACACCAAGATGTCGTCAATGAAGACCACGACAAACTTGTCCAAATACTCCCTGAAGACACGGTTCATCAGGTCCATGAATATAGCCGGCGCATTAGTCAAACCAAATGGCATCACTAGAAACTCGTAATGCCCATAGCAAGTACGGAATGCAGTCTTGGCTACGTCCTGATCTCGGACTCTCAACTGATGATACCCAGATCTCAAGTCAATCTTGGAGTAAAATGAAGTGCCCTGTAGCTGATCAAACAAGTCATCAATACGAGGCAAAGGATAATTGTTCTTCACAGTAACTCGATTCAGCTGCCGATAGTCAATGCACAGCCGCATAGACCCATCATTCTTCTTCACGAAGAGAACAGGAGCTCCCCAAGGAGATACACTAGGACGAATTTACCCCTTGTCCAAAAGATCCTGTAGCTAATTCTTCAAATCATGCATCTCTGATGGAGCCAGACGATACGGTGCTCGAGAAATAGGAGAAGTACCCGGAATCAACTCTATGCCAAACTCGACTTCCCTAACAGGAGGAAAACCCGGAATCTCATCGGGAAATACATCTGGAAATTTGTCCACAACAGGAATACTCTCTATCCCGATGCTCTCAACGAACAAATCAACTGCATAGATAAGGTAGCCTTCCCAGCCAGACTCTAGAGCTCGACAGGCTCTCAAATCTGATACCAAAGGCATCGGGGGTCGCGCTCCCTCTCCATAGAAAAACCAGCTATCACTCCCCTCCGGATGAAAGCGTACTAATCTCTGATAGCAGTCCACTGAAGCTCGATAGGTAGTCAACATATCTATTACCAGAATGCAATCAAAGTCGTCCATTGCAAGAACCATGAGATTCGCTAACAGAATGTTCCCCTCGAACTCTAAAGGGCAACCCATCACTAGACGTTTAGCCAAAGCAGATTGGCCCGTCGGAGTAGAAATATACATCACTACGTCTAGTGAAATGCATGGTAACTTATTCCTCTTAACAAAACGTGCAGAAACGAAGGAATGAGATGCACCAGTGTCAATAAGTACAAGAGTAGGTATACCATAAAGCAGAAATGTACCTGCGATAACTTTCTCATTCTCCTCCACTGCCTGATCATGCCTCAGGGCAAACACCTAGCCAGAAGCTCGTGGCCTCAAATGAGAACTCCCAGCAGGCTTTCCCTGCGACCTCTGCTGAATGGTGGCCTGAGAACCAGATCCTGAACCTGAACCAGAACCGCCTCCCCCAGATAGTGGACAATCCCTCTGGATATGACCAGTCTCCCCACAATGGAAACAAGCTCCAGAAGCTCTACGGCACTTGTCGGATGGATGGTTCTTCCCACAGTGATCACACTTGTCCTTCTTACCGAAACGGACAACACTAGCAGAGCCAGAGGAAGAAGAAGTAGATCCAGACTTCTTGAAAGATTGGGCACGGGGACCCAAAGAACTAGCAGGTCTTGACTGAGAGAAAGACCTGTTCCATCGAATGCTGTCCTTTGCCTGGTGACAACGGCTCACCAAACCCTCATAGGACATGTCGTCACCAACCGCCACATGGTCATGGATCTCAGGGTTAAGGCCCTGAAGGAACAGATTATACTTCATCTCGGAGCTGTCGGCAATCTCGGGGCAATAGGATAGCAGATCAAAGAACTTCTGCTGATACTCATCAATAGACATAGCTCCCTGTCGCAGACTCAGTAGCTCGTCCGCCTTAGACTGACGGAGTGCAGGAGGAAAATACAGCTTCTGAAAAGGTGTACGAAACTCGGCCCAGGTGGCCACTCCTCTTGCCGCAACAAAAGGTGCAGAAGTAAACCTCCACCACCTGCGCGCACGTCCATCCAAGAGATAGCCAAGGGTCTCCATCTTCTGCTCCTCGGTGCATTGGAAAGTCTGAAAAGTCGTCTCCATGCGGTCTAACCAGTTCTCCGCATCCTCCGGAGACTCACCTCCAACCAAGGGCTTAGGTGCCATCTGCAAGAATCGACGAACACTGAAACGGTCCTCATCTCGATGACAATGGCGGCGTTCCCGACGAGGCTCCCGGTCGGCATCACCCCAACGCCCACCAATACTGCCATGAGAACTCTGGTCGTCACAATCTGCCATCTACAAAATTAACCTAACGGTTATCTTATGTAGAATCTAAATCCCAAGAATACTTTTCATGCTCTGATACCATAAATGTAGTGACCCTTACCCGGATCACCTACTAAACAGAACTTAGGCATGCAATTAACTTTAATAAACAGATATCAGAATAAACTGTGGAAACATTACTAAAATTACAATCTCAAGGCAAGGAATCTGTAAATACCCAAATATAATACAACCAAATCGAATAGATGTATCAATCCAATGACAACATAAATAAAACCTAGGCGAAGCTCCAGCTGACCAACCACTTCCTAGCCCCTCTTGGATCCACCCGCCTCATCCAATCGCAAACCTGCCCCATGGAATAGGGTGTCCAGAAACACAGAGTACGAGACGTGAGCATAAAACACTTAGTACGAGAGTATGAGTAGACATGCATGCAAAGTGAACTCCCTATAAACTCGAGGTCAAGGATCAGATAACAAAGACAGACCGGGCCCTGGTATGTAGCACGCTGTGCCGTTGCTTCAGGAGGTGGCTCCCATACCATAATACCAGTGGATATGCCGGACCCAAATCGATGGAAGTCCAACCACTAATAGGATAGGGAAAAACCCTACTAACAGACATCTCGAAGTAGATAGCTCAGTATGCAAATAAATGCAGCATAAATCAATGACATATAAACCATGCAGTCACATAATACATGCATACTCAGTCAGGATATCTCGAACAGTACTTTCGTACCTCAAATCAGTGCAAGCTCTACCAACTCTAGGTCCACGCCTATAGTTTGCTCTACACTGCCAAATGATACTACTATCATTAAAGTGCCCTACAAGCCTTAACTAAGCTATTGCATACTCCTAAATATTTATAGGAAGCAAAAGCTATACCTTCGTCCGTCGTTAGCCCTTTGATGTCGATGCCTTCAGAACTTGGGCACAACTCCGCTACGACTATCGAACGCCTCGACGAATCCCGGGTCAAGCCTAGGAAGGCTAGAAAAACTCGAATACGACTAGAGTAGAGAGGAAATCCGGAATTGGAAATTGAAAGTGAATTCTTGGCCTTTTATTTATAGACAACGATCGGAGCCTCCGATCCTCGATCGGAACTTCCGAACCTCGATCGAAATGTCCGATCCTGCCATCGGAGCTTCCGAAGATCCTGATCTGCCACATGTCAAAATATCACTTGTTGACTTTGGATAGGGGTGATCGGAGCTTCCGATCCTGATCGGAGCTTCCGATCCAACCACACTTCATGGATGACGTAATAACATCGGTGCCTCCGATCGCTCATCGGAGCTTCCGATCCTGATCGAAGCTTTCGATCCGTCCGATACCCAATTTTATTTAATTAGCATTAATCATTTAATTACTCATTTAGGGTACGGGCTACTACAGTGCGAACCTCATTAAGCTGTCAAACTTGGTAACATACTCCTCGATATTCAAGTTTCCTTGTTTCAGATTAGCAAACTCGGCACCCTTATCCTTTCGGTACGAAATTGGGAAAAAACGCTTATAGAACTCAGCTTTGAACACACTCCAGGTAATGGTCGTACCTTGATTCTCAATGGCCCTCTTCGTCGTGATATACCAGTTCTTAGAAACTCCCTGCAACTGATGAATAACTAACCTGGTTCGACGGTCATCGGTATAGTCAAACGAATCAAACAACTTATCTATGTCATCCAACCAGCTCTCACAGTCCACTGGATTTTCCGTACCTTTCAAATTCGGGGGTCAGAAAGACTAAAACCTTTTTAGCAAGGTCTCAATCGGAGTAGCTGTGGCATCCATCTGATTCATAACGATACTGCCCTCCTCAACCGGAGGAGTTACTGCAGGAGGATTCTCATTCGGAGGAATAATTGGCGGTGGGTTCCTATTCAACATTCTTTGAGGACCCATAATCTGATAATAAAAGAGGTTAGGACACAATGTCTCAATCTCAAACTTCGGTGCCCAAAGACCTTTGTTCTGCTTACTCAAGCAATCCTCCAACGAATACGGATTCAATCGGGAATCCAAAACAGTTCATATCTCATATAATTCATGCTTTAAAATTTAAATCACATAGTCATGTAATTCAAATAATTCTCAATCAATAAAGAATGATCGCATAATGAATCCATTTAAACAAACGAAGAATTCAATCACATGCGAGAAACCAATTCAAGCGGACTCGATCTACCCGCTCACTTCTAATTCAGTCCAAAACTCTTATCGCTCTGATACCACTTAATGTGAGGACCTCGGTTCTAAACATCTAATCAAGAATAAATCGCTCAAGCATCAGCAAGAAGTCATGGCATAAAGCCACAAAAAAAAAATTTAAAACAAAGTAGACCGCGCGCCCGCGCCCGTGACTCGCCTAAAACAAGTATGCCCGTGCTTGCACCTTGCAAGAAGTCGCGCGCCCGCTCTGGCCTCTCGCTCCAAAACATCACTCCACCAAAAACAACTCCATTCCAAACCTCAAAACATGCATTTAAAATATCCATCTTTCCAAGAACAATACATGAAGAGTCTAGAGTTGAAATACATTCGATTCGGTAGTCCATGCATCGATTCTTGCTTACAATACAAAATACAAATAAGTTCGAATAAATATTCGACTTCTAAGACACCAAGTCGTCACTCTATCTTCACATCCCAACTATCTATGTGATCTCTGACTCGGTTCTGCTCCACTTGTTGCTAAGTACACATACAAAAACAAGACAACAGTCGGATAAACCGGTGAGAATAAATCCCAGTAAAAGAGACAAACATGTTATATCAAATAAACATCTCAAATAGCAATATATAACAACTTTCACATAATCCAAATGAAAGTAGAATGAATGCATGACTTAAAATCTCTATATTATCAAACTCTGATAATCAAAATGCGTCTCGTCTCTTCGTTTCTTTGGTTGGGATCCCGAGGATAAAATATCACAACGATCACACCGAACTCCCTTTTTGAGGTGGATGATGTATACTTTAATCCTCTAGACTCCGAAGCATTACAGAGAGTTCATCAACAACTATAGTAATTCGCCTACAAAGCCACTCAACTATAATCCCCAGAACGTCTAATTCAAAATAAATACAATCATTTGGCTCAATATGAACACATATGAATTCTAACACATTCAATCAAATAAATTCAAGTAGTTCACATAAACATGCAAGTATGTGATTTCTCGAGGACACTCGAATCAATCCGGATTCGAGTTAGTCGTCTTATTCCTTCCAATATCGTCTTATACCTCTCTTTGATCGAAAGTTCCAATCCTGAACAATCAAAAGATAATTCGATTCAAAAGCTATTCTAATTAAAATCAAATAGTCAAGAAGTATAATATTATACCGTCTTCAATCTCTCGAGATTCAAACTCTGTAATCCCGAGTTATCGGCCTTCGAACCAATTTGTACGGAGATGTAAACAAAACAATATCATTCAACAATTCAATTCGAATACGTTTCAATCAAAACAATCGATAGATAATCCCAAAACTCAAACCGGCGGCATAACGGCTATAAATCGATCAACTGGAAACACAGAAAGCAGTACAATAACTCATTCAACTCATAACAATCCCAATATCATCAAAACAACTCAAATCCATCAAATCCGAAGCTTCATTTTCGAAAATCATACGAAAAATAAAAACAAATCCGAACGACATTCTTTTTCCGATTCGACAAAGAATAAACGCTACAAAGTAGCTCAAGAACAACGTCTCCGAATATCGTTCGATTCTAACAACTTCCAAAAAATCAAACTTCAAAGAATTAAGAAAAACTTACATCCTAAAGGAGCTCTCTCAGTCGTGATCGCTAATATATCCTCAGATATAATTTCTATCAGACGGATAAAGAAAAATCGAGAATTTTAGAAGCTCAACTCACGTTTCACATGTCTTCAACGGAGGAAACATCTTGGAGGAAGAAGATGAAGGAATTAGGAGACTTAGTCAAACTCAAGAATATATAACAAAGCTCATTTTTGCACTTTTGTCCCTGAAATTTCCAAAAATTTCAAAATGGTCCCTGATATAAATCAAAACGGTCCTCGAATAATAAAATCTCCGGTTATCTCAAATAACTCAATTAAGATAAATTTGGGACGTTACACTAAGGATCCATTAGAGATGTCGCGAGGTCCCATGACGAGAGGGCGTAGCAAGAAGTTCAAGGATGCGCTTCAAACTTTGATGATAAATTACCAAGAAGGAGTTGGAATACTTTAATATCAATTTGGAGGATGCTATAATATTATTTAAGTTCAAAAAGATCAAGGCAGTGAATGAAATTTTAGAAAAAGAACAGCAAATTCAAAAGCACAGCGTGCCTGCGCCTGTACCTTAGTGCGCCCGCGCCATGACCTGCGAGAAATCAGCGCTCTCGGGCTGATGGACAGCGCGCCCGTGCTGACGGGTGAGTTTTGACGATGATTGTGTTAACCTCATGCACGCCCGCGCCCTACAAATCATGTGCCCGCGCTGCAGCTGGAATAGGATGGATCAAGAGTGTGTATCCCATGCACGCCCACGCAACCTATTGGCGCGCCCGCGCTACAAACTTTTACACACACTTTGGTGTGTTTGTGTGTGTGCGAGTTGAACTTCGATATATGCCTGGTGATCCAGTTAAAATCCTGGGGAGGGCAAAAAATCCCCATCCAGGTGGGAGAAGATCATGAAGTATGGATGGGCCGCCCAGAGCTGAGACAAGCAGAGGGTGTGGGCCCAGGCCATTTCAAAAGCAGCGGAGCTGTGCCTAAGTTTTTAGACAGTTGCCATCAGCGAGATGTCGACGGAAGCATGTATAATTTTGGATCCTTATAAAGATTAGGGATTATATAATAGCTTAGTTAAGGCTTTTAGAGCGCTTTAAGTGATATAATGTCTATGTGATTATAGGCTTGGACTAAAGAGCAGGATTTGCTAGGTTGCACTTATTGCTGAGATTAAGGTACGGGTAAATACACTTGGTTTTGTAATACCGGTTTTATTCTGCCGATTTATCTTGTAATTAGTAGGTTTTAAGTTTCCACAATAAACTCTGTTAAGTTTGATTTAATAAACTTTATATTAAGAAAATGGCATGCTTAAGACTGCTAGTTAGTAGGTGATTCGAGCAGGTCACTACAGATATAACCCTTGATAAGAAGATCCTACAACTGCTGCCTCAACTCTCTCATCTCTGGCGGTGCCAGACGATAAGGCGCTCTGGAAATCGGTGTTGTTGCTGGAATCAACTCGATCCCAAAATATACCTTGGGGACATGAGGTAACCCCAGAATCTCATCAAGAAATACATTCGGAAACTCTCGGACTACTGGTATATCCTGAATATCTGAACTCTTTTAGGATGCATCTATCACATAGATAAGGTAGCCTTCCCCGCCAGACTCTAAAGCACAACAGAATTTCAGAGTAGATACAATCGGAATCGGGGGTCGTTCTCCCTCACCATAAAAGTAACATGCATCACAATCCTCCAGACGAAACTGGACAAATCTTATGTATCAATCTACTGTGTCTCGATAATTAATTAGAAACCATCGCTAAAACCATCAAGTTGGCATACAAATGATGACCCTCAAGTACATCCTACCACTAGACTCTTAGCTAAAAATTCCTGTCCCATCGGGGTCGATACAGCTAAGAGAATGGCTAAGGAAATATAATGTAATATAAACTTCCTGACAAATCGTGCAGAGATAAATAAATGTGATACACCGGTTTCAATAAAACAGTAAGCAGGTATACCAAATAAATCTAAAGGTACCGGAAATCATGCGCTCACTCTCGGTATGGTCCTGCTCCAGGAAAAAATTAGCGGCCTCCATATTCTGCTCCTCCAAGCAGTCAAAAGCACAGAAATCTCTCCATGCTCTCAAGCTAATCCTCAGCTGCCTCCGAAGTCTTGCCTCTCACCAAAGGCTTAGGCCCCATGTGAAATAACATGTGCATCTCAAAATGGCATCTACCCTTGTGGTGATGGCGGTGTGCACGGAGATTTCTCTGAGCATAATTTTCTCCCCAATGGCCTATGATACCATGGCTCTCATTGTCTCTACCAGCCATCTAAAAGGATTAGTGTACATCCAAACCCAAAAATCCAAACCTAAGTCACAAAAGTCCTATGCATACTCTGATACCATAAATTTAGTGACCCTACCCAGGTCACCTACTACTTGCTTTAATAAGAATGCAGTCAAGATAACTTAAGCAATGCGATAAAATATATTAAAGAGGAAAAACTAAAACCGGGTTTACAAACCAAATCAGCAGAATTCTTCTGGTGCCTAAAATCAAAGGTAAACAAATTGTTTATATAACCAGATTAAAAATGAGTAACTACTGACTAAAACTCACTACAACACAGCACCAGCTCTCAACCCTATCTTGACCCACCGGCGTCGCCCAACCTGGGACCTATCCCGTCGAAAAGTGTCCAAGAAACAAAACAACTTGATGTGAGCGATACGCTCAAAATGATAATCATGAGTATAAAAACTTGGTATGATTCATGAAAATTACTCGGTACTGGTTATCACAATTTCTGCTCAGTATAGGCGCTAATTAGTATGTAGTACCATCTGAGGTCAACTCCGCTGGGTACATCCACACACTCATCAAGATCAACATATCGTCAGTCTTCGTCAACACGACGTCTCCCGGTGTCCAAAAATAAAACAAGGAATGCAAAGCTGAGCGGCCCTATTACAAAGGTTGTCTCGAAGAGACTCGGCTCAACATGAATATTGTGCAACATAACGTATTAAATAAGTAAAACATGTATCATAAAACATAAATGGAACATATAAGTATGTGATAAGTGCATTTTGTGTGCATTATTTTGTGTTATTTTCATGTGTATTTGGCATGCATTCATATGTATTCATGTGTGTTTTTATATGTTTTATTTATAATTAATCTCATGCATGTGCATTTCACTCTCCGGATTTTATTTGAAGGAAATATTGAAGAAATCAAGAATTTGAACAAGAGTAGAGCCACAAGAATGAATTACGGAACAACAATGGTCAAAAATTCATTTTTAATGATAGAGAGATCCTAATCCGATCTCCACCGTTCAAATTAAAGTTCAATATTTTTGAAGTTGCTGTCCAAATTTTGGCTCGATCCGACTGCTAGAACTCGAGATTTTTTTTTTTTCAAGAAAATTTTGTGCTATAAATGACACATGCACGGACCCAGGCATGGACCGGGCACAGGGTCCATGAATATCGCAAAAAATTAAGATCTTGGGCAGAAAGTTGCTTGCTCGAGCGGGATTTTTTACCGCTCGAATGAGAGATCACGATCAGAAAAAAATAAAGATTTTGGGAATTAAAACTCTTAATTTTTCGGGCTTTATTTCTTGGGCTTTATAAGACATATAAATAGAAGATAAAAGAGCATATTTAGGGGTTCAATATGGAGAGAAGAAGGATGCGGCGGCAAGGGCTTGAAGAGGCGGAGATCTGCTCCATCTTCTTCAGCGTTTTTATTTTTCTCTTTTTTCTTTTTATGATTAAAAATTTTGTTTGAATTATATTTTCGACTATTGATTAGTTTTTATTTCAACCAAGACCACGTGATTGGGCCGAACAAATTTATGTAGAAAACTTGGATGTTTCTTTGGGACTTTTCAGATTTGGTTTTATATTATTGATTATTAGATTTATATTTTTCTTGTTAATGATCTGGCCAATTGTTTGCTTGCATGTTAATTTATTTCAAGTCAACAGAGGAGGAATTGATTTTGATCACTCTAATAATTAACACGAGGTAAAATTGACTAGAAATATTATTCGATTTCATCGTGCGATTTTAGGTGTTAACTGAATTCTCAAAGTTCATAATGCATTTGAATTTGATTTGAATTATGAAAATTAATCCGTCAATATTGGAATATGTTTAATTTTTCTAGAAATAGACTTTAAAACAAATTAGGAGAATTCACCGTAATTTAAGATTAAATCTGAGTCCTGAATCGGCTACATGTTACATAATTTGTTCGGTACCTGCGTGTGTCTTGGTTGTCTCAATTTAATTGAATTTATTCTTCCATTTTAAATTATTATTATTTTTAATAATTTATTTTTTATTTAATTCATCGCAATCATTTTATTATTCTGTCTAGATTAAGCTAAATAATTAATTCTTGAGAATTGACTACAGTCTTTGTGGGATCGATACTTGGACTCTCTGTCCACTTTACTATTACTTGACCTAGTATAATTGCTAGTAGACACCAATTTAAGCGGTTAGTATGCATACTCGCTAGATATCTCAGTAAATACTTACGTACCTTGCTAAGGTAGTCCTACTAGCACCAGTCTAAGGTCCAAGACTACAAGTCAATATTTACCATATATATCACTAATACTGATCTAAAAGTCTTAAATAAGCTGATAGATAGTCCCTAATACTGCTATGGATCTAGGGTTATACATGCATTCGTCGTCAGCCCTTTACTATCGAAGGTCCTGACCTAAGCACAGCTCTGCTGCAAGCCCTGTAGCACCTCGCTATTGTTCGATCCTCGAGTATAAGGCTAAAACCATAAGAATATAATTTGATGCACACTCAAACACCTCCAAACCCATACTAATTGTGAGGATTTCTGCCCTTATTTATAGGAAACATTCGGAAGCTCTGATCCCTTGATCAGATGCTCCGATCACTACATGCATGCCACGTTCCGGACTGTCCTATTCGAAAGCTCCGATCTCATGCATGTATATGCGTGTCCAAACACTGGTGACACATCACTTAGTATCCATGCCCTAACCTTCAGCAGGTCCGATCTTACTTTCGAAAGGTTCGAACTCACCCTTGCTTCTGATCTCTAGTTGTTAGGGTTCAATGCTTCCGAACCCACATCGGAAGTTCCGATCTCTTTGGTGGTTCCAAAGTCATGTTTCCAAATTTCTATCCGATTAATATCTTGGTTAATTTAGATTGAAATCTCTTAATCATGTTTTACCATTAAGCTCGAAAAATGGGATACAGGTTACTACATCTTCGTCTGTCGGAAATGTTCACTAATTCCTCATAAGAAGTGGGGTCATCACAAATAGTAAATCGATCAAAGGTTTCATGATTCATACCCTTCAATAAGGGGTTGTACTTCACCTTATAACTGGTGCCAATGTGCGGGCAAAGCGGTAACAAATCGATAAACTTTTGTTGACATTCACCGACATTCATGGACCCATGCATCAGATTGAGCAACTCGATCGACTTCGCTTGACGGAGGGCTGGAGGAAAGTTCAACTTCATGAAGGTAGTAACCATACCCGTATCACCTAATACTTGCCTAGATAAGCATGCAATCAAGATAACTTATAAAGATAAACAACTAAATCTAAAAATGTGATTACTTACCAAACCGGCGGTACACAACCGGTAACTTTTTGCCAAAGGTAATAATTGTTTAAACAACCATATCGAATAACCATTAATAACACTAATAAACTAATGGAAACTCACTGCATGCACAACACCAGCTCTCAATCCTGTCTCGACCAACAATGTCGTCCAACCTGAGACCTGGTGTCTAAGAAACAACACATTGAACGTGAGTGACTACTCTCAATATGATAATTACTAGTATAAAAACCTAGTATGATTCATTCAAATGATTGGATATTGGTTAACATGGTATCTGCTCAGTCTGGGCACCAATGAGTATGTAACACTATCTGGGTCAACTCCACTAGGTATCTCTACACAATCTTTTGATCCACCATAGCGTAAGTCCTCATAATCACAACGTCTCCTGGTGTCAGCCAATATATCAAGGAATGTATGCTGAGCGACCCTACTACTAAGGCTATCTCAAAAGAGACTCGGTTCAACATGAATATGCACATGAAACATAATATAACAAAACAGTAAAACATGTATCATGGCACATAAAAAGCAACATATAAGCATGCATACTCGCTGGAAATCTCAGTCAGTACTTACGTACCTTACTAAGAAAGTCCTAGTAGCACCAGCCTAGGGTCCAAGCTTACAAGTCAATAATTACCATATCACCATTGATGATCTAAAAGTCTTAACTAAGATAATAGATACTCCCTAATTCTATTAGGGTTTTAGGGTTATACATGCGTCCGTCGTCAGCCCTTTAATGTCAAATACCTAACTCATGTGCAAAACTCTGCTACAATTCCCATAGAATTTTGATTCCACTGAACTTTGACTAACTGTGTCGTCTTGTTTCTGAGTTGCTTTTCTTTGCGATCAAGTATCTGAATAGGCTGTTCAAAATAACTCAGAGTCTCGTCAAGTTCTGCTTCATCAGGTTGAAGAATATGAGATATATCAGGTAGATATTTCCAAAGCATAGATACATGAAAGACATCATGTATTCTAGATAAAGCTGGAGGCAATGCAAGTCGATAAGCAAGATCACCTATCTTCTCCAAAATCTCATACGGACCAATAAATCTCGGAGACAACTTTCCTCTCTTGCCAAATCTGACAGTACCCCTAAACAGAGAAATCTTCAAGAATACCCTATCTCCCTACTCAAAACATAACGGTCTGCGTCTGACATTCGCATATCTTGCTTGTCTATGCTGAGTTGTCTTCATTCTCCATTGAATAAGCTTCACTTTCTCAATCATCTCTCTAATCATATTTGGCCCAAGTTCAGGTGCCTCTGAAACATCATCCCAATACAGAGGAGATCTACACTTCTTACCATATAATGCTTCAAATGAAGTCATCTCAATACTCGTCTGATAGCTGTTATTATAAGAGAATTCCACGAGTGGTAATGAATCTTGCCAAGTAGTGTTAAATTCTAACACCACAGCTCTAAGCATATCCTCAAGTGTCTGAATCGTTCGTTCTGAGTGTCCGTCAGTTTGAGGATGATATGCAGTACTCAAGTACAAACGAGTACCTAGAGCTTGTTGCAAACTGTGCCAAAAGTGACATGTGAATCGAGGATCTCGATTAGATATGATAGACTTTGGCACTCCATGCAATCTAACCACTTCTCTAACATAGATCTCTGTCATCTGGTCATGTATGTATGTCATCTTATACGGAAAAAAGCACGTAGACTTTTTCAATCTATCAATAATCACCCAAATGGCATCGCAACCTCTGGATGAATTTGGTAGCTTCGTAATGAAATCCATGGAAATGTGATCCCACTTTCATTCAAGAACAGATAAGCTATGCAATAAATCACCTGGTTTCTTCTTTTTTGTCCTTCACTTGTTGACAATTCAGACAATGAGATACATATTTAGTTACATCAGACTTCATATGTTTCCACCCATACTGATTTTTCAAATCATTGTACATTTTTCTGCCACCGGGATGAACACTGAATCTACTGCAATGAGCTTCTTTCAATATCTGCTGTCTCAAATCTGAGACATCTGGAACCACAATTCTGTTATTCACATATAAAACATCATCAGCCTTAACCTGATATTCAAATTGATGTCCTGATCTGACCATCTCAATCGACTTCTGAATACTCTGATCATCTTTCTGTGCTTCTCTGATTCTGATCAACAACTTCGGTTCAGCACTGATAGCACAAACTCGAATAGGCCTCATATATGTCTCAAATATCAATCCAGAAACACAACATTCTTCTATCAAGTTAGATATACCTATAGTAGATAAGGATAGAGCACATACCTTCCTACTTAGGGCATCTGCAGCGGCATTTGATTTTCCTAGATAATATTTGATTTCGCAATCAAAATCTTTCAATAAGTCTAGACATCTTCGTTGCCTCATGTTCAATTCAGACTGCGAAAACAGATATTTCAAACTCTTATGATCAGAATAAATCTCAAACTTCTCACCGTAAAGATAATGTCACCAAATCTTCAATGCAAATACAATGGCGGCCAATTCAAGATCATGGATTGGATATCGAATCTCATGTGGCTTCAACTGTCTCGAGGCATAAGCAATAACATGTCCTCGCTGCATAAGCACACATCCTAGTCCCCTGTGATAAGCATCACAATAAACAATGAAATCACCAATAACTGAAGGAATCGCCAAGACTGGTGCACTTGTCAACCTCTTCTTCAGCTCAAGAAAACTTGTTTCACATGCTTCAGTCCAGACATACGGTGCATTATTTTGTGTCAATTGTGTAATAGGATTTGCAATGCTAGAAAAATCCCTGATAAATCTGCGATAGTAACCTGCTAAGCTCATAAAACTACGTATTTTCGGAACTGAAGTAGGTCTTGGCCAACTGATCACTGCCTCAATCTTGTTCGGATCAACAGAAAACTCATCTTTGGAAATGATATTCCCAAGGAAACCAACTTTATTCAACCAAAATTCGCACTTCGACAGTTTGGCATACAACTTTTCTGCTCTCAAAATCTGTAAAATAGTTCTAAGATGTTCTGCATGATCATACAGATTCTTGAAATATATCAGAATATCATCAATGAAAATAATAACAAAATCATCAAGATATCTCTGAAATACTCGATTCATCAAATCCATAAACAATGCTGGTGCACTGGTCAGTCCAAACGGCATAACAATGAACTTAAAATGACCATACCTCATTCTAAATGCAGTCTTGGGTATGTCTTAATCTCTTACTATCAGCTGATGATAACCAGATCTCAGATCGATCTTGGAATAAACTGAGGAACCTTGCAACTGATCAAATAAATCATCTATTCTAGGCAAAGGATAACAATTCTTTGCCATTTCTTTGTTCAACTGCCGGTAGTCAATGCAAAGTTGCATAGATCCAGAACCGGAGCACCCCAAGGTGAAACGCTTGGTCTAATGTACCCCTTAGCCAAAAGATATTCAACTTGATCCTTCAACTCTTTCAATTCAACCGGTGTCATTCTCTAAGGAGCTTTCGATATCGGTTGCGTACCTGACATCATTTCAATGATAAAGTCTACCTCTCGTGCTGGAGGCAATCCTGGGTCTCATCAGGAAAGACATCAGCGAATTCACTAACCACCGGCAAATATGCCAACTTTAGGCTAGTTTTCATCACATCTACAGCATAAATCAGAAATCCCTCTAGTCCTTTCTGCAATAATTTAGTCATAGACAATAAAGATATCAAAGGAATTCTAGCTCGTGAACCCTTACCATAAAACATCCATTCATCTGCCATCTATGGTCTGAATCGTACAACTTTCAGAAAACAATCGACTGTCTCCCTGTACTTGGTTAGCATATCAATACCGATAATTCAGTTGAAATCTGACAAACCCAGTACAATACAGTCTATCTCAATCATATTACCTTCATTCTGTGGCATACAATTCTTAACTGATTTCATAATACGATACCTGTCCCCAAAGGTGAAGTGACAGAAACTACAGCAGACAATGGCTCAATAGGCAAAGCATGTAATATAGCAAATTGTTCAGAGATAAATGTATGTGATGCACCTGTATCTATCAAAACATAAGCAGGATAATCAAAAAGAGAGTAGTTACCTGCTATAATGTCATCATGTGCTGTTTGTGCTTGCTCCTCTTTCAATGCAAACACTCGAGCCTGTTGTCTCGGCGGTTGGCTCACAGTCTGGATTCCTCCTGGTCTAGCCTGTGGTTGTGGCCGAAATGTGTGTACTGAAGAGGATTTCCTATCAGACTGAGGTGCTGGTCGAGATGAACTTCCACTTGGTAATCTCTCAAGACCACGTTGTGGGCAAATTCTAGCAAAATGACCAGTCTGATTGCAAATGTGGCAACTACCAAATAATCCTCTACACTTATCGCTGGCATGACGACCTCCACATTTGTCACAATATGCCTCCGATATACTAGCTTTCTGTCCAGGCCTAAACTATCGTGACCCACTAGAAATGGACGAACCACTTCCTGATCGCTTAAATGTCTTTTCCTTGGCTTTGAATAAATCTCTTCTACTGTTGCTACCACTTCCTCCCTCGAATATGGGTGGTGTTTGAGAAGCTTGTGGTTGATCCTGGGGTTGTCTAGCTGGCTGTGGTACAAACGGTGCTCCTCGTTGTCTAATCAAAATAGCTTCTGCCCCTTTTGCTCTATTCAGTTCTTCTGCAAATTTGTTGGGTCTTCCCGCATTTACTAACGTAAACACATCCGGATTCAACTCATTGATATATTGATCTGCCTGAGCTTCATCATTTTTGGCTATGTGCGGAGCAAACTTCAACAGACAAGTAAATTTGGCTACATATTCCTCGATATTCAGTTATCCTTGCTGCAAAATAGCAAATTTCGCTCCTTTGTATTCTCTGTAGGATACTGGAAAGAACCGTTGATAAAAAGCAGTTTTAAACATAGATCAGGTGATAACCGTACCTCGATTCTCCAATGCTTTTTTAGTACCTAAAATCTAATCTACTAAATCGCATGCATTAAATTTAATAATTATTAGGATTATTATTTTTAAAGTTTATCTCATTTAAATTCTTTATTTGAATTATGTGCTAATAAAATATTTTATTATTTGTTCAAATGATTTTAATTGTCTATGATAAGTGTATTTTATACACTTAATTTAGTTATGATTTTAATTTTTAAATATTTGTTTCGAGCAGATTTATGTTAGTATTTTCTTGTTTTTGTGTTTACAGTGATTTATTGAATTTATTTGGAAAAAAGAGTAAAAGAAGAAATTGAAGAAGAAAATAGGGAATTAAAAGAATTAAAAGAAAAGAGAACAGAAAATAAGAAGAAAAGTAACGATCAGACAAGAGAGAGAGACTTTGGGCTTTCTTAATTGGGCCTAAAGTTCAGCGCTTACTTTTAGCGCTAAAGAAAATTGAAGAAGCGCTAACGCGCTACATTCAGAAGGTGAGAGAATTGAATTCCAGAAGCTCATGCGCGGCCGCCTAGGATTTTGGAGCGCCCGCGTCGCAAGATTTCAGCATTTTAGAGTTTTAATCGGGAAAGGAAACTTTTATTTTCTTGGGCTTTTGAGTGGGCTTTTCCATGAAGATATAAAAAGATTTCTTATCAGACAAAAGGAGAGAGCCGCCACACATCACATGAACGCATATCAGAGATTTGATCGTGAGATTTATGGAAAAAAATCTGGAGCTTAATCGAAGACGGAGATCAATAGACCGGACACGGCGTCGATGACGGATTTGTTTCCTTTATTTTTTATTTATTTTAATTTGAATTTATGTTTGGATTTTTGAACATATTTTGTTTTATTCAGAATTTTATTATGAACTAATTTTTTAGAGTCTAGAGGTCGGATGGAACCTGGTGTAGACTCTTTCATGAATTTTTGATTTTATTGAATTGAATTTTTTCTAGATTAATTGTTTTTTTCTAGAATTGATTGTCTTTTTCAATTATCTGATCAATAATTGATTTGTAATATTTATTTGAAATCTGGCACTCGGAAGAGGAGATTTTGAATAGGACCATTAGAAAATACAATATTAATTATTTATACAGCTCGGGAGAGTGTATAATTTTAACAGAGCTTTTGAAAAAAACATTGATTTGTGATAGATCACTGCGATAAATTCTTATTAGGGATATTGGAATTGAATTGTAGTTGATAAAAATTATTTGTTGCTCGGAAGAGGGAAATAATAAACTTAAGTGTTCTTGGTTATTAATTGACTGAAATTCATGAAACTAAATTAATTAGGATTGATCGCTGTTGAAACCAGGTGAAATATAAACCTCTAGACCATTTTTCTCTGATTGATATTTATTTAAAAGTTGTGTGCGTGCTTTTAAATCTCATTGATTATTTAATTTTTTTTGCAAAATTCTGAGTTATTGATTTTCTAGATAAAGTTTAGACTATTTTAATTACAAGTACTAAATATTTTCATTTTACTCCCTGTGGGATCGATATCTGATTTTATCACTATATTAAAACTTGACACTCGTACGCTTGCAAGGAATTTTCACAAGAAGTTTTTGGCACCGTTGCCGGGGATTAAATTTTTGATATTTTTTAGTCTTGTTACCAATTAGTCTAGATTTTAATTTAGAGTTTTTATTTTATTTTAAGTTACTAATTAATTTCTTCTTATTTTTAATTGCAGTCTATGCGACGATCTCAAAGTGCGAATTCTCTACTGTTTGATCCGGAGATCGAGCGCACTGCACGTTCTTTAAGAAGAATTAGAAGAGAAGAATTAAGGAACATGGCTATAGAAGAAGCACAACAAGCTCCTCTGGTGCCAATCAGAGATCACTTCCGGCCGACGATCTAGGCTCACTATTCTGGAATCGCTCGAGGAACCATCAATGCAAACAATTTTGAGCTAAAGCCGACCTTGATCAACATGGTTCAACAGAACCAATTTAATAGAAGCGCCACTGCTGATCCTCACCTACACCTACGCACTTTCTTGGAGATAACCGATACGGTAAAAATTAATGGTGTGTCTGAGGATATTATTCGTTTACGCTTGTTTCCGTTTTCTCTCAAGGATCAAGCAAGGAGTTGGTTGCAGTCTTGGAAGTATCACTACTTGGGAGGGGATGGCAGAAAAATTTCTTGCGAAATATTTTCCACCTACCAAAACCACCCAACTCAAGATCGAGATCAGCACATTCAGGCAGATGGATTCTGAACAGCTCTACGAGGCATGGGAAAGGTATAAAGAATTATTAAGACGTTGTCCTAACCACAATTTTGCAGATTGGGAACAGATCGAGTGGTTTTACAACGGACTGAATGCGCCTACGAGGATGAATGTGGATTCTGCGGCTGGAGGTACTATATTTGCAAAGGACCATGTACAGGCCTATGATATGCTGAAACAGATGACGATCAACAGTTTTCAATGGCCATCTGAGCGTATGGGAGTAAAAAAGCCAGATAGAGAGTATGCAGTGGATCCTCTCAAATCCATCACTGCACAATTATCTGCACTGACTACACAAGTAGCTGCATTGAATAAAGTGAGTGTTACAGAACCAGCAGGTGTTCCGGGTGTAGTGGATGAATCACACTATCATGAACAAGCCCAGTACATAAATCAGAGAGGTTATGGAGGTTATCGAGGTAACCCTGTCCCAAATACTTATCATCCTAGCTTGCGTAATCATGAAAAATTTTCGTATGCTAACAATGGAAATGTGTTGAATCCTCCGGGGTTCAATGGAAACAAGGATGAGGGTAAGCAGTCTTTGGAGGATGTTGTTAGTACCTTTGTGCAGGAATCAAGTAAGAGGATGGCGAGAACCGAGTCTCGCCTTGACAGCTTAGAGACGCACATGGCCAACATGGGTGCTGTACTTCAATCTATGGAGACTAGCATTGGGCAGTTGGCGAACGCACTAAAGGATAATAACAGAGGCCAGTTTCCGAGCAACACTGAGGTAAATCCCAAGGAGCAGTGCAATGCCATAGAGTTAAGGAGTGGAAAAAAAGTTGGAGTCCAAATCCCTACTGTTGCAGAGAAGAAAATTGAGGAGAGAGTTGAGGAGAAGGAGATTGAAGCTGAGCCAAAACCGATGTACAAGCCTCCACTCCCCTACCCACAAAGGTTCAAGAAGAAGGCATTGGATGAGCAGTTTTTCAAGTTCTTGGAGATTTTCAAGAAAACTCACATCAACTTCCCCTTTGCTGAAACTTTGGAGAAAATGCCGAATTATGCGAAGTTCATCAAGGAGGTGATGTCCAAGAAGAGGAGGCTGCTAGAGAATGAAGTTGTCAATCTGACAGAAGAGTGCAGTGCGATGCTTCAAAAGAAGATGCCACAAAAGCTTAAGGATCTAGGGAGTTTTACTATTCCTTGTTCTATTGGCTCTTCTTATTTTAATAATGCACTTTGTGATTTAGGGGCCAGTATTAACTTAATGTCATTATCTATTTACAGGGCCTTGGAGTTGGGCGAGATGAAATCCACTATGATTTCATTGCAGTTGGCATATCGGAGCATTACATATCCCCTCGGAATTGTTGAAGATGTTCTAGTCAAGGTGGATAAATTTATCTTCACAGCGGATTTTGTGATATTGGACATTGAAGCGGATCATGGTGCTCCGCTGATTTTTGGACGCCCGTTTTTTGCTACTGCTGATGCCAAAATATATGTCAAGAAGAGTGAATTATCAATGGGTGTGGAGTACGAACGAGTGGTCTTCAATTTATTCGCGAAAGCACCCAATCCACCCATTGAAGAATTGTGTTTAATTGAGCCAGTTGAGAAGTTGGAAGCGCCAAATTTACCGACAAAGAAAGCCACGAAGAACAAGAAAACGAAATTTAAAAGGCGGTTCATGGAATTTATTTGGCGTGTCAAAGAGAAAGGGAAGATCTAACACCGGTGAAAGTCGGGCTGACGACTTAAAACCAAGCGCTACTTGGGAGGCAACCCAAGCATTTTCTTTTATTTTATTTTATTTGCTTTTATTTTCAGTTTATTTAATTTTTGTTATTTAATTGTTTTAAGTATTTTTATTTTAAATTTTTGAGCTTAATTTTTCTTAATTTTCAAAATTATTTTCAGGCTTAAAAATCACAATGCCGAGCAAAGGGTGCGCCCGCCCCACTTAATCGAGCGTCCACGCGATACCCTATATGAAATTGGAGTTGTTTGCGAAATAAAGGCGCGCCCGCGCCACTCCTCTCGAGCTCCCGCGCCTCCCCTTCGTTTCACTAAGTCAAGAACAACGCTACACCTTGCGCTATCGCATAATCCAAGGGCGCATACTTAAGCGCTATCGCGCATCACTTTCAAGCGCCAACAAGCAACATCATCAGCGCTACTAATAGCGCTATCGCGCTACCATAATCCCCATCAGCACCCCCCCTTGCGCTATCGCGCTCCCAGCCCCTTCATTAGCGCCTCACCCCAGCGCAATCGCACTTTCCATTTTCCCATTTGCCCTCCATATAGCGCAATAGCGCATCTGTAAGGCCAGGAAATATTAAATTATTAATTATGGGGTTTGAGAATTAAATTTCATATTATGGGCTAATATTGATTTGAGAAGTTATGGTAATGATAGATTTAATTTCCGAGCCGAAAATATTTAATTTGAGAATTTACGGATTTTTAGAATTAAATTTTGAGAATTCTTAAATTAAAAGAATAAATATTCGATTTGAATATTTATGGAATTTAAGATTAAATTCCATGTTTCGGGAATTAAAGAAGATTGATTTTGACAATGAAACCCGATCAGAGACTGATTTGAAACTATCGAAGTTGGAAGGGCTAAAATGCAAAAGGCCGGGATTATTTAATTAATCCGAATTTATTTAATTTTAATCCAAGTATATTTAATTTGAGAATATTTAGAGTTTCGATTTTAATTCTAATATTCTTAAATTATTTTGGATTGAAATTGAATTAAAACGAAGGCCGAGGACTGAATTACAATTAATGAAGACTTGAGGGACTAAATTGCAAATATGCAATACATATCCGATTTTAACTTAATTATTCAGCATGATACGTGTATTTACTTCAGAATTCAGAAGTGAAGAACAGGGGAGCCGAAGTCTTCTTTTTTTTTTTGAATTATTGATTTTCAAAACGCCGTAACTTTTTATCCGATCGTCCGATTTCGATTCTGAAAGCTGTTCTGGAATCCTTGCGATGAGAACTTCGACTTGATGTAAGTATTTTATTATCTCGGCATGTTTTGAAGATCGAAATATGTCAGAGATCAGATTATGAATTTATGTTTGTGTTCTTGAGTTGTATACCGTTCGATATCGAAGCCGGATTGAAAATGAATTAAGAAATGAACTTGTTATGATATCCAGCTTGTAATTGATATACGTAGCTGATGTTATGAGGATTAGAATGATGTATTAATGATTTGGAATGGACGTATGAATTGGATTGAAGTTAAATAAGTTAGATTCGAATTCGATATTTCGTCGGTTACCGATTTTTAATCGCTACGCCGTCGATTTGTGTTTTTGGATCGTTTTGGTAGCCTATGACTGAGTTAAGACATTGTTTGAAATGTTATCGATGATATATCATTTTTATTTCTCAGTTTTGGATGAGTTTCGAAGGCTAACGTCTCACGACTCCGAGTTGTACCGAATAAGAAGAAGTTGAGGTTTGAAATGATTTTTGAATGAAGTTAGATTGATGATTTTGAACTGAATTTGGAATGATTTAATAGAATGAAGATTGATATGAATGTTTTGATGCTATGTTTCAGATTTGAAGTGTTCAAAACGGAAGAAATACGAAGGTATAATGACGACATCATGAGTCAGGGACTTTGAAACTCAAGAACGACTATTCTTGAGTTATCCTGCCAAAATCACATACAAATTTATTGTTTTGATTTGATTTTGATGTTGTCGATCCATCCCAGGTAGTGGGTCTTTGATTTGAGTCGATATGATTATGATACGAGACTATATTGAATTGATTCTATGCCAAGGTTGCGGTTAACCTTATTTTCTAGCCCAGAATGGCTACGTTAGATGAATATTCATGTCAAGATCGGATGCGAATCTTGATGGCAATGAAGTTGAATGAATCAATTCTCGATCGATCAAAAGAATCGTTATTTACTCTATTTGTTGAGTCGAGTTAAATAGAGTCGATATGATTTATTTAACGCTTTTGATATGTTGCTTATACTGAGATGATTTCTCACCGGAGTTTATCCGGCTGTTGCTTTGTTTTGTATGTGTGCATTGCAACAGATGGGGCAGGAGCTAGTCTGAGAGGACATTGATAGCTCGGGAGCGAGATTTAGCAAGTGTGGACTCGGGTTTTAAGTTGAAAAACTTGACATTAAACTTATGTTTTAGAAGCTCACTTTTGAGACTTGGTGTAGCTTGTAGTTTCATGCCTTTTGAGCTATTTATTTGATGTAATAAATGCATGATTTGATGTTAGGAACTTGATATATGAATGTATGCATGTTCTTAGATTTTATAACATGTTTAGACTCAAATTTTGTTGGTTGATTCATGCTTTGTATTAATTCTGACAGCACTAGATCAAGAGCAGATTTTTATTTTTTGAACAGAGTTGCGCAGGATTGATCTGGTGAATTGGTAGGATCGATCCTGGCACAATGGGATTCTGGACAGAAACTTGGATTAAGGTCCAGGATCGATCCTGGAATTTCACAGGATCGATCCTGACCAAGAATTTGAAAAAAAATAAATTTCTGCTTTTGATTTATTATTCTTTAATTGTTTGATTAATTGTTTAATTAATCATTAGTTACCCTAAGACGAGATTAGCAACCCGAGGTCCCCACAACAGGTGGTATCAGAGCATAAGTTTCTCGGACTGAGGTAGAAGTTGAGTCGGGTAGATTGAGTCACATGCATTTATAGTATTGCATGATTATGCATTACTCGATTTGATGATTCGATGATTTTATAAATTGCATGTGAGCGTTATCTATTTTTGAAATTCAATTTCTTGATTTACTGATTTGTAAATTTTTTAATTTCTTATTGATTTGTTATAAGATTTTCCCCGGGTGATGTAAGCACCCAGAATCGAAGAGAACATTGTTCTTTGTGTGACGTAAGCACCCTAGACTGACAAAATGGTATGGCCAGATGAAACAGATTGGTATGGTCAGATTGAACAGAATAGTATTGCTCAGCTGAAAGAAGTATCTCTGATTGAACAGAACAGAATATCAGTGAATGAATAGATGTTAGTGCAGGTAGAAGTTGGCCTGAAGAACTTGATCAGTTGTTCACTTACCTGAAAGATACAGATGAATATCGTATCAGATTGACTGTCTACCAACTTCAAAACCTAACAACCAGTTGATAGATTTTGATGAAGAAATGTTGAGAAAACAGAGGTATATTGATTTGTTGGTAAGTGCTTAGAACAAAATTTTATTTACGATTCTTTGCCACAACAAATAGAAATGATCAGAAAGCAAAATATACTCATTAGAAGTCGAATATTTTGAATAGTGAAGACTGGCTTATTTGATTTTCAAGTTTACTACAACTCTTTGAATTGTTGATGTTGATAATGAAGAAGCTCAACATTGAATTGTTAGTTATGGCTGTTGGAAATCGGTGTTCAGATCAATTAGAATTGATACCCGGTGCAGCAGAAGTTTAAAAATTTTATTTTATTAATATGGAACGATTCCATATCTGGCTATCAAAACTTTTACGATTAAATTTGTGTAAGTAAAATAAATAATCACAATTAAATATTTTACCTTAAAATCTCGAAGCGAGAATATGGACACCAACAGAATTTAATCTGCTCTTGTTGTATATCCCAGGAACTGATGAACGAACGTTTCTTCAATCAGGTCCACGAATAGAAAACAAAACCCTCTGATTGACTGCACTAGAAATCAATCAGAAGTTTGCGCAGAGAATAAACAGATATGATCTGTTAATTCAGATTGTAATTTTTCATAAAAATCACAAGCCGAATTTTCTCCGAAAGGGACAGAGGATTTCGAAAATCCTCTTGAATAATCTAGACTGATTTTCGAAAATTCAAGACTGAAAATCACACCAAATTTTCGAACACTGCAGCCCTATTTATAGATAATTTCTAGTTATAATTGTATCAGGACTCTAACTCCTTAAAGCCCACAATCCATAACTTAAGCCCAACAAGCCAAGCCTGTTGTTGTAGAAATTAATATAAAATTCATCGTGACTTCGATTGATAAACTGATTTCACCAATGTGCACAGAAACCATTTCTGCATCTTTTAGAGTCAAGATAATTTTTCTAAATCCGAATTCAGTGATTTCCAAAAAATATCCATCCCTATGTCATTTTAGGAAATTCCACTCCCTTTAGTTAAGAAGTCCAACTTCTCTTTCATTAAATTTAACTCTTTAAATTTAACTATCTCTACGGGGTTTTAGTAATCCATTACTTGTGTAACCCTCAATGGTTCAGGAATACAGCTAGCCGTGGGCTCACAACTCCTTGTGACTCGAAACAACAATTTCCGACTTACCCATCGAATCATGGTAAGAGCGCCTAGCAACATCTCCCCATGATTCCCTAGGTATTACTGATAGTGCCTGCAAGAACCAGTAGATTTTGGTTAGCGTACAGTACGGTCCCTTCATCCATATATCCCGATCGAATCAACAACCATTGGTATATCGAGAGTCGTTCGAGATTCGATAACTATGCATAACATCTTGGAGATCAAATAGTGACATCGCATGTGTTACTAAGATAACCCATTAACCTAAAACACATCATGTACTCTGGACAGAGATTCATCACACTAATATCTCCTCAGATCGCATAGATATCCACACTCGCAAGTATGTGGTGAATCCTTGACAACAAAGCATCGACTCCTATATGTGTCGTAACTGCACCCAATCCCGACACCTGATGACCCCAATAGAGTCAGTAAACGAGTCAAAGTACAGTACTAGCATATAGAGTCTCAATGATGTTTCAAGTAATAAGGACTAATGGTGTACAACCAAAACCGCGGACTTTATCCACTCGATAAGTGATAACCACTTGGAAAGTCCGAATAGGGTAGTTCGATCATTCATCATATGAATATCCATTTGCATGCTTTGAACATCTCTATGTTCCATACCAATGAAACGTGGTACTCGGCATCGCAAATACTAGTCTCAATCTCGAGCGATCCTTATCCTTATTTGCGGACGGCTCAATTGACTAGGAATAGTTTAGAATATACAGTGACTATAAGATGTGTTTCATGATAGCCATTCCCATGTGCTACCACATCTTACATACATTATAGTATATTCAAGGTCTTTATCAAAACAACAATAGTATATCATAATATAACAATATGAAGAAAGATAAAGTCAATGTCATTATAAAAGTGTAAATTATATTAAACAAAAGATTGTTTTACATAGAGTCATAAAATCCCTTAGCCACAAGTTGGCTAACCGGGCACCCACTCTTTCAATCTCCCACTTGCCCTAAAGCCAACTAGTCATACTACGTAATACCATTGCTTCGCGATGTTTGTCAAACAATGGTCCTGGCAAGGGCTTAGTAAGCGGATCAGCGATATTGTCTGTAGAGGCCACTCTCTCGACACTGATGTATCCTCTTTCCACAATCTCCCGGATGATGTGGTATTTCCTCAGTACGTGTTTGGACTTCTGATGAGACCATGGCTCCTTTGCCTGAGCAACGGCACCCGTGTTGTCACAGTACACCGGGACTGGACCAACAGCTTCAGGAATTACACACAACTCTTGGATGAATTTCCTTATCCAAACCGCCTCTTTAGATGCATCTGATGCTGCAATGTATTCTGCCTCAGTGGTGGAATCCGCTGTGGTGTCCTTCTTGGAACTCTTCCAAGAGACAGCACCGCCATTGAGCACGAATACAAATCCAGAGGTTGATTTCGAGTCATCCACGTCACATTGGAAGCTAGAGTCGGTATAGCCTTCCAACTTCAATTCTCTCCCTCCATAAACGATGAACAAATTCTTAGTCCTTCGCAAGTACTTAAGAATATCCTTCACGGCTTTCCAATGCATTTGACCGGGATTGGCTTGGTATCTGCTCGTGACGCTCAGAGCATAGGCCACATCCGGTCTAGTAGATATCATCCCATACATGATACTACCTATGGCTGACGCATATGGCACGTGTGTCATCTTCTCTATCTCTTCGTCAGTCTTGGGACACATAGACTTGGATAGAGAAACTCCATGACACATAGGTAGATGTCCTCTCTTGGACTCATCCATAGAAAACCTTTTCAATATGGTGTCGATGTAGGTTTATTGAGTGAGTCCTATCATTCTTTTAGATCTATCTCTATAGATCTGAATTCCTAGAATATAGGATGCCTCACCTAAATCATTCATCGAGAATCTACCTGATAACCATATCTTTGTTGATTGCAACATCCCTACATCATTCCCCATGATTAGGATGTCATCAACATAAAGTACTAAGAATGTTACCGCATTCTTAACTACTTTCTTGTACACGCATGGTTCCTCCGGGTTTTTGATGAAACCAAAATCCTTTATTGTTTCATCAAATTTCTGGTTCCAACTTTTTGATGCTTGTTTGAGACCATAAATTGATCTCTGAAGTTTGCATACCTTATGCTCGCTTCCCATGGATGTGTATCCCTCAGGCTGCATCATATAGATCTCTTCCTTAATGTTTCCATTAAGAAATGCAGTCTTTACATCCATTTGTCATATCTCATAGTCATACCATGCTGCTATGGCAATAAGGATTCTTATGGACTTGAACATTGCAACTGGTGAAAAAGTTTCATCATAGTCAACTTCTTGTCTTTGAGTATAACCTTTTGCCACCAATCTTGCCTTGTAGGTTAATACATTTCCATCAGGCCCAAGCTTTCTCTTGTAGATCCATTTGCACCCAATTGGAACAATTCCATCGGGAGGATCTACTAAAGACCAAACTTGGTTAGAATGCATCGAGTCTATTTCCGATTGCATAGCTTCAAGACATAAATTCGAATCCGCATCAGAAATTGCTTCCTTGAAGTTTCTTGGATCACATCCAATGTCGGGTTCACTTTGATCCCCTTCAAGAAGAAGACCATATCTAATAGGAGGCCTAGAAGTCCTCTCGGATCTCCTAGTAATAGGCGTGTCTTGTGATGATTCTTGAGGTGTAGGATCACTATTTTGTATCTCGGGTTCTTCTAGAATTTCTTCGAGTTCCATCATCTTGCCTTTCTTATCCAATAAGAACTCCTTCTCCAAGAAGGTGACATTCCTTGAAACAAACACTTTTGTTTCAGCAGGATGATAGAAATAATATCCGATTGAATTCTTCGGATACCCTACAAAATAACATAAGGTGGATCGACTATCCAACTTATCTCCCACTGTCTGCTTCACGTAAGCAGGACATCCCCAAATCCTCAAGTACGAATAATTAGGAGCTTTGCCATTCCATAACTCGTATGGTGTTTTATTTACTGCTTTAGTGTGGATGTTGTTTAACAACAATACCGCCGTTTCAAGTGTGTAGCCCCAAAACGAAGGTGGGAGCTCAGTGAAGCTCATCATAGATCAAACCATGTCCAACAAAGTTCGATTGCGACGCTCCGAAACACCATTAAGCTGAGGTGTAATAGGAGGAGTCCACTGAGAGAGAATCTCATTCTCTTTTAGATAGTCCAAAAACTCGGTACTTAAGTATTCTCCACCTCGATCCGATCGAAGTGCCTTAATACTTTTACCTAGTTTGTTTTCTACTTCAGCCTTGAATTCTTTGAACTTTTCAAATGATTCAGACTTATATTTCATTAAATATAAATACCCATACCTAGAATGATCATCAGTAAAGGTAATGAAGTAGGTGTTGCCACATTTAGTACCAATCCTAAATGGACCGCAAACATCTGTATGGATCAAATCCAATAGATTTTGACTACGCTCAGGTTTCCCTTTGAAAGGAGATTTAGTCATTTTTCCCTTTAGGCAGGACTCACAAGTAGGTAGAGAGTTAATATCAGACATATCAAACATGCCCTCTCCCACTAGCTTGTTCATCCTCCTTGAGGAAATATGAACTAGCCTAGCATGCCAAAGGTTTGCCGGGTTTTGACTATCGTCCTTCCTTTTAATTTTTGTTACCGGTTTATCAACATAATTAATTGGAAATTCTTTTAATTTTAAGCTATATAGATCGTTTTCAAGTTGTCCATTTCCAATCAAACATTCATTCTTGTAAATATTGCAAATCTCATTCACAAAATTGCAAGAAAAACCATCTCTATCAAGCATAGAAATAGATATAATGTTTTTGACCAAATCCGGAACATATAAAACATCTCTCAAAAATAACATAAAATTGTTCTGCAAAACTAAATAAATGTCTGCTATAGCTTTGGCTTCGACTCTAAAACCATTCCCGAGCCTTAGCTGGGTCTCACCCATCCTTAGCTTACGACTTCTTGTCATCACCTGCAAATCATTGCAAATGTGAGATCCACATCCGGTATCCAATACCCAAGAAGAAGTATTAAGCGAAACATTTATTTCAATGTAAAACATACCCTTTGCAGTTCGCAACTGTTCGAGGTATTCCTTGCAGTTACGTTTCCAATGATCGGGTTTCTTGCAGTAATGGCAAACTTTTTCATCTTTTATCCCAATTGAAGCCTTGGCCTTTCCCTTCTTATTTGGTACAATCTTCTTGGGTGGGGCAAAACGTTTCTTACCCTTTCCACTTGGTCCTTTCTTAGAGTTAGAAGAGGAGCCAATCAAGAGTACCGGTTTATCCTTCTTTAGTGTGGCTTCATATGTGACAAGCATATTGACCATCTCTTCAAGGGTGGCCTCTATCTTGTTCATATTGAAGTTCATCACAAAACCTTCAAACGATGAAGGAAGTGATAGAAGCAACAAGTCCGCGCTAAGTTCATGCTCCAATGTCAAGTCGAGTGTTACCAACTTTTCAATGAGCCCAATCATGCGCACCCCATGCTCACGGACCGAAGTCCCATCTCGCATGCGGCTCTTCATGAGCTCTCTGACGGTGGCATACCTCTCCGACCTTGAATGAGCTCCAAAAAGTTCCTTGAGGTGCACGTGTATGTGAGCAGCATTCATGGCATCCTCAAATCGCCTCTGGAGTTCATCAGACATTGAAGCTTGCATATAGCATTTAGCCTTGATATCATGGTCCCACCATTGATCAAGTTTTGCCAATTCTTTCGGACTTATATTAGCCGGTGCTTCCTTTGGAGGATTCTTTTCTAACACGTAGAAAATTTTCTCCGAGTTTAGAATAATTTTTAACTTACGGAACCATTCCGTATAGTTTGCGCCAGTCAATTTGTTTTGTTCGAGAATTGAAAATAGTGGATTGCGTGGATTCATCGTAATATAATACTGAAGAGGAAACAGACAATAATCAGTGATTTGTTTAATTAATTTACTAAGACATAAAATATGGCGAATTTTATTTTATGAATTACACTCCCACTATTTTAACGATTTCACTACCCTCTAGTGAAAACGGGAAACTGTTTTCCTTAGTGAGAAGATGGAGTCCAATTGACAAATCATGATCCCGATAATATCAGCCAAACATAATTTTCAAAAGGTAGAGCCCAATTACTTCCAAAGTAACCCTCATGTTTTTACCTCATGTCCAATAAGGGCCCAATAATATGACGTCTTTTATTGTGAAACGTCAAGATAACCCATCAATATTAAGTTGTGATGGACGGTCGCCATGTGGATCCCCCAATAATATGATCCAATCCCATGGGAGTTCCACCCAACTTACAACATGTGTCGATCCAATGTACAGCTTTCCGACGAACGGGCCCCCCCAATAATATGAGCCGGACCGTATCCGCGGGTAGCATCTCATACATTGATCGTTGATGGAAGGTAGGAATATTTAAACAATATTTAAATTCCCTTTTATTAATCTTGATATCAATTTTAAATCATATTTAAAATGAGGGATTTTTAATTTTGAAAATTTGTCTCGTCATGCAATTTATGTATGCTTGCGGGATTCATACAAGTTAGTCTAAACATGCATACATCAATAATATCAATTATTATTTAAGGATGATCGATCCCATTAACTAATCGACCCGTGGTTGCCAATCACGAGTCTAAGTCCAATCCTAGGTGATATGCAAGTATGCAATGCAATCCTATTACATTGTGCTTCTAATTTATATTTCTTCGGTGTTCATTGTCTGCTGGACCTACCATTTCTTCAAATCTTTGTCTCCCACTAAGTCTAATAAATTTACAATAAATTTCAATGACAAATATGGGATACAATTTTAGGGGTGGGAATGGGCCATAAACCAGGCCCACTTTTATTACATATGACAATCATATTGGGCTATAAACCAAGCCCATTAATAAACACCAACAACAATAAGACAAATGTAAATCACCTAACATACACCTAAAACATTGGTCATGGCAATCGATCATCCTTTATCCATTAATTAATTCAATAATTAAATAATTGGATAAACATGCAATGACATCATAATTAAAAGATAAAATTATATTTTATCTTATCCATCCATAAGATCATATCTTATCATCAATTGTACCAAAATAATTAATTTTATAAAATCTAATTTAACGGATAAAATTTATAAATTTTCCAAAAATTCAAATTTATCCAAAAATCAATTTTAAAAATTTCGGACTCTAACAATTCGATCCGATGCCTCGTGATCTAATCAAAAACAATTTTCGATCGGATCAAACAATAGAATTTCAAAAATTCAAAATTTTTTTTAAAAAAAAATTTAATTTTCCGGGCCGCCCGGGACAATCCCGGGCAGCCCGTCGCTGCCCTTTGGGCAGCGACGATCGCTGCCCTGGGCAGCGCCGTGCGCTTCCCTGCGCAGCGCCCAACACTGCGCTGGGCAGCGCCGTGCGCTGCCCTGGGCAGCGATCCAATCACTGCCCATGTTTTGCCCGTCAAAATTTTGATTTTAAAAAATTTGTTTTGTTTTAAAAACCGAGGCTTAAAAATTTTGTACAATAGATTAATTTAATCGTTTGATCTGAGCAACCTGGCTTTGATACCACTGTTGGAAATCGGTGTTCAGATCAATTAGAATTGATACCCGATGCAGCGGAAGTTTAAAAATTTTATTTTATTAATATGGAATGATTCCATATCTGGGTATCAAAACTTTTACGATTAAATTTGTGTAAGTAAAATAAATAATCACAATTAAATATTTTACCTTAAAATCTCGAAGCGAGAATATGGACACCAACAGAATTTAATCTGCTCTTGTTGTATATCCCAGGAACTGATGAACAAACGTTTCTTCAATCAGGTCCACGAATAGAAAACAAAACCCTCTGATTGACTGCACTAGAAATCAATCAGAAGTTTGCGTAGAGAATAAACAGATATGATCTGTTAATTCAGATTGTAATTTTTCATAAAAATCACAAGCCGAATTTTCTCCGAAAGGGACAGAGGATTTCAAAAATCCTCTTGAATAATCTAGACTGATTTTCAAAAATTCAAGACTAAAAATCACACCAAATTTTCGAACACTGCAGCACTATTTATAGATAATTTTTAGTTATAATTGTATCAGGACTCTAACTCCTTAAAGCTCACAATCCATAACTTAAGCCCAATAAGCCAAGCCTGTTGTTGTAGAAATTAATATAAAATTCATCGTGACTCCGATTGATAAACTGATTTCACCAATGTGCACAGAAACCATTTCTGCATCTTTTAGAGTCAAGATAATTTTTCTGAATCCAAATTCAGTGATTTCCAAAAAATGTCCATCTCTATGTCATTTTAGGAAATTCCACTCCCTTTAGTTAAGAAGTCCAACTTCTCTTTCATTAAATTTAACTCTTTAAATTTAACTATCTCTACGGGGTTTTAGTAATCCATTACTTGTGTAACCCTCAATGGTTCAGGAATACAGCTAGCTGTGGGCTCACAACTCCTTGTGACTCGGAACAACAATTTCCGACTTACCCATCGAATCATGGTAAGAGCGCCTAGCAACATCGTCCCATGATTCCCTAGGTATTACTGATAGTGCCTGCAAGAACTAGTAGATTTTGGTTAGCGTACAGTACGGTCCCTTCATCCATATATCCCGATCGAATCAACAACCATTGGTATATCGAGAGTCGTTCGAGATTCGATAACTATGCATAACATCTTGGAGATCAAATAGTGACATCGCATGTATTACTAGGATAACCCATTAACCTAAAACACATCATGTACTTTGGCCAGAGATTCGTCACACTAATATCTCCTCAAATCGCATAGGATATCCACACTCGCAAGTATGTGGTGAATCCTTGACAACAAAGCATCGACTCATATATGTGTCGTAACTGTACCCAATCCCGACACCTGATGACCCCAATAGAATCGGTAAATGAGTCAAAGTACAGTACTAGCATATAGAGTCTCAATGATGTTTAAAGTAATAAGGACTAATGGTGTATAACCAAAACCGCGGACTTTATCCACTCGATAAGTGATAACCACTTGGAAAGTCCGAATAGGGTAGTTCGATCATTCATCATATGAATATCCATTTTCATGCTTTGAACATCTCTATGTTACATACCAATGAAACGTGGTACTCGGCATCGCAAATGCTAGTCTCACTCTCGAGCGATCCTTATCCTTATTTGCGGACGGCTCAATTGACTAGGAACAGTTTAGAATATACAGTGACTATAAGATGTGTTTCATGATAGCCATCCCCATGTGCTACCACATCTTACATACACTATAGTATATTCAAGGTCTTTATCAAAACAACAATAGTATATCATAATATAACAATATGAAGAAAGATAAAGTCAATGCCATTATAAAAGTGTAAATTATATTAAACAAAAGATTGTTTTACATAGAGTCATAAAAGCACTTAGCCACAAGTTGGCTAACCGGGCACCCAATCTTTCAATGGCTTGAATTCGAAAATTATGTCTGAATAAATGTTGACGACTGAAACATTTTATGAAGGACATAGATAAGGCTAAGAGAATTGAAGTTGAATGACGAGTTAGGAGAATGCAATTGTAGACATGCAAGAGTATGTGAGATACACACAACTTTATCTACAATTTTTATTCCAATATAGATATGAAGTGAATGATATGAAAGTAGTTCTTTAACTCTAGCGGACCGAGATAGATTTATCTGAGCCTGAATGCAGAGTATGATAGAAATTAGTACACTCATTTTGAAGGGAGATATCTTAGCAATCAGTGTAAAGACATTTCAAGCTGATGTGCTAGAATATGTTAGAAGCAAATCCGATTCAGAGAAAAGATTCGAATGAAGAACAAATTCCAGAAGTATACAGAGGATCAGAATGAAATTGCACCTGATAATGAAATTCCAGGTAACATATTTATTTTGTTTTAACCTGTTTATGTTATTGGTGCAAGAGATATATGATATCCGAACGCTTACTATATTTTCACCTCTGTATCAGAAAAGAGAATTTGTGAATTGAACTGAAGAACTGAACTACTTCTTCGATGAAATGAAACTGAACATGATTTTGTTCATATTGAAATATCTTTTTATGTGGCATGATAGATGATGATGCAATAATCAAATACAGATTAGCAGAAGATTGATGATAAGAAACGATTGAATTAGATCAGCAAGAACATAATGTGTATATGAATATGATGATATGATATAGAATCTCGAATTAAGATTCTGTGATTTCGGTTTGATATATGATGCTTGATTACATAAATATTCCGAAATCAGTATATTCGATGCACTAGATATGTTCAAAATCTAAATCAGTATTGATAGGTATGCCAATGAATAGAGATTACAGATATGTTCCAGTAAGATTTTTGACTTTAGTTTAAGTTGTGAACTGGAATTCAATAGAGAATTGATGAATTGATGAAATTATGAATTACCAACTTGATGAGATTATGAACTGAAATTGATCTTGAGGTTTAGAAGAGAGATGATGATATGAAAATCAGTTACAGATGAGTCTTTTCTTGGATTATGCTAAATTGATTACATCAACTGGAAATATGATTCTTGAAAGGATTGAATATTGATTGCCTCTCATGGCACATTGCTTTCATTTAGAGCCTGTGTTGATTCACTCATTCTGAGTTGGGTGATGCAAGTGAGTTGTTTTCACTTTGCAGAGTTTGTTATCCAGAAGATTTGATTTTGGATGACCTTGATTGAGAGATTTTCTCAATCTTGATTTATTTCTTTTGATTTTAAGAATTATTAATCCTTTGATGGATATTTCAGCGTATTTTAAGATTGTTGGCTCGTAACTGATAGAAGAATTTGAATATGATCCATGATTTTTGAGTTAGATGATATGAATTGTCGGTATTTGGAGATAGAAATGAGAAATAAAATAGGCATATGATGAATTGATTACAGATTTTTGTGTATTCTGGTTTGAATATTAAGACGAATATATCACCAATAAGAATGATTTTCGATTGGAAGTAAGCCAGAACTGTTCAGAAGATGAAAGAAACACATAAAGTAAACTGAAGCGATGAGAATTCAGTAAAGAATGCCAGATTGAGATATGAATTGAAGCCTCAGATTAGAATGAATGAATTCTATTATGATTGATTATCTGATTGTGCTTGATATTTTCGAAAAGAAATATCAGATTTTGAAGAAAATGCACAACAATGAATTTAAGAGTATTTCAATAATTGTTTTGTCAGAAGATAAAGCAAACAGATGTAACAGAATTAGTAAGTTTTCGAAGTTAAACGTATAGAGAGTTTCTGAAGAGGTTGAAAATCATTGACTAGATTAGTTCAGTAATAGTTTAGAAACTCCAGAAATTGAAATGAGATTATGATTTGAAAGACTATTTTGCGAAGGTACCGTGATGAAACAGTATAGATGAGGTTAACAGGTGGTAGTTATGAACAGATTTATTGAAATTACTATATACGATGATCTGTCTGTATGATCAAATCACTGAATTGTGATTAGATTCGTTGCAATAAGAACAGTAAGCCACGAAATAGTGTTTCAGATTGAAAAATTGGGTTTACTATTAAATTGTAATACAGATGATCTGAAGACTTTGAGTACTTTTTTGAGGTAAAGGTACAATTTATTATCCTTGAATTGGAAGAATAGTCAGAGAAGATGAATCGAATTTCGAGAATGAACTTCACTTGATATGGTACCGATTATCAACAGCTCTGAATACTTTGAAATCTGTGAATACAGCATAGTATTCTATGATTAATGAATAGTCCGAATAGACTAATCAGATTTTTGCAGAATACACTGTATGAGATGTGAATAACAGTTATCTTTTCAGATCTGTGAAGAAGATAGAGATATGATGAAAGTACAGGAATGATTAAAATCTATTGTCAGGATTAAGACTTTAGATTTATTCGACAGAATGTGGCATTGATTGATTGATTGATGTTTTGAGAGTTGGTTAGATGTGATTACATTATACCATTCTTCGATTGATGGATTATCTGAGTTGATTTTCCAGATGTTGAGAATATTCTCAGAACTTTAATACCTGATTCGGTATTACTTGACTTGATGTGTTGCCACTTGATGATTATAATTTCTGTAACAGCTATTGAGCCGATTTTGAGATAATGCTATAAGGATATGATGAAAGAAAATCCGATTTCATTGCGTTGAAATGATACTACTGAAGTATATGACATCAGATCAGACATGATTTGTCGATATCAGATCAGATTTGATTTAAGACACAAAAGATGATGAATATGAATCTGTACGAAGTGAGAACAGAGAAGAAGACACAGAATTAGTAATTGAATGATAGATATAACTTTGAAGCTGAAACTGGTTAGTTAAGCGAAAAAGTTATTCTTGAAATATCCTTTAATTCAGAATTAAGAAAGAGCAGAGGTTAATTTACAGATTCAGAATATGAAGTTGAATACTGATCTTGAAGCGATGAATAGAATGACAGTATAGACTGGATATATCTTCTATGCAGAGCATAGAATGATATAGAAAAAGAAACAAGTCGTCACTGAAACTGAATTTCACTGAATGAGATGTCGGACAGAATTGATGATTTTATTGAATGAATTATTCTTTCCAATTTGATATGAAGGATCAGATTGTTCCACGTATCTAGTATACGGAAGTGTCAGTTAGATTCTTCCCATGTAATTTAATCAGATGAGTTAGATATTGAAAATATTCTGAGTTAAGTCGATTATTCGACAAATCCTTGATTTGGGAAAAATACATCTCTGAAAGATTTTTTTTCAATTATTTAAAGTACAACTGAATAGATATCGAATACAAGAGACTAGAAGCAGATTCGAAGAAAGAATCTGATAAGAGATGAAGAGATGAGATACGACGTTCAGAGCTATATGATTGAAGTGATAACTTCAGATATTTATTCAGTCTATTAGATTGAATAGCTCGATTTAATGTGATTTCGAGGACAAAATCATTTCTTAGAGAGGAGGAATTGTAAGGCCCGGAAATATTAAATTATTAATTATGGGGTTTGAGAATTAAATTCCATATTATGGGCTAATATTGATTTGAGAAGTTATGGAAATGATAGATTTAATTTCCGAGCCGAAAATATTTAATTTGAGAATTTACAGATTTTGAGAATTAAATTCTGAGAATTCTTAAATTAAAAGAATAAATATTCGATTTGAATATTTATGGAATTTAAGATTAAATTCCATGTTTCGGGAATTAAATATGATTGATTTTGACAATGAAACCCGATCAGAGACTGATTTGAAAATATCGAAGTTGGAAGGGTTAAAATGCAAAAGGCCGAGATTATGTAATTAATCCGAATTTATTTAATTTTAATCCGAGTATATTTAATTTGAGAATATTTAGAGTTTCGATTTTAATTCTAATATTCTTAAATTATTTTGGATTGAAATTGAATTAAAACGAAGGCCGAGGACTGAATTGCAATTAATGAAGACTTGAGGGACTAAATTGCAAATATGCAATACATATCCGATTTTAACTTAATTATTCAGCATGATACGTGTATTTAATTCAGAATTCAGAAGTGAAGAACAGGGGAGCCGAAGTCTTCCTTTTCTTTTGAATTATTGATTTTCAAAACGCCGTAACTTTTTATCCGATCGTCCGATTTCGATTCTGAAAGATGTTCTGGAATCCTTGCGATGAGAAATTTGAATTGATGTAAGTAATTTATTATCTCGGAATTTTTTGAAGATCGAAATATGGCAGAGATCAGATTATGAATTTATGTTTGTGTTCTTGAGTTGTATGTCGTTCGATATCGAAGCCGGATTGAAAATGAATTAAGAAATGAACTTGTTATGATATCCAGCTTGTAATTGATATACTTAGCTGTTGTTATGAGGATTAGAATTATTTATTAATGATTTGGAATGGACGTATGAATTGGATTGAAGTTAAATAAGTTAGATTCGAATTCGATATTTCGTCGGTTACCGATTTTTAATCGCTACGCCGTTGATTTGTGTTTTTGGATCGTTTTGATAGCCTATGAATGAGTTAAGACATTGTTTGAAATGTTATCGATGATATATCATTTTTATTTCTCAGTTTTGGATGAGTTTCGAAGGCTAACGACTCACGACTCCGAGTTGTACCAAATAAGAAGAAGTTGAGGTTTGAAATGATTTTTGAATGAAGTTAGATTGATGATTTTGAACTGAATTTGGAATGATTTAATAGAATGAAGATTGATATGAATGTTTTGATGTTATGTTTCAGATTTGAAATGTTCAAAACAAAAGAAATACGAAGGTATAATGACGACATCACGGGTCAGGGACTTTGAAACTCAAGAACGACTATTCTTGAGTTATTCCGCCAAAATCACATACAAATTTATTGTTTTGATTTGATTTTGATGTTGTCGATCCATCCCAGGTAGTGGATCTTTGATTTGAGTCGATATGATTATGATACGAGACTATATTGAATTGATTCTATGCCAAGGTTGCGGTTAACCTTATTTTCTAGCCCAAAATGGCTACGTTAGATGAATATTCATGTCAAGATCGGATACGAATCTTGATGGCAATGAAGTTGAATGAATCAATTCTCGATCGATCGAAAGAATATTTATTTACTCTATTTGTTGAGTCGAGTTAAATAGAGTCGATATGATTTATTTAACGCTTTTGATATGTTGCTTATACTGAGATGATTTCTCACCGGAGTTTATCCGGCTGTTGCTTTGTTTTGTATGTGTGCATTGCAACAGATGGGGCAGGAGCTAGTCTGAGAGGACATTGATAGCTCGGGAGCGAGATTTAGCAAGTATGGACTCGGGTTTTAAGTTGAAAAACATGACATGAAACTTATGTTTTAGAAGCTCACTTTTGAGACTTGGTGTAGCTTGTAGTTTCATGCCTTTTGAGCTATTTATTTTATGTAATAAATGCATGATTTGATGTTAGGAACTTGATATATGAATGTATGCATGTTCTAAGATTTTATAACATGTTTAGACTCAAATTTTGTTGGTTGATTCATGCTTTGTATTAATTTTGACAGCACCAGATCAAGAGAAGATTTTTATTTTTCGAACAGAGTTGCGCAGGATCGATCTGGTGAATTGGTAGGATCGATCCTGGCACAATGGGATTCTGGACAGAAACTTGGATTAAGGTCCAGGATCGATCCTGACCAAGAATTTTAAAAAAAAAAAATTCTGCTTTTGATTTATTATTCTTTAATTGTTTGATTAATTGTTTAATTAATCATTAGTTGCCCTAAGACGAGATTAGCAACCCGAGGTCCCCACAGCATCTCACCCCCCCCCCATCCTGCGATAGCGCATATCATCATCCAACCGCGCAGGCTCCAGCGCTCACAAGCTTTCCCCATCAGCGCATCATCCATGCGCCATCGCTAGCTTTTACCATGTGCAATTCACCATGAAAAAATGCTCTTACCAGCTGCTTACTCCATGCGCCAACAACTCTCACTAGCTCATCCTTAAGCACATACCAGCTCTTATCTGTGCACAACTTAGAGCAATTGTGCAGGTCATCTGTGAAACTCACCAGCAGCCTTCTTAAACCAGACGCCAACTCCTTTAGCAGCACATGATCCTGTGCCATCGAGCCCTCCTAGCTGCTCTCACTCATGCACTAACATCCAGCAACCGCGCTTCATTCAAGAGCAAATGCACATCACCAACAATGCAGAAATTATGCGTGATAGTGGTTACCAGCAGCGTGCTAACAGCTTCTCCAAGGCTCTTCTTCCATGCACCATCGACATTCATGGCTCTACAATGCCTAGCACTCGTTCATTTTCCCCTATACATTAAGAGTTGTATTTTGCTTGCTATAGTTTTGGGTTTTGTGTGTTATGGTGTGCATATATTATTTCTTGAGGATCATTTGGATGTTCATGTGATGCTTCTATACCATCTTAACCATGGTTTTGCGGCTGCCAATTATGTTTCACCATGAATAAGGAGATGGAGTTGATAACATCGAGTACTGATGCTCGGTGTCGAAGGTACGCGTTCCATGTCCCTTGTTCTTTTTATTGATTTTTAATCATTAGGGACAATGATTATATTAAGTTTGGGGGGGGGGGGGGCAAATCAGTGTTTGAATTATTTGGTTGGTTGATATTGTAGTTAAGTTTTACTGTGTGCTTCATAGATAAAAAAAAAATTTTGTTGAATTTATTTGTTGTTTTTGTTGAGTTGAGTTGAAAAGAAGTCAAGAAAGAATTGGATGCATGGCCAATGATGAAAAAAAATTTTGTGCCATAACTGAAATCCATGATTATCTGACAAATATTTTTGAAAAAATGGAACCAATTGAATGAACAATTTCCTATATACTCTGTGATTAATACTTGAATCTGATTTTTGAGACATATAGACATAGAGATGATTGAGGCATTCTTTGGAATTTTGGGCCTGATTTTTATTGAAAAAAAATTTATCCTTAGTTGCCCACTTGACCCTGCACGTATATGAGTACATTGAGGTACGGAGAAAAATCTGAATTTTTGTGTTGTGAAAATCATTGTTTACTGCTGATGATTATCATTTCTGCACTGATTGATATTTGTATAAATTAATTGTGGATTGAAACTTGTCTAGAACTAGTTCGGACACTCTTCGAGGTGAAATACGGGCAAAACTGTGATTAGGAATGATTTAGGCAATTTTTCTGAATTCGTTTGAGCTTTTCAAGCTACCCATTATTTATTTTATTCCTAGTACCTTGTTTGAGCTTATTGAAAATCGAATGGCATGCGTGTAAACGTGTGACTAAACCTCCATTTGTCATTATTTCAAGGTCCTACATTGACTACTGAATAACCTAAACATTAATTCCTACCTTTGAGGGAGTAATTTGAATGCTAAAATGTTATATGCTCCTAGTTTTATTTGTGAAAAATGGAATGGTGCGGTGGATGAATTGAAAAGAAAAAGGTAGTATAGAAGAAAAAAATTTGTGGTTGAAAAGAGTTGTGAAAAATATGAAAAAAAATCAATGAAGTGAAAAAAAGACTAAGTATGAAATTTTCAATAAAAGGAGTTGAAGTTAGATTTGAGCATAAATGTGAATTACTCCTTATTTTTGAATTCTTTTCCTTCATTTGTAGCCATGAGCCAGGCCTTACGTTATAAGCTGATTAAGTCCTATTGACCGAGTCTCAGTTGCCCAATATGCTAGTGGAGAAGAGTTGCGAGAATTTAGCCTATGGACAGTTGATTGATGCTTTTAATGATTATAAATTTTGATCGAAACACGCACATACTATTATTCTTTGAATTTACCTAATTGTGAGTCTTTTTGATAAATATCCTATATTTGATCCTATGCTACCTTGAAAAGTCCTCATGATCTATGAATGTTTGAATTGAACTTGGATAAGTGTGTTTTGAACGTGAGTTGCGGAGATTGTGAGTTTATGAGGTTATTTTGGTTATGATTAAAACTTTCAAGTGTTAGTAGGTTGGATGAGATTGGATTTGAATTTTTTTTTTTTTTTAAATCATTGCTGATGTCATTGCTCCATAATATTTCTTGGCTATTCTTGTTGGTTTGATTGAATGAGTTTTTGTAATTTATTTGTTTTGAATAGTTTTGCTCGGGACTAGCAAAAGTCTAAGTTTGGGGGTATTTAATAAGTGTATTTTATACACTTAATTTAGTTATGATTTTAATTGTTAAATTTTTGTTTCGAGCAGATTTATGTGGGTATTTTGTTGTTTTTGTGTTTACAGTGATTTATTGAATTTATTTGGAAAAAAGAGTAAAAGAAGAAATTGAAGAAGAAAATAGGGAATTAAAAGAATTAAAAGAAAAGAGAACAGAAAATAAGAAGAAAAGTAACGATCAGACAAGAGAGAAAGACTTTGGGTTTTCTTAATTGGGCCTAAAGTTCAGCGCTTACTTTTAGCGCTAAAGAAAATTGAAGAAGCGCTAACGCGCTACATTCAGAAGGTGAGAGAATTGAATTCCAGAAGCTCATGCGTGGCCGCCTAGGATTTTGGAGCGCCCGCGTCGCAAGATTTCAGCGTTTTAGAGTTTTTATCGGGAAAGGAAACTTTTATTTTCTTGGGCTTTTGAGTGGGCTTTTTCATGAAGATATAAAAGGATTTCTTATCAAACAAAAGGAGAGAGCCGCCACACATCACATGAACGCATATCAGAGATTTGATCGTGAGATTTCTGGAAAGAAATCTGGAGCTAAATCGAAGACGGAGATCGATAGATCGGACACTGCGTCGACGACGGATTTGTTTCCATTATCTTTTATTTATTTTATTTTTAATTTATGTTTGGATTTTTGAACATTTTTTGTTTTATTCAGAATTTTATTATGAACTAATTTTTTAGAGTCTAGAGGTCGGATGGAACCTGGTGTAGACGCTTTCATGAATTTTTGATTTTATTGAATTGAATTTTTTCTAGGTTAATTTTTTTTTCTAGAATTGATTTTATTTTTCAATTATCTGATCAATAATTGATTTGCAATATTTATTTGAAATCTGGCATTCGGGAGAGGAGATTTTGAATAGGACCATTAGAAAATACAATGTTAATTATTTATACAGCTCGGGAGAGTGCATAATTTTAACAGAGCTTTTGAAAAGAACATTGATTTGTGATAGATCACTGCGATAAATTCTTAATAGGGATATTGGAATTGAATTGTAGTTGATAAAAATTATTTGTTGCTCGGGAGAGGGAAATAATAAACTTAAGTGTTCTTGGCTATTAATTGACTGGAATTCATGAAACTAAATTAAATAGGATTGATCGCTGTTGAAACGAGGTGAAATTTAAACCTATAGACCATTTTTCTCTGATTGATATTTATTTAAAAGTTGTGTGCGTGCTTTTAAATCTCATTGATTATTTATTTTTTTAGCAAAATTCTGAGTTATTGATTTTCTAGATAAAGTTTAGACTATTTTAATTACAAGTACTAAATATTTTCATTTTACTCCCAGTGGGATCGATATCTGATTTTATAACTATATTAAAACTTGACACTCGTACGCTTGCGAGGAATTTTCACAACAGTCTAGTTTATTCTTTTAAACAATTTTAACTGTTTAGCTTACTTGTATAAATATTTGCGAGCATCCAACTTATTTATTTTAAATAGCCTAGTTTAGCAGTTAGTTATTTTAAATTATTTTAAATACCTAGGTTATTTATTTAAATCTTTTTTAATTGTCCAAATCATTTTAAAGATTTTTATTTCCGCTTGTGTATTTATTTAAATAAATTACTTTTAAACGTTCGTTTAATTTGTTTAAATTATTTTAATTGCTCTGTTTATTATTTAAAAATTTTATTTATCGCTGCGATATCGAAATATTTAAAGTGTTATTTTTAACTCTGTGATAGTGTTTAAATTTCTTTAAAGAATTAGTTGCTCAAATATTTTTAGTTAATTGTTCAATAAATTCTTGAGTTCAGTGATTTTTTGGTTCCGGCTTTCGGCGATGGTGGACTTCGGCGGTTAATTCCAAAAATTTTTATTTCAAGAATAAATTTCAGTAAGAATTGAGGAAATTATATGTAGGGTGATTTTAAAATTTTTCGGGTGTCAGAAATCACTTTTTCCGCATTCTAGAGCTTATTTTTTTAAAATTTTTCCGAAATTAGCATTTCTAAACCCGGACTAGAAAAATACAATTTAATATTTAATTTGAGATTTTCAAAATTGGGTATTTTAAAAGTGCAAATTAATTTTGGACCCTAAATTTTCTAAGTTGAGTAGCATTTTCTTAAAGTAGGTAGCAATTTTAATATCACACTCACATTTATATGCTTAGATGTAGTGACCCAACCCGGATCCACTAACTAATCAGAGTTATAGAAAAAGCGCACGCAATAAAAGCCTAAAGCGTAAAGAGCGGATAATTAAAATACAACAAATCCAATCGGCAGAATACAACCAAATCAAAGGTTCAGGGTAAATAAATCCCTACCCTCTACAACCTCGCACTCCCCAAGCTCAATCCTGCTGAGAGCCGCCTGGACCATCTAGCCTCAAACCTGCCCCGTCACAAGGTACACAATACCCAAACACAGGGGCGTGAGCTAGAACGCTCAATACGAAGCAATGATATAAATACAAATATGCGCACACAGATGATTTAAAACTCAAGTAAAAACACTTGCTCATGGCGCCGAGAATATACAGTACCGGCTAGAGAGCTACTCCGCGGGGTACTCGTATATTCCATATCAGGGCTGAGCCAACCCCATCCTGACCCGAATCCAAAACAGGATACGAGTTCCATATGGAAACTGTCATACCTGACTCGAGTCCAAAATGAGATCATCGTTCCCTATGGAGATTGTCAATGACTCACATCTCTCCGGATGCAGTCATACGTAAAATCATGTATGTGCTAAGGCGGTAAAACATGCTAAAATATGATAAAACATATAGCACATACTCATGCAACATATAAGCAATTATATCAAAGCTATTGCATACTCCTAAATATTTTTAGGATGCCAAAGCTATACCTGCGTCCGTCGTTAGCCCTCTGATGACAATTGCCTCAAAACTAGGCCACAGCTCCGCCTCGACACCTGGATCGCTATGTCACTTCTGGATTCCCAATAGGATGCCTAGAACTCCCTAGATCTGAGTTAGAAGGCCTAGGAATTGAGAGAGAAGAGAGGAAATTGGTGTGAGAAAATGAATTCTCGGACCCTCTATTTATAGGCAACGTTCGGGCCGTCCGAACTCGGCTTCGGGCCCTCCGAACTGGTTCGGATCCTCCGATCATGACTTTGGATCGTCCGAACACGATCGGACCGTCTGATCCTTACTTCGGGTCTTCCGAAGTCACATCAGTGATGTTATCCATGACATCACCTTGCTGACGTAGTTGATGACGTAAGCCCTAACCTTGTTCGGATCCTCCGATCCTCTTCGGATCCTCCGAACTCCAGTTCGGAGCGTCCGAATCTCAAGCCATGCCCACCAAGTTCGAGTATCCTGGATCTGTTTTTGAAGTCCGTTATCCCAACAGGAACTTACATAATCATGTTTTACTTAATCTAACCAAGATCACGTGATTAATTACTCATTAATCACTAATTAGAAATGCGGGTTACTACATTCTCCCCCACTTAATAAATTTCGTCCTCGAAATTTAAGTCTTAGAGGAAAACATAAATAGCCAACCAAACGTTCTTTATTAAAACTGAACAAGTATAACTCGATACAAAGAAGTACAAAATCTCAAAATAACTCGGGGTGCTCGACTAACATCCGATTCTCCAACTCCCAAGTAGCTTCCTCTGTACCTCTGCCATTGCATCATAACCAATGGTATTCGCTTGTTACGAAGTACTTTGTCCTTCCTGTCAAGAATCTGTAGGGGTTTCTCCACATAAGATAGATCCCGATCTACCTTTACCTTGGTCGGATGCAAAATATGCGACTCGTCCACCACATACTGCCTCAATAAGGACACGTGGAACACATCGTGGATCTCCGAAAGATCGCGTGGCAAGGTCAGACGATAAGCAACATCCCCAACCTTCTCGAGAATCCCAAAAGGACCAATAAATCTAGGTGTCAGCTTACCCTTGCAACCAAACCTCATCACCTTCCGGAAAGGTGACACACGCAAGAAAACGTATTCCCCTACCTCAAAATGAAGTGGCCTGCGGTGAGTGTTCTCGTTGCTAGCCTGTCGATCCTGGGCTGCCTTAATCCTACGTCGGATCAACTCTACTGCATCAATCATCTGCTGAATCATCTGAGGACCCTCAACCTGACGCTCGCCAACCTCGTCCCAAAACAAAGGTGTACGACAACGGCGTCCATAAAGAGCCTCAAATGGTGCCATGTCAATGCTGCGATGGAAACTATTGTTGTAGGAAAACTCCACCAATGGTAAATGATCATGCCACGCGGGACCAAAATCCATCACCGCCGCGCGAAGCATATCCTTTAGAGTGCGAATAGTATGCTCCGACTGTCCGTCCGTCTCTGGATGATAAGCCGTACTCAAGCTCAAAGTAGTACCAAGGGTGTAAGAGTGGGTGCCCAGTGAGCCAACTGTGTGGCTATGGGCTTTGATGACTCTTTGTATAAACAATCTTTTGTTTAATATTATTTACACTTTTATGGCAATGACTTTGTATTACTTCATATTGTTATATTGTGATATACTATTGTTGTTTTGATAAAGACCTTGAATATACTATAGTGTATGTAAGATGTGGTAGAACATGGAGATGTCTATCATGAAATACATCTTATAGTCACTGTATATTCTAAAAACCGTTCCTAGTCGATTGAGCCGTCCGATAATAAGGATAAGGATCGCTCGAGTTTGAGACTAGCATTTGCGATGCGGAGTACCACGTTTCATTGGTAGGGAACATGGAGATGTTCGAAGCATGCAAATGGATATTCATAGGATGAATAATCGAACTACCCTATCCGGACTTTCCAAGTGGTTATCACTTATCGAGTGGATAAAGTCCGTGGTTTTGGTTGTACACCATTAGTCCTTACGACTTGAAACATCATGGAGACTCTATATGCTAGTGCTGTGCTTTGACTCGTTTACCGACTCTATGGGGGTCATCAGGTGTCGAGATTGGGTACAGTTACGACACATATAGGAGTCAATGCATTGTTGTCAAGGATTCACCACATACTTGCGAGTGTGGATATCCTATGCGATCTGAGGAGATATTAGTGTGACAAATCTCTGGCCAGAGTACTTGATGTGATTTAAGAAATGGTTTCTTAGTAGCACATGCGATGTCACTAATTTGATCTTCAAGATGTATTGCATAGTTATCGAATCTTGAGCGACTCTCGATATACCAATGGTTGTTGATTCGATCGGGATATATGGATGAAGGGACCGTACTGTACGCTAACCAAAATCTACTGGTTCTTGTAGGCACTATCAGTGATACCTAGGGAATCATGGGGCGATGTTGCTAGGCGCTTTACCATGATTCGTTGGGCAAGTCGGAAAGTGTTGTTCCGAGTCACAAGGAGTTGTGAGCCCACGGCTAGCTGTATCCCTGAACCATTGAGGGTCACACAGTGTAATGGAGTTTTAATCCCCGTTGAGATAGTTAAATTTAAAGAGTTAAATTTAATGAACTAAGGAGTTGGACTTCTTAATTAAGAGTAAGGGAGTAGGATTTCCTAAAATGACATAGGGATGGACATTTTTGGAAACCACTGAATTCGGATTCAGGAAAATTTATTTTGACTTTAAAATGTGCAGAAATGGTTTCTGTGCACATTGGTGAAATCAGTTCATCAATCGGAGTCACGATGAATTTTATATTAATTTCTGAACGAGCGGGCTTTGCTTGTCGGGCCCCAGCTTATGATTAATGGGCCCTAAGGTGTTAGTGGCCTGCATTATAAATAAGTTATTTCAGTACAGAAATTAAAAACAACAGGTCATAATTTTTGAGAGCAAAAAATCGAAAACCCTAGTCTCTCTAAAAGAAAATTTCGGCCGACCCCTTCCCCTCTGCCCGAGAAAATTCCGGTCTGTGATTTTGAATCGCGGTCAGGAATAACGAATCAGATTCGTGTAATCTCTTCGCAGAAAACTTCTGATAGATTTTCTAGTGCAATCTATCAGAGAGATTAAACCTCTGTTCGTGGACCTGATTGAAGGAGTTCATCGGTTCCAGGGAGAGACAACAAGAGCAGATAAAATCTGTTGGTGTCCATTAATCTCGTTGCGAGATTGGAGGTAAAATTTAATTAATTGTTATTTGAATTTTACACACACAATAATTTAATCGTTAAACGGTTGATACCCACACCATGGAATTGTTCCATGATAAAAATTTTAAACTTCCGCTGCACCGGGTATCAATCGTGATTGATCTGACCGCCAGTTTTTCCCAACAGTGGTATCAGAGCAAGGTTGCTCAGATCAAACGATTAAATTAATCAATTGTACAAAATTTTTGAGTCTCGGTTTTTGAAACAAAATAAATATTTTTAAATAAAAAAAAAAAATTTTTCGGGGCAAAACCCGGGCAGCGATTGGATCGCTGCCCGGTGGGGCAGCAATTGTTGCTGCCCCGGGCGGCGCACGGCGCCGCCCAAGGCGGCGACCGTCGCCGCCCAGGGCGGCGCACGGCGCCGCCCAGGGCAGCGCTGTGCGCTGCCCAGCGCAGCGCTCGGCGCTGCCCAGGGGCGGCGCTCGGCGCCGCCCAGGGGCGGCGCCAGGCGCCAGGGCCAGGGCAGCAAACGTTGCTGCCCTAAGGGGGCAGCCGGGCTGCCCCCGGCCCGCGCCCCGGGTGCGGGCTGTCCCGGGCGGCCCGCGGGAAAAATTATATTTTTATTTAAAAATTAATTTTAATATTTAAAATTTTATTTTTGGTCCGGTCAAAAATTGTTTTTGATTGGTTCACGAGATTTCGGATCGAATTGTTCGAGTCCGTAAATTTTAAAAATTGATTTTGGATAAATTTGAATTTTTGGAAAATTTTAATATTTTATCCGTAAATTGAATTTTGAAATCAATTATTTTGGTACAATTGATGATAAGATATGATCTTATGATATATTAAGTAAAATATGATTTTATTTGTAAAATTGGATTTTATAGATAAAATATGATTTTATTTGATATAGAGATAAAATATGATTTTATATGTGAAATGAGATTTTATATATAAAATATGATTTTATCTTGTTTAAATTTGAATTGCCACAGCATGTTATCCAATAAATTAATTTTGAATTAAATGTTATTGGATAAGGATGATCGATTGCCATGACCAATTTTGTAGGTGTATGTTAGGAATTTACATTTTGTTTTTATTGTTGTTGGTTTTATTAATGGGCCTGGTTTATGGCCCGATATGAATGTCATATGTAATAAAAGTGGGCTTGGTTTATAGCCCGTTCCCACCCCCTAAAAATGTATCCCCTACTTGTCATTGTTATTTATTGTAAATGCATTAGACTTAGTGGGAGATCAAGATTTGAAGATGGTGGGCCCAGCAGACAATAAAGACTGAAGAAATGTAAATTGGAAGCATATGTAATAGGATTGCATTTGCATACTGCATATTACCTAGGATTGGACTAAGACCCGTGATTGGCAACCACGGGTCAATTAGAAATGGAATCGATCATCCTATATAATATGTGATATTATGATTGTATGCATGTTTAGACATAAATTGCGTGAATCCGGCAATGCATGCAATAAATTAAATATGATGAGACAAATATTTTTATAAATAAAATCCCTCATTTTAATATGATTTAAAATTTATATCAAGATAAATAAAGGAAATTTAAATATTGTTTAAATGTTCCTACCTTCCATCAACGGTCAATGTATGTGATGCTACCCGCGGATACGGTCCGGCTCATATTATTGGGGGGGCCCGTCCGTCGGAAAGCTGTACATTGGATCGACAAATGTTGTAAGTTGGATGGAACTCCCATGGGATCGGCTCATATTATTGGGGGATCCACATGGCGACCGTCCATCACAACTTAATATTGATGGGTCATCTTGACATGTCACTTTAAACGGCGTCATATTATTGGGCCCTTATTGGACATGAGGTAAATACATGGGGGTTGCTTAGGAAGCAATTGGGCTCTACCTTTTGAGAATTATGGTTGGCTGATATTATTCGGGACCATAAGTTTGTCAATTGGACTCCATGTTCTCACTAAGGAAAAAGTTTCCCGTTTTCACTAGAGGGTGGTGAAATCGTTAAAATAGTGGGAGTGAGATTCATAAAATTAAATTCGCCTATTTTATGTCTTAGTAAATTATTTAAACAATCATCGATAATTGTCTGTTTTATCTCAGTAATCCACATGTTTCTGTTCTCCAACAAAACAAACTTATTGACGCAAACAATACAGAATGATTCCATAAGTTAAGATTGTCCTAAGTTCGGAAAAAGATTTTCTAAGTGTTAGAAAAGGCTTCTCCGAAAACAGCCCCGGCTGATGTAACTGCCGAAAGGTTGGCCGAATTAGAGAAATGGTTGGACCATGATCTCAAGGCCAAATGTTACATGCAAAATTGGACAAGTCTAAACAAGTTTGCCATCACTGCAAGAAACCCGGTAATTGGAAACGTAACTGCAAGGAATACCCCAAGCAGTTGCGAACTGCAAAGGGTATGTTTTACATTGAAATAAATGTTTTTCTTAATACTACTTCTTGGGTATTGGATACCAGATGTAGATCTCATATTTGCAATGAGTTGCAAATGATAACAAGAAGTAATAGGATAAGGATGGGTGAGACCCAGTCAAGGCTCGGGAATGGTTCCAGAGTTAAATCCATAGCTATGGGAAATATTTATTTTTGCAGAACGGTTTTAAGTTACTTTTGATAGATGTTTTATTTGTGCCAGATTTAATTAAAAACATTATTTCTATTTCTATGCTTGATAGAGATGGTTATTCTTGCAATTTTGTGAATGGGATTTGCAATATTTACAAGAATGAATGTTTAATTGGAAATGGACAACTTGAAAACGATCTATACAACTTAAAACTAAAAGACGTTCCAGTGAATTATGTTGATAAACCGGCGACAACAAACAAAAGGAAAATCGATAGTCAAAACCCGGCAAACCTTTGGCATGCTAGGCTAGGTCATATTTCCTCAAGGAGGATGAACAAGCTAGTGGGAGAGGGCATGTTTGATATGTCTGATATTAATTCTCTACCTACTTGTGAATCCTGCCTAAAAGGAAAAATGACTAAATCTCCTTTAAGGGGAAACCTGAGCGTAGTCAGAATCTGTTGGATTTGATCCATACAGATGTTTGTGGTCCATTTAGAGTAGGGACTCAACATGGCCACACCTACTTCATTACCTTTACTGATGATTATTCAAGGTATGGGTATTTATATTTAATGAAATATAAGTCTGAAGCATTTGAAAAGTTCAAAGAATTCAAGGCTGAAGTAGAAAACAAGCTAGGTAAAAGTATTAAAGCACTTCGATCGGATCGAGGTGGAGAATACTTGAGTACCGAGTTTTTGGACTATCTGAAAGAGAATGGGATTCTCTCTCAGTGGACTCCTCCTATGACACCACAGCTTAATGGTGTATCGGAGCGTCGTAATCGAACTTTGTTGGACATGGTTCGATCTATGATGAGCTTCACTGAGCTTCCACCTTCGTTTTGGGGCTATGCGCTTGAAACGGCGGTATTGTTGTTGAACAACGTCCACACTAAAGCAGTGGACAAAACACCATACGAGTTATGGAATGGCAAAGCTCCTAAGTATTCGTACTTGAGGATTTGGGGATGTCCTGCTTACGTGAAGCGGACAGTGGGAGATAAGTTGGATAGTCGATCCAGCTTATGTTATTTTGTAGGGTATCCGAAGAATTCAATCGGATATTATTTCTATTATCCTGCTGAAACAAAGGTGTTTGTTTCTAGGAATGCCACCTTCTTGGAGAAGGAGTTCTTGTTGGATAAGAAAGGCGAGATGATGGAACTCGAAGAAGTTCGAGAAGAACCCGAAATACAAAATAACGATCCTACACCTCAGGAACCATTGCTGGACACGCCTGCACCTAGAAGATCCGAAAGGACTTCTAGACCTCCAGTTCGATATGGTCTTCTTCTTGAAGGGGATCAAGATGAACCCGACATTGGATGTGATCCAAGAAACTTCAAGGAAGCAATTTCTGATGCGGATTCGAATTTATGGCTTGAAGCTATGCAGTCAGAATTGGATTCGATGCATACAAACCAAGTTTGGTCTTTAGTAGATCCTCCCGATGGAATTGTTCCGATAGGGTGTAAATGGATCTACAAAAGAAAGCTTGGGCCTGATGGTAAGGTATTGACCTACAAGGCGCGATTGGTGGCTAAAGGTTATACTCAAAGGCAAGGAGTTGACTATGACGAAACCTTTTTACCAGTTGCAATGTTCAAGTCCATAAGAATCCTAATTGCCATAGCTGCATGGTATGACTATGAGATATGGCAAATGGATGTGAAGACTGCTTTTCTTAATGGAGACATTAAGGAGGAAATCTATATGAAGCAGCCTGAGGGGTACACATCCATGGGAAGCGAGCATAAGGTAAGCAAGCTTCAGAGATCAATTTATGGTCTAAAACAAGCATCAAGAAGTTGGAACCAGAAATTTGATGAAACAATAAAAGATTTTGGTTTCATCAAGAACCCGGAGGAACCTTGCGTGTACAAGAAAGTAGTTAAGGATGCGGTGACATTCTTAGTACTTTATGTTGATGACATCCTACTCATTGGGAATGATGTAGGGATGTTGCAGTCAACAAAGATATGGTTATCAGGTAGATTTTCGATGAAGGATTTGGGAGAGGCATCCTACATTCTTGGGATACAGATCTATAGAGATAGGTCTAAGAGAATGATAGGACTCACTCAATCAACCTACATCGATACCATATTGAAACGGTTTTCAATGGATGGGTCCAAAAGAGGACATCTACCCATGTGTCATGGAGTTTCTCTATCCAAGTCTATGTGTCCCAAGACTGATGAAGAGATAGAGAATATGACACATGTACCATATGCGTCAGCTATAGGTAGTATCATGTATGGGATGATATCTACCAGACCGGATGTAGCATTTGCTCTGAGTGTCACGAGCAGATATCAGTCTAATCCTGGTCAAATGCATTGGAAAGCCGTGAAGGACATTCTTAAGTACTTGCGAAGGACTAAGAATATGTTCATGGTTTATGGAGGACGAGAACTCAAATTGGAAGGCTATACCGACTCTAGCTTCCAAAGTGATGTGGATGACTCGAAGTCAACCTCTGGATTTGTGTTCATGCTCAATGGCGGTGCTGTCTCTTGGAAGAGTTCCAAGCAGGACACCACAGCGGATTCCACCACTGAGGCTGAATACATTGCAGCATCAGCTGCTAAAGAGGCCGTTTGGATGAGGAAGTTCGTCCAAGAGTTGGGCGTCATTCCTGAATTTGTTGGTCCAGTCCCGGTGTACTGTGACAACACGGGTGCCGTTGCTCAAGCAAAGGAACCAAGGTCTCATCAAAGATCCAAACACGTACTGAGGAAATACCACATAATCCGGGAGATTGTGGAAAGAGGAGACATCATTGTCGAACGAGTGGCCTCTGCAGACAATATCGCTGATCCGCTTACTAAGCCTTTGCCAGGACCATTGTTTGACAAACATCGCGAAGCAATGGGTCTACGTAGTATGACTAGTTGGCTATAGGGCAAGTGGGAGATTGTAAGAGTGGGTGCCCAGTGAGCCAACTGTGTGGCTATGGGCTTTGATGACTCTTTGTATAAACAATCTTTTGTTTAATATTATTTACACTTTTATGGCAATGACTTTGTATTACTTCATATTGTTATATTGTGATATACTATTGTTGTTTTGATAAAGACCTTGAATATACTATAGTGTATGTAAGATGTGGTAGAACATGGAGATGTCTATCATGAAATACATCTTATAGTCACTGTATATTCTAAAAACCGTTCCTAGTCGATTGAGCCGTCCGATAATAAGGATAAGGATCGCTCGAGTTTGAGACTAGCATTTGCGATGCGGAGTACCACGTTTCATTGGTAGGGAACATGGAGATGTTCGAAGCATGCAAATGGATATTCATAGGATGAATAATCGAACTACCCTATCCGGACTTTCCAAGTGGTTATCACTTATCGAGTGGATAAAGTCCGCGGTTTTGGTTGTACACCATTAGTCCTTACGACTTGAAACATCATGGAGACTCTATATGCTAGTGCTGTGCTTTGACTCGTTTACCGACTCTATGGGGGTCATCAGGTGTCGAGATTGGGTACAGTTACGACACATATAGGAGTCAATGCATTGTTGTCAAGGATTCACCACATACTTGCGAGTGTGGATATCCTATGCGATCTGAGGAGATATTAGTGTGACAAATCTCTGGCCAGAGTACTTGATGTGATTTAAGAAATGGTTTCTTAGTAGCACATGCGATGTCACTAATTTGATCTTCAAGATGTATTGCATAGTTATCGAATCTTGAGCGACTCTCGATATACCAATGGTTGTTGATTCGATCGGGATATATGGATGAAGGGACCGTACTGTACGCTAACCAAAATCTACTGGTTCTTGTAGGCACTATCAGTGATACCTAGGGAATCATGGGGCGATGTTGCTAGGCGCTTTACCATGATTCGTTGGGCAAGTCGGAAAGTGTTGTTCCGAGTCACAAGGAGTTGTGAGCCCACGGCTAGCTGTATCCCTGAACCATTGAGGGTCACACAGTGTAATGGAGTTTTAATCCCCGTTGAGATAGTTAAATTTAAAGAGTTAAATTTAATGAACTAAGGAGTTGGACTTCTTAATTAAGAGTAAGGGAGTAGGATTTCCTAAAATGACATAGGGATGGACATTTTTGGAAACCACTGAATTCGGATTCAGGAAAATTTATTTTGACTTTAAAATGTGCAGAAATGGTTTCTGTGCACATTGGTGAAATCAGTTCATCAATCGGAGTCACGATGAATTTTATATTAATTTCTGAACGAGCGGGCTTTGCTTGTCGGGCCCCAGCTTATGATTAATGGGCCCTAAGGTGTTAGTGGCCTGCATTATAAATAAGTTATTTCAGTACAGAAATTAAAAACAACAGGTCATAATTTTTGAGAGCAAAAAATCGAAAACCCTAGTCTCTCTAAAAGAAAATTTCGGCCGACCCCTTCCCCTCTACCCGAGAAAATTCCGGTCTGTGATTTTGAATCGCGGTCAGGAATAACGAATCAGATTCGTGTAATCTCTTCGCAGAAAACTTCTGATAGATTTTCTAGTGCAATCTATCAGAGGGATTAAACCTCTGTTCGTGGACCTGATTGAAGGAGTTCATCGGTTCCAGGGAGAGACAACAAGAGCAGATAAAATCTGTTGGTGTCCATTAATCTCGTTGCGAGATTGGAGGTAAAATTTAATTAATTGTTATTTGAATTTTACACACACAATAATTTAATCGTTAAACGGTTGATACCCACACCATGGAATTGTTCCATGATAAAAATTTTAAACTTCCGCTGCACCGGGTATCAATCGTGATTGATCTGACCGCCAGTTTTTCCCAACAAAGGGCTCGCTGGAAACTACCCCAAAATTTCGAGGTGAACCTCGGATCTCTATCGCTGACAATGCTCAATGGAATCCCATGCAATCGAACAATCTCTCGCACATACAATTGCGCCATCCTATCAAAGGTGTAATCGCGGTTATAGGGAAGAAAATGCGCTGACTTCGACAATCGATCCACGACAACCCAAATAGCATCACAATTCCTGGAAGACATAGGCAAGTGGATGAAAAAGTCCATCGTCACATGCTCCCACTTCCATTCAGAAATCTCTAAGCTGTGAAGTAACCCTCCGGGTCGTCTAAACTCTGCCTTGACTTTTTGACACACAAGACATCGGGATACGAATTGATAAACGCTGCGCTTCATTCCTTTCCACCAAAATCGAGTGCGAAGATCCTTGTACATCTTCATCCTGCCTGGATGTACAGAGAATCGACTACGGTGAGCTTGCGATAAGATCTCATCCCTCAAAGTAGAGTCCTCGGGTACAACAACTCGACCAGAAAGACACAACAGACCGTCTCCTTGCAGATGAAAACCAGAAGTGTTATCACCTTTAGCCAAACGGGTTAATTTCTGCGTCTTCAGATCAAAATTCTGAGCTTCTCGGATTCGTCTGTATAGCAATGGCTCTGCAAGCACAGAAGAGACACGAATCCCTTGTTGTTCTTTCTTATGACGGAACATGAATCCCAAAGAACAACACTCCTCCACTGCCTTCGAAACCGAACTGGTACGAATGGAACTCATATAAACTTTGCGACTAAGCGCATCAGCAACAGGATTTGAAGATCTCAAATCGTTCTCCGTACAAATAGTGACGCCATATCTTAAGAGCAAAGACAATGGCTGCAAGCTCTAAATCATGTACGGGATAGTTCTCCTCGTGAGTCTTCAGCTGTCTGGAAGCATAAGCAATCACGTGGCCATTCTGAGTCAACACACACCCCAAACCCTGGAGAGAAGCATCAGTGAAGACTACAAAACCACCTGATCCAGACGATAAATCAAGAACTGGAACAGTCGTCAGACGACGTCTCAACTCATGAAAATTGTCTTCACAAGCATCAGACCAAACGAAAGAAAAGTCTTTCTTTGTCAACTGAGTCAAAGGCTTAGCTATCTGAGAGAAATTCTCCACAAAACGACGATAGTATCCTGCTAAACCAAGGAAACTACGAATCTCAGAAGCTGTAGTCGGACGCGACCAATTCAAAATAGCTTTTGTCTTGCTAGGATCAACAGATACGCCATCTTGAGAAATGACATGACCAAGGAATACAACTCGATCAATCCAGAAGTCACACTTACTCAGCTTCGCGTACAACTGTCTCTCCCTCAAGACCTGAAGTACAGTATAGAGATGGTAGGCATGCTCATCCATGCTGCGAGAATACACCAAAATGTCATTGATGAACACCACCATGAACTTATCCAGAAATTCGCGGAAAACTCTGTTCATCAGATCCATAAAAATAGCTGGAGCATTCGTCAACCCAAACGGCATCACTAGAAACTCATAGTGTTCATACCGCATACGAAATGCTGTCTTAGGAACATCCTCCTGTCGAACTCGCAATTGATGATACCCAGACCAAAGATCAATCTTCGAATAGACAGAAGTACCCTTCAACTGATCAAAGAGATCATCTATCCGCGGAAGAGGATACTTATTCTTCACTGTCACCTGATTCAACTGACGGTAGTCAATACACAACCGCATCGACCCATCCTTCTTCTTGACAAACAGTACTGGGGCTCCCCATGGCGAAACACTAGGTCTAATATAACCCTTATCAAGAAGATCTTGCAATTGCTTCTGCAGCTCTTTCATTTCTGACGGTGCCAATCGGTAAGGAGTTCTGGAAATCGGTGCAGTCCCTGGCACTAACTCAATGCCAAACTCAATCTCCCTTACTGGTGGCAAACCTGGAATCTCTTTCGGAAACACATCTGGAAAGTCACGAACCACTGGTATCTCTTGGATATCTGGCTCTCCTAAGGATTCCTCAATGGCGTAGATAAGGTAGCCTTCCCCGCCAGACTCTAAAGCACGCCGGGCCTTCAGAGCTGAAACCACTGGCATCGGGGGTCGCGCTCCCTCACCATAGAAATACCATGACACGTCATCCTCTGGACGAAACTGGACGAACCTCTGATAGAAATCCACTATCGCTCGGTAGGTAGTCAATAGATCTATCCTAATGATGCAATCAAAATCCTCCATCGCTAGAATCATTAGGTTAGCATTAAGCTGATGTCCCTCAAAATCCAAAACACAACCCCCAACTAGACGCTTGGCTAAAACCTCGCTCCCCATAGGAGTAGAAACCACTAGCAACACGTCTAAAGGAATAAATGGCAATCTATACTTCTTAGCAAAACGTGCTGAGACAAAAGAATGCGATGCACCGGTATCAATTAAAACATATGCAGGAAAACCACATAAACTATAGATACCTGCAATCATCCAATCGCTTTCAGCCTCTGCCTGCTCCTGGTTAAGCGCAAAGACCTGAACCTGGGTACGTGGCCTCAAAGAAGAATGACCCCGAGAAGGAGTCTGAGTAGGCTGTCTCTGAAACTGCTACGGATGCTGGCGCTGCTGCAAAAAATGATGCTGGAAAGGTGGCTGTTGGTACTGAGGTGGCTGAACAGATGCCTGAGAACCTCCGGAACCACTCGCTGCCCCAATCAGCATAGGACAATCTCTCTTCATGTGACCCTCCTGGCCACACTGGAAACATGCAGTGTCGATCGACCACACTGTCCTGGCGGATGTCTGCGTTGGCACTGAATACACCGGTTCGGTCTCTGTCCACCAAAACGATGCACTCCACCAGATCCAGAGGAAGAAGAAGAAGTACCTCCTAGCTTCTTGAAGGACTGTCCTCTCGGACCCAAAGGACTAGAGTTCGCTGGCCTGGAAGAAGAAGAGTAAAGTCCCCTGTTCCTCCGAATACTATTCTCGGCCTAGCGACAACGGTCCACCAAATCTTCGTAAGTCCCATCGCCGCCCACAGCAACCATACAATGAATGTCAGGATTCAAACCCTGAAGGAAATGATCAAACTTCGCCATAGAACTATCAGCAATATGAGGAAAAAAGGGTAGCAGATCAAAGAACTTCTGCTGGTACTCATCGATCGTCATCGTCCCCTGTCGCAAACTTAACAACTCACTGGCTTTCGCCTGACGAAGAGCTGGAGGAAAATAAAATCTCTGATAGGCAGTACGGAACTCAACCCAAGTAGTTGCACCTCTAGCTGCTATGAACGGTGCGAAAGTAGATCTCCACCACTTCCTCGCTCTGCCCTCAAGCATAAAGGCAAGAATCTCCATCCTATCCTCAGCCGTGCAACGGAACTCCTGGAAGCACTGCTCCATCCTCTCCATCCAATCCTCCGCCGCTTCAGCTGTCTCACCACCCGTCAAAGGCTTCGGGCTAACTTCCTTAAACCTACGCATGCTCACTCGCCTGCGCTCCTCGGGCTGTCCCCGACGTCTACGATCGTCCGGATCGCCCCAACGACCGCCGTCTACGCTACCGTGACTCTCGTCGTAATCTGCCATCTGTTACATAAGAACTGATAATTACTTAATCCACTTTACGATATTCCCAGTGCAATGCGTCGCTCTGATACCAAAAATGTAGTGACCCAACCCGGATCCACTAACTAATCAGAGTTATAGAAAAAGCACACGCAATAAAAGCCTAAAGTGTAAAGAGCGGATAATTAAAATACAACAAATCCAATCGGCAGAATACAACCAAATCGAAGGTTCAGGGTAAATAAATCCCTACCCTCTACAACCTCGCACTCCCCAAGCTCAATCCTGCTGAGAGCCTCCTGGACCGTCCAGCCTCAAACCTGCCCCGTCACAAGGTACACAATACCCAAACACAGGGGCGTGAGCTAGAACGCTCAATACGAAGCAATGATAGAAATACAAATATGCGCACACAGATGATTTAAAACTCAAGTGAAAACACTTGCTCATGGCGTCGAGAATATACAGTATCGGCTAGAGAGCTACTCCGCGGGGTACTCGTATATTCCATATCAGGGCTGAGCCAACCCCATCCTAACCCGAATCCAAAACAGGATACGAGCCCCATATGGAAACTGTCATACCTGACTCGAGTCCAAAATGAGATCATCGTTCCCTATGGAGACTGTCAATGACTCACATCTCTTCGGATGCAGTCATACGTAAAATCATGTATGTGCTAAGGCGGTAAAACATGCTAAAACATGATAAAACATATAGCACATACTCATGCAACATATAAGCAATTATATCATGCCGGCTATCTCGGTCAGTACTTACGTACCTCTAATACTGCTGGTCAAACCTAGCTCCATTTGTCTAGACTCCAAGCCTACTAGTCCAGTCTACTAGCTACTACAATGCAAATATCTATGCATCAACAATTAAGCTCTAAAAGCCTTAACTAAGCTATTGCATACTCCTAAATATTTTTAGGATGCCAAAGTTATACCTACGTCCGTCGTTAGCCCTCTAATGACAATTGCCTCAAAACTAGGCCACAGCTCCGCCTCGACGCCTGGATCGCTATGCCACTTCCGGATTCCCAATAGGATGCCTAGAACTCCCTAGATCTGAGTTAGAAGGCCTAGGAATTGAGAGAGAAGAGAGGAAATTGGTGTGAGAAAATGAATTCTCGGACCCTCTATTTATAGGCAACGTTCGGTCCGTTCGAACTCGGCTTCGGGCCCTCCAAACTGGTTCGCATCCTCCGATCATGACTTTGGATCGTCCGAACACGATCGGACCGTCCGATCCTTACTTTGGGGCTTCCGAAGTCACATTAGTGATGTCATCCATGACGTCACCTTGCTGACGTAGTTGATGACGTAAGCCCTAACCCTGTTCGGATCCTCCGATCCCACCGACAGAGCCTCCGATCCTCTTCGGATCCTCCGAACTCCAGTTCGGAGCGTCCGAACCTCCCGAGCCATGCCCACCATGTTCGAGTATCCTGGATCTGTTTCTGAAGTTTTTTATCCCAACAGGAACTTACATAATCATGTTTTACTTAATCTAACCAAGATCACGTGATTAATTACTCATTAATCACTAATTAGAAATGCGGGTTACTACATTAGATCTATACATACACACACATACCCACTTAAACTTAGCACCTAACTTAAGATTAAACCCTAGCCCCCAAATTCACGTTTCTTCCCTCATTCCCTCTTGTATGCGATCGGCTCTTCTTTATCTCCCTTATCTTGCGCCGCTGATCAGCCCGTCGCCGCCGCCGACAGGCATTGGTCCGGTGTGGCCTTCTCTCCAAGCTAGCTGTTCGAACTTGCTGCACATTTCACTTGGCCAATTTTCAGCTCCCTTGAGCTCCTCTCTCTCGATTTTTCTTCTAGTTAGGCAAGAATATGGGCTTTCTTTGGCCACTAAGTAGATTAATTTGATGTGTGCTTGTTATCTTGCTTGCATTTCAAATTTTCAGAAATATTTTTATGCCCTGTTTGAAATTTTCAGCTGTGATTTTGCTACGTTCATGCTTGAGAAATTGTTATATTATGATTTCTTGTTGAGGATTGAAATGGGTTGTGAATTTTTAATGGTGTTTTCATTGATGCCTAATCTTTCGAAATTTTCAGAAAATATTTATCTTGCATTGCTTGGGCCGAAATTGTTGTGTTGGTGTTTGTGTTTCTTGGATGGTGGATAGGGGCTACCATGGGTGAGAATGTAGCTCACATGGTAGTGTTTAGGATGTGTTGAGGCTAGTTGGCAAATTGGAGAAGAAGGGGTCATGGTGTTGGTCATGGGCGAGAGTCAGTTTTGGGGTGTTTATTGGAGACTGATTTTTGAGCTAGTCTAAGCTTTTAAGGGGTGAGTCTTAGGTGTTTGAGAGGGTCTAAGTATTGGTCATGGTCTTAGGTCATTGGTTTGGAATTTGGTAGGCAAATGGCCAAGTTATGTGAAGGGTAGTGAGTTAGGATCTGAGCAGATTTCTGGTGGGTTGTGCTGTTCGGAAATGTATGACTAAGGCAGGGTTAAAAGTTGAATTTTGTTATGGGCTCGGGTCTGGAACTTGTCTTAGATGTCGAGATTATGTCGGTTCAAGCGGGAATCAATTCGGAAAAGTTTTGGTTGAGTTCTAGATTTATGATTGAATAGGTGCAGAATTTTGAATTCATAGGATTGCTGTCAAAAAATAAATTTTTAAAAAATGATTGGATAGGAATAATATTCCGAGGATGATTTCCTTACTTAGTTCTAAGTGTCATGGAGTCGTCACTACAGAAAAAATCGAGAATAAGGGCGACTTATTCCATCGTTAAGTTAGCTTACCGACGGAACGACAGAAAACCGTTCGTCAAAGAAATTTTTGTCGCGAACTTGTTTAATGACAAAATTGAATTTCGTCGTTAGTAGCGACAGAATTTTTAATGTTGTCGCTAAAGAACACCGACGGAACACATATGTCGTTAAATTGTAACGACAAAATTAAAGTTGTCACAAAATCTGTGACGGAAATCGGTAAGTCGTCACTAATTTAGCGACAGATAATGTAAAAGATTGTCGTTGATTTGCGACGCATATTTAATAATTGTCATTAAAATCAGTGACATAATTTTAAATATAGTCCTTAAATATAGCGACGGATAATCGATTTCCGTCGCTAAATAAAGACAGCAGGTTTCTCCCGCTGCTGTGTTCTCCACCATCCCTTGTATGTCCATGGTCGCGCTTATCGTGTACGCCCAAATTACCCAACTCAATCAGATAATCACTAAAAATGTAGTAGTGTGAGTAGGGATCGTTTCCACGAGGAAGGATAAATTTAAAAGTGTTCTAAATAAATAAAATAGGGGGTTTTCAAGTTTGGATTAACTACTAAGAAATTTAAGCAACTAAAATTCACTAGCATGCAAAATTAAATAAAGATTGAAGAAATTCAATAGGAGACGAGACTTGGTTTCGGTCAACTACACCCTTGATTTCATTAGTTCGATCATCGATTATCTAAAAATCTTTAATCACATTGAATATTCATCATTGGAAATTAAATTCCTGTTTTACCTTAATCTTAGTTAACTAGACACAAGCGTTCTAAGATAACCCTTATCAATGAATCAACCCAATACAAGCGATTAGATTTAAACTCACGATAGCATGCAAACTAGTAAAACTGATAAATCTAGACAACTCATACACAAGCGGATGAATTTAGCCTAGTCAATTATTAGCCCTAAATTCCTAATCTCACAAGCGGACGATTATTAATTGTAGTTGCTTCGCAAATCAGATAATTCGAATAATTACGGATTCAAACTCCAATTTAGCATTAGATTATATATAAGAATTATCAGGTGATCAATCTAATAATCAAACATACAATCATGAAATAAATCAGAATAATAATTGATACTCAACAATAATCAAACTCTGTAAAACAAAAATCTCACGAGTAAATTAATCAAGGGCTTCGTCTTCCTTAACCAAGTATTAAAAACTAGCCAACAAAATTCATAATAAAATTCATAAAAATTCAAAGAAAAGAAGAAAACTTAGGAATTAATCTTCAAGAACCAACCCTAGCCTCCAATCCTCCCAAAAACACGTCTGATAAAAGTTAATAAAAACAGAATAAAAGTCTAATAAAGGCTAGGAACTAAATTAACAAAGTTGCCAAAAATAAAAAAAATTTTCCGAAACACGGCTCTCGCTCGATCTGCAAAATTCTGCAGATCGAGCGAGAGAAATATACAGATGCTACTGTCTTGCGAAAAATGGGTCTCGCTCGATCGGTAAACTCCTGCGGATCGAGCGAGACCAACTTCATCAACCTACTGTCTTCATAATGTGTGCGCTCGCTCGATTCTCATACTTCTGCAGATCGAGCGAGAGATTCTTCCCAGAAAATTCCCGGCCCTTTTCTTTTGCTTCAAACTTCCGTTCCTCCGGGGTTCCTTCTTAGTCCGCAAAATAAGCGACCTAACCATAAAAACAAGAATCCCATCATGCAAACACTGAAAATGCAAAATGAACAAAATGCTAAAATAAAACATATAAATGCATGCTAAACGACACTAAAATGATACTAACAAATGCAAAAAAAACACAACTATCAAATACCCCCACACTTGAACCTTGCTCGCCCTCGAGCAAGTTATGCAAAACAAAATGAAACAGAACAAAAACACAAGCAAGGATGAATCATGCAAAGCATAGCCTCAGAGAAAACCGCTCAACTAAAAATAAGTTCGTAGCAACTCTCAATTATCAATGATACACCTTCAGTCGAATGCGAATGTGTGTGTGTGTCATGTTACCCCAGTTACATGCAACTTCAAAAGACAAAGTTTCAAGACTGTTCGCCGACCTATTAACAATTCAGTGTAAGCTACACTATCAAAAACTCTCCTCCTAACAATCCTTCAACACAACACAACATTCTTGAGAATAATTACGCACCTTCGGATTTTGCACCCGGTATTGCAATAGCCCCAATAATTACCCGCAACTTAGCTACAACAAAGACAGGACTAGAATTTCAATCCCCTCGTCTATAGCCCGGATGGAGCATCAACCCCATTTTATCCGCATACTTAGTCTTGATCTTGCTCTTTTAGGATTTAAATCCTGTCAAGACCCGAATGGAGTTGTACATTTATTATATAAATTTTTTTTTCTAGGTGCGCCCAAGATCGTCGGTGTCACATCAAAAAAATCATCAAGGTTCAAGAAACTATCAAGTTTCACAAACACCTATTGTCGTGCAATGGTCCAACAGACATCCACGATATCTAATACATCGCTACACTTCACTGGTTAAACATGCGTGCTTAAGATTATTCAACAAACAACCTACGGTTTCTCAAATCCAATCAAGAGTTAAATTTTTTCAAAAAAAAAATCCATTTTTTTCAACTAACTCGTCATAGGCTAAAAAGACTAGAAATCATCCTTAACTCATGTAATTGAACAATACAAACGAACATAACAACAATACGATTCATAACAACAAAACAAAATGTAACAACGAAACAAAATGCATGTAATGCAAGGTTCAAGAAACTATCAAGTTTCACAAACACCTATTGTCGTGCAATGGTCCAACAGACATCCACGATATCTAATACATCGCTACACTTCACTGGTTAAACATGCGTGCTTAAGATTATTCAACAAACAACCTACGGTTTCTCAAATCCAATCAAGAGTTAAATTTTTTCAAAAAAAAAATCCATTTTTTTCAACTAACTCGTCATAGTCTAAAAAGACTAGAAATCATCCTTAACTCATGTAATTGAACAATACAAACGAACATAACAACAATACGATTCATAACAACAAAACAAAATGTAACAACGAAACAAAATGCATGTAATGCAACCCCCCCCCCCCAACACTTAAACAATACATTGTCCTCAATGCAAAAACAAAAGAACACAACCAAATAACTAAACAGAATGAAATGCAAAAACACAAAACGGGACTCCCCTGGTCTATTGGTCTGCGGCATCTTCCTCTTCAGCCTCCGGAGGAAGGACAGGGGCAGTGTATTGAAATGGGAAGGGTGGCGGGTACGGCATAGCGGCTGGCACGACATTTGGATCAAGACCATGATGGATCGTCAGATTACGCAACAAAGCATCCAAAGCCTGCGCATTATGCGCCGCTACCGTATTGTAGGCATTCTGATGTTTGGCAAAAGCTGTAAGCTCGCGGATGGCGTCAGTTTGAGATCGTCGAGCAGGGGGTGGTGGTCTTAGCGGAGCTTGCGGTGTCTGGAAGTGGCCGTCCCTCACAAAGTGCTTAGCACGGTGTGCCCTCTTTGCTTCGATGAAAGCGGAGTCGAGTGGTCGCTGAGGTGACAACCACTCTTCATCATTCCTAACTGCAACACCGGCGTTCAAGCATAGACAGGATATGATTGTGGGGAAGTAGAGACCCAGTGTGATATTATGGATGGACCGGTTGATCTCACTATGCAGAATCCGTCCCACTTTAATGGGTGCGCCGACTTCCAGTGCATAAAGAATGGTGGCTCATTCTAGACTGACTTCGCTAGAATGCAAGATCGGCATCAGACGCCGAATCACAAAGCCATACCATGTAGCAGGTATCACACGCAAGAACCGCTCCTTGAAGCTCAGTATAGAAGCAGGGCCGACCCATGTAGCACCGGGGAACGCCAGCTGGTCAAGTAATTCGGTCAAAAGCGGACCGTTTTGCAGGCTTTGGTAGAGCGAGTCGTCTACCTCCGGTATTTCTAATAAGGCATTGAGCTCATGGGGGAGAAAAGAGATCAATTTCCCCCGTACAAATGCCTTGCTATCAGTGCGCTCAGCTGCATTGGCATAGAATTCCCATACAAGCAGCACCATAGCTGGTGCAGGGTCCTCGCAGAATTTCGTCCACCCACGGTCATGAATAGGATGGACAATCTCGGGGTAGGCCAAATTTGCCTCAAAGCCAAGTTCAGGGATGGGTGAACGACTCACCTTGGCTTCGAAGTATCTATTACAAGCGGCCTCACTAACAAAGTGGCCCACAAACTCTTGATAAACACGATCAGCGGCTCGCTCAACGGCCCGAGAAGAAGATTCACCCTTTTGTCGTGCGGGTTTAGGACCCATGAAGAGTAGTAAGATGAGAGTAGTAGTGGTAGGGCAATTTGTCGAACACCTTGTGGGCGAAAGAATAATCCGGCACTCCTTGAAGAATATAAGATCAACAATGATGAACTAGTGTAGGAGATGCCAACGGAGAAGTGCAACCCGACGAAAAACAACCCACGACGAGAAAATAATTTGAACGGGGCCCAGCGACTGAGAAAAGTTCTGACGATAGAGATGTCGGAGAAGGTAACCGGAGAAGATTGTTCCGATGATATAGAGCGGTGCTTCCGAGAGATCCCTGTGAGAGAAATTGAATCAAGAAGTAAATTAGAGAAAATATGGAGGCACGAATTTAGGGGTGTAGGGATGAAGAATGAGAGAGAAGGGAAGGAAATAAGAAAAGATAGAAAAGAAAGAAAGAAATCTGCGATATTTAAAGCAAAAAGAGCTCTCGCTCGATACGCAATATCTTGCGGATCGAGAGAGACAAAATTTCCAAACATACTGTCCCGACTTAAAGTGTGCTCGCTCGATCCGCAAAATCTTGCGGATCGAGCGAGACCAAAATGCATACCCTACTGTCCCGAGCAAAAACACGCTCGCTCGATCCGTAAACTCCTGCGGATCGAGCGAGACACAAAAAAATAAAATTTTTGGATTTTTCAAAATTTTGAAAACAACAAAACAAGAAGCAACAAAAACATAAAATTAAGACTAAATAAAGCAGAAAAAATAAAAAAACGAGCAGAAGCAAAAAGGCAAAAACACTGGGTTGCCTCCCAGTCAGCGCTAAATTTGCAGTTAGTCTATAGCTCGACTGCATGCCGTGATTTCAATCAATTTGTGGCGGATCATCAAGTTGAAGATCATGCGCATACTCTTCTTCATTTGCTTTGGCCCCTTCAAAATAATGTTTCAAACGTTGGTCATTCACCTTGAATGTTTTTGCCGTCTCTAAGCTTTTTATTTCCACTGCACCATGAGAAAAGGCATCAGTGATAACAAACGGGCCAATCCATCTAGAACGCAACTTACCTGGGAATAATCGAAGTCGTGAGTGATACAGCAAAACTTTTTGACCGACTTCAAACACCCGTCTAGATATCATCTTATCATGGAAGGCCTTTGTCTTTTCCTTATAAATCTTTGAGCTCGCATATGCATCATTGCGTATCTCTTCTAGTTCTTGCAACTGCAGCTTCCTATGCGCTCCACTCCCATCCATCCGCATATTGAAATTTTTAATAGCCCAGTAGGCTCGATGCACCAATTCGACAGGCAGATGGCATGGTTTCCCAAAAATCAACCGATATGGGGACATCCCAATCGGTGTCTTGAACGCGGTTCTGTATGCCCACAGTGCATTATCCAAATGCAAACTCCAGTCTTTCCTAGTAGGATTCACTGTCTTCTCCAAAACGGATTTGATTTCTCGATTTGAGACCTCCGCTTGGCCATTCGATTGCGGGTGATACGCAGTGGAGAGTTTGTGCGTCACGTGATATCTCTTCAATAAACTAGCCACAGTCCGGTTGCAGAAGTGCGTTCCTCTATCACTAATGAGGGCTCTTGGGATTCCAAATCGAGAGAAAATATTATGCTAAATGAACTCTGCAACTACTTTGGATTCGTCAGTACGGATGGCCTTGGATTCCACCCATTTCGAGACATAATCCACAGCAAGTAATATATAGTTAAAACCATATGAGCTAGGAAAAGGCCCCATGAAGTCGATGCCCCATACATCAAAGATTTCACATATTAAAATGGGTTGTTGAGGCATCTCCTTACGCTGGGATATATTACCTGTCTTTTGGCATTGAGCGCAGGACTTACAAAACATGTAAGCATCTCGAAATATGGATGGCCAGAAAAATCCACATTCTAATACCTTCCTAGCTGTTCTCTGTGCTCCAAAATGGCCACCACAAACATATGAGTGACAAAATGTGAGAATTGGGATTACCTCGCTAGGAAATACACATCGTCGTATGACTTGATCAGTGCAGTGCTTCCACAAGTATGGATCATCCCACACATAATATTTAGCGTCACTTCGGACATTATATTTTTGTGCCTTAGAGAATTCAGACGGAAATCCATTAGTAACTAAATAATTCACAATATTTGCGTACCATGGTAATTCCGTGCTGGTTGAAAATAGCTGCTCATCGGGAAATTCTTTTTGCAACTTCAGCTCTTCGTCAACATGAACTAGCCGACTCAAGTGGTCAGCCACTTGATTTTCAGTCCCCCTCTTGTCCTTAATCTCCACATCAAATTCGCTCAGCAGTAGTTGTTGTGATGAATTCCTCGCAAGCGTACGAGTGTCAAATTTTAATATAGTGATAAAATCAAGTATCGATCCCTCAGGGAGTAAAATGAAAGTAATAGTGCTTGTAATTAGAATAGTCCAAACTTTATCTAGAAAATCAATAATCAAGAATTTTGCAATTAAAATAAATAATTAAGAGATTTAAAAACACGCACACAACTTTTAGATTAAAAATCAATCAGAGAAAATGGTCTAGAGGTATAGATTTCACCTGGTTTCAACAACAATCAATCCTAATTAATTAATCTTCATGAATTTCAAAGAATTAATAGCCAAGAACACTTACGTGTATTATTCCCTCTCCCGAGTGCCGAATAAAATATATCAACTACATTTGAATTCCAATATCCCTATTAAGAATCTACTTGCAGTGATCAATTCAAAACTATGTTCTCTTTAAAAGCTCTGTTAAAATTATAAGCTCTCACGAGTCAGATAAACAATTAACAGTGTATTTTCCAATGGTCCTATTTAAATTCTCCTCTTCCGAGTGCCAGATTTCAAATAAATATTACAAATCAATTATTGATCAGATAATTGAAAAGACAATCAATTCTAGAAAAACAATTAATCTAGAAGAAATCCAATTCAATAAAATCAAAAATTCAAGAAAGTGTCTACACCAGGTTCCATCCGACCTCTAGACTATAAAAATTAGTTCATAATAAAATTCTGAATAAAACAATAATCCATAAATTCAAACATATTCAGAATAAAATAAAATATAAAATAAACAAATCCGTCGTCGACGCCGTGTTCGGTCGATCAAACTCCGTCTTTGTTCTTCAATTAAGCTCCAGAAATTCCTTCCCAAAAGTTCTCGATCAATCTCTGATGTCTCCTTCTGTACGTATGTGGCGGCTCTCCTCCCTTAGTCTGATGAAAAATTATGCCTTTTATATCGTCTCCCAAAGCCCACTCAAAAGCCCACAAAATATAAAAGTTTCCTTCCGATAAAATATTTCCAAGTTCAGAAATTGGCGACAAGCGCCCGCTCCATAATTCACGCGCCCGCGTATAACTCTCTGTTCTCAATTTTCTCGCCTCCCAAAAACTTGAGCGATAGCTCTTCTTTGAGCGCTAAAGGGAAGCGCTGAACTTAGGCCCAATAATATGGCCCATCACTATTCCTTTCTTTGTCTGTTCGTTTCTTTTCTTTTCTTTTCTTCTTTCTTCTTCCCTTTTATTCTTTTAATTCTTTTCTCTCAAATCTCATTTTTCTCAAAATCTCCATAATTTCCTACAATCACAAAAACAACACAATACCCACATAAATCTGCTCGAAACAAATATTTAACAATTAAAATCATATATAAATTAAGTGTATAAAATACACTTATCAAATACCCCCAAACTTAGACTTTTGCTAGTCCCGAGCAAAACTATTAAATTCCAACAACTCATTCTATCAAACCCACAAAAATAGTCAAGAAATATTATGGAACAATGGCCTCAACAATGATTTCAAAAATATCAAATCCAAATCATATCCAACCTACTAACACTTGAAAGTTTCAGCCAATCACAAAATAATAACCGCATAAACTCACAATCTCCGCAACTCAAGTTCAAAACACCATTCTCCAAATTCAATTCAAACATTCATAGATCATGAGGACTTTTCAAAGATAGCATAGGATAAAAAATAGGAAATTAATCAAAAACACTCACAATCAGGTAAAGGCAACGAATAATAGTGTGTGCGTGTTTCGATCAAAATTCATAATCATTAAAAGCATCAATCAACAGTCCATATGCTAAATTCTCGCAACTCTTCTCCACTAGTATACTGGGCAACTGAGACTCGGTCAATAGGAATTATTCAACTTATAATGTAAGGCCTGGCTCATGGCTACAAATAAAAGATAGGAATTCAAAATAAGGAGTAATTCATATTATCAAACTCAATTACGACTCCTTTTTCATTCACAATTTCACATTCTTTCAATTCATTTCATTTCTCAATTTTTTCACAACTCACTTTTCAGAACTTTTTCAACTCTCTACCACATTTTTCAACTCTTTTTTTCTACTTCCTTTTTTTTTCATCTTTTCAATTCATCCACCACACCAATCCTTTTTTTCACAAATAAAGCTAGGAGCATACAACATTTTAGCATTCAAATTACTCCCTTAAAGGTAGGAAATAGTGTATAGGCTAATCAGGTAGTCAATGTAGGACCTTGAAATAATGACGAATGGGGGTATAATCACACGTTTACACGCATGCCATTCGATTTTCAATAAAGCTCAAACAAGGTACTAGGGATAAAATAGATAATTAGGTAGCTTGAAAGGCTCAAACGAATTCAGAAAAATCGCCTAAATCATTCCTAATCTCAGTTTTGCCCGTATTTCGCCTCGAAGAGTGTCCGAACTAGTTCTAGACAAGTCTCAATCCACAATTAAATCATACAAATTCAATCAGTGCAGAAAAAGAATAATCATCAGCAGTTAAAGATGATTTTCAACAAATTTTAGATTTCTCGTACCTCAATGTACTCATATACGTGTAGGCTCAAATAGGCAACTAAGGATAAATTTTTCAATGAAAATTAGGCCCAAAAATTTCAAACAGTGCCTCAATCATATCTATGTCTGTATGTCTCAAAAATCAGATTCAAGCATTAATCACAGAGTATATAGGAAATTGTTCATCTAATTGGTTCCATTTTTTCAGAAATATTTGTTAGATAAGTGGACAATCATGGATTTCAGTTATAGCACAAAAATATTTTTCATTGGCCATGCATCCATATATTTCTCAACTCAATTCAACTCAACTCAACAAAAACAACAATTAAAAACTAATTCTCCCCCCAAACTTAATGTAATCATTGTCCCTAATGATTAAAAACAATAAAAAGAACAAGGGACTCATACCTTCGACACCGAGCATCAGGACTCGGCGTCATCATCATCATCTCCATGGAACGAAGGTGCAGCAGCAGCAGTATCATCAGAAGACCACTGCGGAGGATTTGGATAAGGCACAACAGTTGGCGGATAATTCTGTGCAAGAGCGGCAGTGAAATCATGCATATATGTCATATGTGCTCGCATCATCTTCCACTGCTTCTTCATCTGAGAAAGCACGGCCGTAGAATCATCACGAGTAGAATACGCAGGGGCCGGATGTGACGGTAGTGACATAAGTCCTTCCAAATGGGAAGGTGCTGGCTCAAAGTGTGGTAGTGGCTCCGAGGGTTGCGGTGGTTCAGCTTCCTGTTTAGAAGTACTGGCTGCTTTCTTCTTCTTGTCCCGTCTCAATGCACCAGTAATTCTTATAGGACCTCGAATTGGAAGAATCTGCTCTGTATCATCCCACACAACACCAGCTAACCGGCAAAGTTGAGTAATCAAGGACGAGTGGGGTAAACTGATAGTCGAGGAACCCCTAACTGCAGCAATAATAGACTCCTGAATTACTCTCCCAGCGTCAACGGATTTCCCTGTCACAATGCAGTACACCAGTCCAGCTCTAACCTTAGTCACATCGGATGTATGCCCAGATGGCAACATCCTGGCAGCCACAAACTCATGCCAATTGTTTGCTTCTCGTCGAAGAAATATGGATGGAAATGTAACAATTTCATCCTTCGCATTTCTCTTCCATTCCGCCCCATCCTCGCACAAGGTCTGAAGTACAATGTTATCTGGATATGACTGATTCTTAAATACCTCATACTCATCATCTGCAATGTCCAAATCCGGCATTTCATAGAGACGGTTAATTGTACTCTTGTCAAAAGGCACCAATTTTCCTCGAACTCGAACTTTCAGATTCACGTCTTTGACCATCAAATTTGCATAAAACTCATGAATCAATGATATAACAGCATCTGGTGGACTCCTAACAAATGTCTCCCAACCTCTTCTCTTAGCTTCAATTAGCGCCGGTGCACTATACTCTCTCAAACTCATTCCTCTTTCTTTGTGAATCCCTCGCTCCATTACATCAAAACAATACTTCTCCGCTGTGGCATTCCAAAATCTATGTCTATCGTATGAAGCGGCAGAGGACGACGAAGAAATTGCTCCTTTCCCTTTGGTTTTCGGTGGCATTGTAACTCAATAATTCACTCACTTCAAATCAAATGCCTCAAACAATGCAATAAACTCCCAATAATTCCAGCAACTAACTTTCAAATATAACCCAAGCAATTGAACAAACACTTGGTAGGCACTAATACAATGATATAGAATTGCACTGCCGCAAATGTACTCCAATCCACAATGCAGACAAAACTCAGATAACCCAATACCCTCAAATCACAACATTTATCAAAAATAAAATGTAAAAGATAAAATTTCAGCTTTTGTACCGTTCACGAATACATTTTCCAAATTCTTCAATTTCCCTTTTCTCGACAAGCTGAGATGGAGCAAGATCAATTTTTAGAATTTCTGCCTTGTAATTAAGATTACAATCCTTGAGCTGATGATATTTTGTTGAGCGATGATTATGCCCTTGCGTGAGATTTAAATATGGACTGGGGATCGTGATTTAAGTCATTTAAGTCTGGGAGGAAGACTCTGGAATGGGCTTTTAAACTCCTAAAGTCATGCGTGCGCGATAGCGCCTAAACATTCGCGCGTTAGCGCTTGACGTTGCGCTGTGAAGTAGCGCGATAGCGCTTGGAAGGTGCTATAGGAGCGCGTTAGCACTTCATTGGAGGGTGAAGGAGCGCGTTAGCGCTTACGATAGCGCTGTTGGTGAGCTTGAAGCGCGTTAGCGCTAAGTGAAGCGCTAATGAGCAGCGCGATAGCGCTTAGGATGCGCTATTGGCTTGGCTTCGGTGTGTGGAGTGCGGGCGGGCGCGCATGAGCCTCTGATTTCAACTCCCAAATCGTAAGCGGACGCCTCCAATCTTGGGCGAGCGCCTATAATGCGCTGCAAGAAGACCAAAATCCTGAAAAATAATTCAACAATTTTAAAATTAGGCTTCCAAAATTATCAACAATAATTCAAAAAACTTAAAATTAGCTAATGAGCAAAAAATAAAAATAAAAAAAAAATTAAAGCAGAAATTTAAGTAAATAAAAAAAATTAAAATAAATAAAAATAAAACAAAAATTTTGGGTTGCCTCCCAAAAAGCGCTTGGTTTAGAGTCGCCAGCCCGACTCTCAAAGTATTAAGTCTTCCCTTTCTCTTTCACGCGCCAAATAAATTCCACGATCCGCCTTTTAAATTTTGCTTTTTTCGTGTTCTTCTTTGGTGGTTTTGGCGCTCTCTCATTCGATGAATCAACCGCAATGTCGGCTTTTGAACAACCCTCCAACTTCATAACCGGTTCAATTAAGCATAATTGTTCGATGGATGGATTAGGTGCTTTCGTAAATAAGTTGAAGATTACTCGTTCGCACTCCACACCCATTGACAACTCCCCTTTCATCACTTCAATTTTTGCATCTGCCGTGGCCAAGAATGGTCTCCCAAAAATGAGTGGAGCACCATGATCTGCTTCTATATCCAATACCACAAAATCCGCTGGGAAGATGAATTTATCCACCTTGACTAGAACATCTTCAACAATTCCTAGTGGATATTTAATGCTCCGATCCGCCAATTGTAATGAAATCTTAGTCGATTTCATATCTCCCAACTCCAAGGCCCTGTAAATAGATAATGGCATTAAATTAATACTGGCCCCTAAATCACAAAGTGCATTATTAAAATGAGAACCACCAATAGAACAAGGAATAGTAAAACTCCCTGGATCCTTAAGTTTCTGTGGCATCTTCTTTTGTAGCACCGCACTGCACTCTTCCGTCAGATTGACCACCTCGTTCTCTAGCAGTATCCTTTTCTTGGACATCATCTCCTTGATGAATTTCGCGTAGTTCGGCATTTGTGACAAAGCATCAGCAAAGGGAATGTTGATGTGAATTTTCTTGAAAATCTCCAAGAATTTGGAAAACTGCTCGTCCAATGTTTTCTTCTTGAACCTCTGCGGGTAGGGAAGTGGAGGCTTATACATCGGTTTTGACTCCTTCTCCTCAACTTTTTCCTCAAGTTTCTTATCCACAACAGTAGGTTCTTGAATTCCAACTTCTTTTCCACTTATCAACTCTATGGAATTGCACTGCTCCTTGGGATTTACCTCAGTATTGCTAGGAAACTGGCCGCGGTTGTTGTCCTTCAGTGCGTTCGCCAACTGCCCTATGCTGGTTTCCATGGATTGTAACACAGCACCCATGTTGGTCATGTGCGTCTCCAAACTGTCAAGTCGAGACTCAGTTCTTGCCATCCTCTTACCTGATTCCTGCACAAAAGTACTAACCACATCCTCCAACGACTGCTTACCCTCATCCTTGTTTGTATTGAATCCCGAAGGATTCAGCACATTTTTATTGTTAGCATACGAAAAATTTTCATGATTACGCAAGCTAGGATGATAAGTATTTGGGACAGGGTTACCTCTATAGCCTCCATATCCTCTGTAGCCATTTGGATTTATATAATTGACTTGCTCTATGGTCGGTGATCCTTCAACTCCATTTGAATCTGCAACATTAATTTTATTCAAAGAAGCTACCTGTGTAGTCAGTGCAGATAATTGAGCAGTGATGGACGTGAGAGGATCCACTGCATACACTCCAGCCGGCTTCTTTACTCCTATACGCTCAGATGGCCATTGGAAACTATTGACCGTCATCTCCTCCAACATATCATAAGCCTGAACATGATCCTTCGCAAATATAGTACCTCCAGCCGCTGAGTCCACATTCATTCTCGTAGGCGCATTCAGTCCGTTGTAAAACCACTCAATCTGTTCCCAATCTGCAAAATTGTGGTTAGAACAACGTCTTAATAATTCTTTATACCTTTCCCATGCCTCGTATAACTGTTCAGTGTCCATCTGCCGGAAGGTGCTGATCTCGATCTTCAGTTGGGTGGTTTTGGCAGGAGGAAAATATTTTGCAAGAAATTTTTCTGCCATCACCTCCCAAGTAGTGATGCTTCCAAGCGGCAATGATTGCAACCAACTTCTGGCTTGATCCCTGAGAGAAAACGGAAACAAGCGTAAGCGTATAGTATCCTCAGACACACCATTAATTTTTACCGTATCGGTTATCTCCAAAAAGGTGCGTAGGTGTAGATAAGGATCAGCAGTGACACTTCCATTAAATTGGTTCTGTTGAACCATGTTGATCAATGCAGGCTTCAGCTCAAAATTGTTTGCATTGATAGTTCCTCGAGCGATTCCAGAATAGTGAGCCTGGATCGTCGGTCTGAAGTGATCTTTAATAGGCACTAGGGGAGCTTGGTTTTCTTCTTGTTCAGCCATTCTTTCAAGTTCTTCTCTTCTAGCTCGTCTTAAAGCACGTGCAGTGCGCTCGATCTCAGGATCAAAAAGTAGAGAATTAGAACTTTGAGATCGTCGCATAGACTGCAATTAAAAATAAGAAGAAATTAATTAGCAACTTAAAATTAAAATAAAAAAAACTCTAAATTAAAATCTAGACTAATTGGTAACAAGACTAAAAATTAATCAAATTTACTCCCCGGCAACGGCGCCAAAAACTTGTTGTGAAAATTTCTCGCAAGCGTACGAGTGTCAAGTTTTAATATAGTGATAAAATCAAGTATTGATCCCTCAGGGAGTAAAATGAAAGTAATAGTGCTTGTAATTAGAATAGTCCAAACTTTATCTAGAAAATCAATAATCAAGAATTTTGCAATTAAAATAAATAATTAAGAGATTTAAAAACACGCACACAACTTTTAGATTAAAAATCAATCAGAGAAAATGGTCTAGAGGTATAGATTTCACCTGGTTTCAACAACAATCAATCCTAATTAATTAATCTTCATGAATTTCAAAGAATTAATAGCCAAGAACACTTACATGTATTATTCCCTCTCCCGAGTGCCGAATAAAATATATCAACTACAATTGAATTCCAATATCCCTATTAAGAATCTACTTGCAGTGATCAATTCAAAACTATGTTCTCTTTAAAAGCTCTGTTAAAATTATAAGCTCTCCCGAGTCAGATAAACAATTAACAGTGTATTTTCCAATGGTCCTATTTAAATTCTCCTCTCCCGAGTGCCAGATTTCAAATAAATATTACAAATCAATTATTGATCAGATAATTGAAAAGACAATCAATTCTAGAAAAACAATTAATCTAGAAGAAATCCAATTCAATAAAATCAAAAATTCAAGAAAGTGTCTACACCAGGTTCCATCCGACCTCTAGACTATAAAAATTAGTTCATAATAAAATTCTGAATAAAACAATAATCCATAAATTCAAACATATTCAGAATAAAATAAAATATAAAATAAACAAATCCGTCGTCGACGCCGTGTCCGGTCGATCAAACTCCGTCTTTGTTCTTCAATTAAGCTCCAGAAATTCCTTCCCAAAAGTTCTCGATCAATCTCTGATGTCTCCTTCTGTACGTATGTTGTGGCTCTCCTCCCTTAGTCTGATGAAAAATTATGCCTTTTATATCGTCTCCCAAAGCCCACTCAAAAGCCCACAAAATATAAAAGTTTCCTTCCGATAAAATATTTCCAAGTTCAGAAATTGGCGACAAGCGCCCGCTCCATAATTCACGCGCCCGCGTATAACTCTCTGTTCTCAATTTTCTCGCCTCCCAAAAACTTGAGCGATAGCTCTTCTTTGAGCGCTAAAGGGAAGCGCTGAACTTAGGCCCAATAATATGGCCCATCACTATTCCTTTCTTTGTCTGTTCGTTTCTTTTCTTTTCTTTTCTTCTTTCTTCTTCCCTTTTATTCTTTTAATTCTTTTCTCTCAAATCTCATTTTTCTCAAAATCTCCATAATTTCCTACAATCACAAAAACAACACAATACCCACATAAATCTGCTCGAAACAAATATTTAACAATTAAAATCATATATAAATTAAGTGTATAAAATACACTTATCAAATACCCCCAAACTTAGACTTTTGCTAGTCCCGAGCAAAACTATTAAATTCCAACAACTCATTCTATCAAACCCACAAAAATAGTCAAGAAATATTATGGAACAATGGCCTCAACAATGATTTCAAAAATATCAAATCCAAATCATATCCAACCTACTAACACTTGAAAGTTTCAGCCAATCACAAAATAATAACCGCATAAACTCACAATCTCCGCAACTCAAGTTCAAAACACCATTCTCCAAATTCAATTCAAACATTCATAGATCATGAGGACTTTTCAAAGATAGCATATGATCAAAAATAGGAAATTAATCAAAAACGCTCACAATCAGGTAAAGGCAACGAATAATAGTGTGTGCGTGTTTCGATCAAAATTCATAATCATTAAAAGCATCAATCAACAGTCCATATGCTAAATTCTCGCAACTCTTCTCCACTAGTATATTGGGCAACTAAGACTCGGTCAATAGGACTTATTCAGCTTATAATGTAAGGCCTGGCTCATGGCTACAAATAAAAGATAGGAATTCAAAATAAGGAGTAATTTATATTATCAAACTCAATTACGACTCCTTTTTCATTCACAATTTCACATTCTTTCAATTCATTTCATTTCTCAATTTTTTCACAACTCACTTTTCAGAACTTTTTCAACTCTCTACCACATTTTTCAACTCTTTTTTTCTACTAACTTTTTTTTTCATCTTTTCAATTCATCCACCACACCAATCCTTTTTTTCACAAATAAAGCTAGGAGCATACAACATTTTAGCATTCAAATTACTCCCTTAAAGGTAGGAAATAGTGTATAGGCTAATCAGGTAGTCAATGTAGGACCTTGAAATAATGACGAATGGGGGTATAATCACACGTTTACACGCATGCCATTCAATTTTCAATAAAGCTCAAACAAGGTACTAGGGATAAAATAGATAATTAGGTAGCTTGAAAGGCTCAAACGAATTCAGAAAAATCGCCTAAATCATTCCTAATCTCAGTTTTGCCCGTATTTCGCCTCGAAGAGTGTCCGAACTAGTTCTAGACAAGTCTCAATCCACAATTAAATCATACAAATTCAATCAGTGCAGAAAAAGAATAATCATCAGCAGTTAAAGATGATTTTCAACAAATTTCAGATTTCTCGTACCTCAATGTACTCATATACGTGTAGGCTCAAATAGGCAACTAAGGATAAATTTTTCAATGAAAATTAGGCCCAAAAATTTCAAACAGTGCCTCAATCATATCTATGTCTGTATGTCTCAAAAATCAGATTCAAGCATTAATCACAGAGTATATAGGAAATTGTTCATCTAATTGGTTCCATTTTTTCAGAAATATTTGTTAGATAAGTGGACAATCATGGATTTCAGTTATAGCACAAAAATATTTTTCATTGGCCATGCATCCATATATTTCTCAACTCAATTCAACTCAACTCAACAAAAACAACAATTAAAACAAATTCTCCCCCCAAACTTAATGTAATCATTGTCCCTAATGATTAAAAACAATAAAAAGAACAAGGGACTCATACCTTCGACACCGAGCATCAGGACTCGGCGTCATCATCATCATCTCCATGGAACGAAGGTGCAGCAGCAGCAGTATCATCAGAAGACCACTGCGGAGGAGTTGGATAAGGCACAACAGTTGGCGGATAATTCTGTGCAAGAGCGGCAGTGAAATCATGCATATATGTCATATGTGCTCGCATCATCTTCCACTGCTTCTTCATCTGAGAAAGCACGGCCGTAGAATCATCACGAGTAGAATACGCAGGGGCCGGATGTGACGGTAGTGACATAAGTCCTTCCAAATGGGAAGGTGCTGGCTCAAAGTGTGGTAGTGGCTCCGAGGGTTGCGGTGGTTCAGCTTCCTATTTAGAAGTACTGGCTGCTTTCTTCTTCTTGTCCCGTCTCAATGCACCAGTAATTCTTATAGGACCTCGAATTGGAAGAATCTGCTCTGTATCATCCCACACAACACCAGCTAACCGGAAAAGTTGAGTAATCAAGGACGAGTGGGGTAAACTGATAGTCCCGGGCGGCCTTGGAAAAATTAATTTTTTATTTTAATTAAAATTTTAATATGTTAAAATTCTATTTTTGGTCCGATCAAAAATTGTTTTTAATTGGTCCACGAGGCGTCGGATCGAATTGTTCGAGTCCGAAAATTTTAAAATTGATTTTTGGATAAATTTGAATTTTTGGAAAATTTATAGATTGTATCCGTTAAATCAGATTTTATGAAATTAATTATTTTTGGTACAGTTGATGATAAGATATGATCTTATGGAAATATTGAGTAAAATATGATTTTATGTATAAAATTGGATTTTATATATAAAATATGATTTTATTTGATAAAAAGATAAAATATGATTTTGTATGTAAAATAAGATTTTATATATGGAATATGATTTTATCCTTTTTAATTTAAATTTCCATTGCATGTTATCCAATAAATTAATTTTGAATTAAATATTATTGGATAAGGATGATCGATTGCCATGACCAATTTTGTAGGTGTATGTTAGGGAATTTACATTTGTTTTTATTGTTGTTAGATTTATTAATGGACCTGGTTTATGGCCCGTTCCCACCCCTTAAAATGTATCCCCTACTTGTCATAGTTATTTATTGTAAATACATTAGACTTAGTGGGAGATGAAGATTTGAAGACGGAGGTGGGCCCAGCAGACAATAAAGACTGAAGAAATGTAAATTGGAAGCTCAATGTAATAGGATTGCATTGCATACCTGCATATTACCTAGGATTGGACTTAGACTCGTGATTGGCAACCACGGGTCGATTAGAAATGGAATCGATCATCCTATATAATATATGATATTATCGTTGTATGCATGTTTTAGACTAAATTGTATGAATCCCGCAAGCATACAAATTTTAAATGATGAGACAAATTTTCAAAATTAAAATCCCTCATTTTAAATATGATTTAAAATTGATATCAAGATTAAAAGAAAATTTAAATATTGTTTAAATGTTCCTACCTTCCATCAACGATCAATGTATGAGATGCTACCCGCGGATACGGTCCGGCTCATATTTTTGGGGGGGGCCGTTCGTCGGAAAGCTGTACATTGGATCGACACATGTTGTAAGTTGGGTGGAACTCCCATGGGATCGGCTCATATTATTGGGGGATCCACATGGCGACCGTCTATCACAACATAATATTGATGGGTCATCTTGACATGTCACAATAAACGGCGTCATATTATTGGGTCCTTATTGGACATGAGGTAAAAACGTGGAGGTTGCTTTGGAAGCAATTGGGCTCTACCTTTTGAAAATTATGGTTGGCTGATATTATTCGGGACCATAGTTTGTCAATTGGACTCCATGTTCCCACTAAGGAAAATAGTTTCCCGTTTTCACTAGAGGGTAGTGAAATCGTTAAAATAGTGGGAGTGAGATTCATAAAATAAATTTCGCCTATTTTATATCTTAGTAAATTAATTAAACAATCACTGATAATTGTCTGTTTCTTTTCAGTATTTCATAAAGATGAATTCGCGCAATCCACTATTCTCTATTCTCGAACAAAATAAACTGACTGGCGCAAACTATACAGAATGGTTCCGTAAGTTGAAGATTGTCTTGACCTCGAAGAAGATGCTCTACGTGTTAGAAAAATCTCCTCCGAAGGAAGCACCAGCTGACATAAGTCCGGAAGAGTTGGCCAAACTTGATACATGGTGGGACCATGATATCAAGGCCAAATGCTATATGCAAGCCTCGATGTTTGATGAACTCCAGAGGCGATTTGAGGATACCGTGAATGCTGCTGACATTCACGTACAACTCAAGGAACTTTTTGGGGCTCAATCGAGAGCTGAAAGGTTCGCTACTGTAAAAGAGCTAATGACGTGTCGCATGCGTGAAGGGACTTCGGTCCGTGATCATGGGGTACGAGTGATTTGGCTCATTCAGAAGTTGGTAACACTTGATTTGGTGTTGGAGCATGAACTCAACGTGGACTTATTACTTTTCTCTCTTCCTTCTTCGTTTGACGGTTTTGTGGTGAATTTCAATATGAACAAGATAGAGGCCTCCCTTGAAGAGATGGTCAATATGCTTGTAACATATGAAGCCACTTTAAAGAAGGATAAACCAGTTCTCTTGGTGGGCTCCTCTTCTTCAGCTAAGAAGGGGCCAAGTACAAAGGGTAAGTAACGTTCTGCCCCACCCAAGAAAACCGGACCCGAGAAGAAGAACAAGACAAAGGCTTCAAACATGGAAAAGTCCAAGGATATTTGCCATCACTGCAAGAAACCCGGTCATTGGAAATGTAACTGCAAGGAATATCTAGAGCAGTTGCGAACTGCGAAGGGTATGTTCTATATTGAAATAATTGTTTCACTTAATACTACTTCTTGGGTATTGGATACCGGATGTGGATCTCACATTTGCAATGATTTGCAGGTGATGACAAGAATTCGCAAGCTTAGAATGGGTGAGACCCAGCTGAGGCTCGGAAATGGTTCTAGAGTTGAAGCCAAAGTTGTAGGAGACGTTTATTTAATTTTGCAGAACGATTTTAAGTTACTTTTGAGAGATGTTTTATTTTTTCCATATTTGATTAAAAACATTATTTCTGTTTCTATGCTTGATAGAGATGGTTTTTCTTGCAATTTTGTGAATGGGATTTGCAATATTTACAAGAATGAATGTTTGATTGGAAATGGACAACTTGAAAACGATCTATATAACTTAAAATTAAAAGACGTTCCAATAAATTATGTTGATAAACCGGTAACAATGAACAAAAGGAAAATCGATAGTCAAAACCCGGCAAACATTTGGCATGCTAGGCTAGGTCATATTTCCTCAAGGAGGATGAACAAGCTAGTGGGAGAGGGCATGTTTGATATGTCTGATATTAACTCTCTACCTACTTGTGAATCCTTCCTGAAAGGAAAAATGACTAAATCTCCATTCAAGGGGAAACCTGAGCGTAGTCAAAATCTGTTGGATTTGATCCATACGGATTTTTGTGGTCCATTTGAAAGAGTGGGTGCCCAGTGAGCCAAATTGTGGCTAAGGGCTTTGATGACTCTTTGTATAAACAATCTTTTGTTAAATATAATTTACACTTTTATTAATGGCAATGACTTTATCTTTCTTCATATTGTTATATTGTGATATACTATTGTTGTTTTGATAAAGACCTTGAATATACTATAGTGTAAGTAAGATGTGGTAGTACATGGGGATGTCTATCATGAAACACATCTTATAGTCACTGTATATTCTAAACTGTTCCTAGTCGATTGAGCCGTCCGAAAATAAGGATAAGGATCGCTCGAGATTGAGACTAGCATTTGTGATGCCGAGTACCACGTTTCATTGGTATGGAACATAAAGATGTTCGAAGCATGCAAATGGATATTCATATGATGAATGATCGAACTACCCTATCCGGACTTTCCAAGTGGTTATCACTTATCGAGTGGATAAAGTCCGCGGTTTTGGTTGTACACCATTAGTCCTTACTACTTGAAACATCATTGAGACTCTATATGCTAGTACTGTGCTTTGACTCGTTTACCGACTCTATTGGGGTCATCAGGTGTCGGGATTGGGTACAGTTACAACACATATAAGAGTCGATGCTTTGTTGTCAAGGATTCACCACATACTTGCGAGTGTGGATATCCTATGCGATCTGAGGAGATATTAGTGTGACGAATCTCTAGTCAGAGTACATGATGTGTTTTAAGAAATGGTTTCTTAGTAGCACATGCGATGTCACTATTTGATCTTCAAGATGTATTGCATAGTTATCGAATTTCGAACGACTCTCGATTTACCAATGGTTGTTGATTCGATCGGGATATATGGATGAAGGGACCGTACTGTACGCTAACCAAAATCTATTGGTTCTTGCAGGCACTATCAGTGATACCTAGGGAATCATGGGGCGATGTTGCTAGGCGCTCTTACCATGATTTGATGGGCAAGTCGGAAATTGTTGTTCCGAGTCACAAGGAGTTGTGAGCCCACGGCTAGCTGTATCCCTGAACCATTGAGGGTCACACAGAGTAATGGATTTTTAATCCCCGTTGAGATAGTTAAATTTAAAGAGTTAAATTTAATGAACAAAGAAGTTGGACTTCTTATTTAAGAGTAGAGGAGTAAGATTTTCTAAAATGACATAGGGATGGGCATTTTTGGAAACCACTGAATTCGGATTCAGAAAAATTTATCTTGACTTTAAAAGGTGCAGAAATGGTTTCTGTGAACATTGGTAAAATCGGTTTATCAATCAGAGTCACGATGAATTTTATATTAATTTCTGAACATGCGGGCTTTGCTTGTCGGGCTTGAACTTATGACTAATGGGCCCTAAGCTGTTAGCGGCCTACATTATAAATAAGTTATTGCAGTACAGAAATTACACACAACAGGTCACAATTTTCGAAAAAACCCTAGTTTTCTCTCTAACACTGGCCGCCCCCCTCCCCTCTGCTCGGGAAAAATCCAGTCTGTGAATTTTGAATTACAGTCTGGTTTAACGGATCAAATTCGTTAATTCTCTTCGTAGAAACTTCTGATAGATTTTCTAGTGCAATCTATCAGAGGGATTAAATATCTGTTCGTGGACCTGATTGAAGAACAGTTCGTCCATCAGTTCCAGGGATATACAACAAGAGCAGAGCAATCTGTTGGTGTCCATAATCTCGATTCGAGATTGGAGGTAAAAATTTATAATTGTTATTTAATTTTTACACACACAATTTAATCGTAAAGTTTTGATACCCATTATGGAATCGTTCCATATAAAATTTTTAACTTCCGCTGCACCGGGTATCAATTCTGATTGATCTGATCGCCGCGTTCTCCAACAGTGGTATCAGAATCAGGTTGCTCAGATCAAGCGATTAAATTAATCGATTGTACAAAAATTTTTTAAGCTTCGGTTTTTGAAACAAAATAAATATTTTAAAAATAAAAAAAAAATTTCGGGCAAAACCCGGGCAGCGATTGGATCGCTGCCCGGGGGGGGGGGGGGGGGCAGCGATCGTCGCTGCCCGGCCCGAGCCCTTTTGGGGCGCGGGCAGCCCGGGAACGTCCCAGGCGGCCCGCGAAAAATTAATTTTTAATTTTTAAAATTAAAATTTTAATATGTTAAAATTCTATTTTTGGTCCGATCGAAAATTGTTTTTGATTGGTCCACGAGGCGTCGGATCGAATTGTTCGAGTCCGAAAATTTTAAAATTGATTTTTGGATAAATTTAAATTTTTGGAAAATTTATAAATTTTATCCGTTAAATCAGATTTTATGAAATTAATTATTTTTGGTACAATTGATGATAAGATATGATCTTATGGATATATTGAGTAAAATATGATTTTATGTATAAAATTGGATTTTATATATAAAATATGATTTTATTTGATAAAAAGATAAAATATGATTTTGTATGTAAAATAAATTTTATATATGGAATATGATTTTATCCTTTTAAATTTAAATTGTCATTGCATGTTATCCAATAAATTATTTTTGAATTAAATGTTATTGGATAAGGATGATCGATTGCCATGACCAATTTTGTAGGTGTATGTTAGGAATTTACATTTGTTTTTATTGTTGTTGGATTTATTAATGGGCCTGGTTTATGGCCCAATATGAATTGTCATATGTAATAAAAGTGGGCTTGGTTTATGGCCCGTTCCCACCTCTTAAAATGTATCCCCTACTTGTCATGGTTATTTATTATAAATACATTAGACTTAGTAGGAGATGAAGATTTGAAGATGGAGGTGGGACCAGCAGACAATAAAGACAGAAGAAATGTAAATTGGAAGCTCAATGTAATAGGATTGCATTGCATACTGCATATTACCTAGGATTGGACTAAGACTCGTGATTGGCAACCACGGGTCGATTAGAAATGGAATCGATCATCCTATATAATATATGATATTATTGTTGTATGCATGTTTTAGACTAAATTGTGTGAATCCGGCAAGCATACAAAATTTTAAAATGATGAGACAAATTTTCAAAATTAAAATCCCTCATTTTAAATATGATTTAAAATTGATATCAAGATAAATAAAGGAAATTTAAAATTGTTTAAATGTTCCTACCTTCCATCAACGATCAATGTATGAGATGCTACCCGCGGATACGGTCCGGCTCATATTATTGGGGGGGCCCGTTCGTCGGAAAGCTGTACATTGGATCGACACATGTTGTAAGTTGGGTGGAACTCCCATGGGATCGGCTCATATTATTGGGGATCCACATGGCGACCGTCCATCACAACTTAATATTGATGGGTCATCTTGACATGTCACAATAAACGGCGTCATATTATTGGACCCTTATTGGACATGAGGTAAAAACGTGGAGGTTGCTTTGGAAGCAATTGGGCTCTACCTTTTGAAAATTATGGTTGGCTGATATTATTCGGGACCATAGTTTGTCAATTGGACTCCATGTTCTCACTAAGGAAAACAGTTTCCCGTTTTCACTAGAGGGTAGTGAAATCGTTAAAATAGTGGGAGTGAGATTCATAAAATAAATTTTGCCTATTTTATGTCTTAGTAAATTAATTAAACAATCACTGATATTTGTCTGTTTCTTTTCAGTATTTCATAAATATGAATTCGCGTAATCCACTTTTCTCGATCCTCGAACAAAATAAATTGACTGGCGCAAACTATACGGAATGGTTCCGTAAGTTGAAGATTGTCTTGACTTCGGAGAAGATGCTCTACGTGTTAGAAAAATCTCCTCCGAAGGAAGCACCAGCTGATGTAAGTCCGGAAGAGTTGGCCAAACTTGATAAATGGTGGGACCATGATATCAAGGCCAAATGCTATATGCAAGCCTCGATGTCTGATGAACTCCAGAGGCGATTTGAGGATACCGTGAATGCTGCTGACATTCACGTACAACTCAAGGAACCTTTTGGGGCTTAATCGAGAGCTGAAAGGTTCGCTACTGTAAAAGAGCTAATGACGTGTCGCATGCGTGAAGGGACTTCGGTGCGTGATCATGGGGTACGAGTGATTTGGCTCATACAGAAGTTGGTAACGCTTGATTTGGTGTTGGAGCATGAACTCAACGTGGACTTACTACTTCTATCTCTTCCTTCTTCGTTTGACGGATTTGTGGTGAATTTCAATATGAACAAGATAGAGGCCTTCCTTGAAGAGATGGTCAATATGCTTGTAACATATGAATCCACTTTAAAGAAGGATAAACCGGCTTTCTTGGTGGGCTCCTCTTCTTCTGCTAAGAAGGGGCAAAGTACAAAGGGTAAGAAACGTTCTTCCCCACCCAAGAAAATCGAACCCGAGAAGAAGTACAAGACAAAGGCTTCAAACATGGAAAAATCCAAGGATGTTTGCCATTACTGCAAGAAGCCCGGTCATTGGAAACGTAACTGCATGGAATATCTAGAGCAGTTGCGAACTGTGAAGGGTATGTTCTATATTGAAATAAATGTTTCACTTAATACTACTTCTTGGGTATTGGATACCGGATGTGGATCTCACATTTGCAATGATTTGCAGGTGATGACAAGAAGTCGCAGGCTTAGAATGGGTGAGACCCAGCTGAGGCTCGAAAATGGTTCCAGAGTTGAAGCTAAAGCTGTGGGAGATATTTATTTAATTTTGCAGAACGGTTTTAAGTTACTTTTGAGAGATGTTTTATTTGTTCCAGATTTGATTAAAAACATTATTTCTGTTTCTATGCTTGATAGAGATGGTTATTCTTGCAATTTTGTGAATGGGATTTGCAATATTTACAAGAATGAATGTTTAATTGGAAATGGACAACTTTAAAACGATCTATATAACTTAAAACTAAAAGACGTTCCAATAAATTATGTTGATAAACCGGCAACAACAAACAAAAGGAAAATCGATAGTTAAAACCCGGCAAACCTTTGGCATGCTAGGCTAGGTCATATTTCCTCAAGGAGGATGAACAAGCTAGTGGGAGAGGGCATGTTTGATATGTCTGATATTAACTCTCTATCTACTTGTGAATCCTGCCTGAAAGGAAAAATGATTAAATCTCCTTTTAAGGGGAAACCTGAGCGTAGTTAAAATCTGTTGGATTTGATCCATACAGATGTTTGTGGTCCATTTAGAATTGGTACTCAATATGGCCACACCTACTTCATTACCTTTACTGATGATTATTCTAGGTATGGGTATTTATATTTAATGAAATATAAGTCTAAAGCATTTGAAAAGTTCAAAGAATTCAAGGCTGAAGTAGAAAACAAGCTGGGTAAAAGTATTAAAGCACTTCGATCGGATCGAGGTGGAGAATACTTGAGTACCGAGTTTTTGGACTATCTGAAAGAGAATGGGATTCTCTCTCAGTGGACTCCTCCTATGACACCTCAGCTGAATGGTGTATCGGAGCGTCGTAATCGAACTTTGTTGGACATGGTTCGATCCATGATGAGCTTCACTGAGCTTCCACCTTTGTTTTGGGGCTATGCGCTTGAAACGGCGGTATTGTTGTTGAACAACATCCACACCAAAGCAGTGGACAAAACACTATACGAGTTATGGAATGGCAAAGCTCCTAAGTATTCGTACTTGAGGATTTGGGGATGTCCTGCTTACGTGAAGCAGACAGTGGGAGATAAGTTGGATAGTCGATCCACCTTATGTTATTTTGTAGGGTATCCGAAGAATTCAATCGGATATTATTTCTATCATCCTGCTGAAACAAAGGTGTTTGTTTCAAGGAATGCCACCTTCTTGGAGAAGGAGTTCTTATTGGATAAGAAAGGCGAGATGATGGAACTCGAAGAAATTCGAGAAGAACCCGAAATACAAAATAATGATCCTACACCTCAGTAACCATTGATGGACACGCCTATACTTAGAAGATCCGAGAGGACTTCTAGACCTCCTATTCGATATGGTCTTCTTCTTGAAGGGGATCAAGATGAACCCGATGTTGGATGTGATCCAAGAAACTTCAAGGAAGCAATTTCTGATGCGGATTCAAATTTATGGCTTGAAGCTATGCAGTCGGAAATAGATTCGATGCATACAAACCAAGTTTGGTCTTTAAAGGAACCTCCCGATGGAATTGTTCCAATAGGGTGTAAATGGATCTACAAAAGAAAGCTTGGGCCTGATGGTAAGGTATTGACCTACAAGGCGCGATTGGTGGCGAAAGGTTTTACTCAAAGACAAGGAGTTGACTATGATGAAACCTTTTCACCGGTTGCAATGTTCAAGTCCATAAGAATCCTTATTGCCATAGCTGCTTGGTATGACTATGAGATATGGCAAATGGATGTGAAGACTGCTTTTTTTAATGGAGACATTAAGGAAGAAATCTATATGACGCAGCCTGAGAGATACACATCCATGGGAAGCGAGCATAAGGTATGCAAGCTTCAGAGATCAATCTATGGTCTAAAACAAGCATCAAGAAATTGGAACCAGAAATTTGATGAAACAATAAAGGATTTTGGTTTCATCAAGAATCCGGAGTAACCGTGCGTGTACAAGAAAGTAGTTAAGGATGCTGTGACATTCTTAGTACTTTATGTTGATGACATCCTACTCATTGGGAATGATGTAGGGATGTTGCAGTCAACAAAGATATGGTTATCAGGTAGATTCTCGATGAAGGATTTGGGTGAGGCATCCTATATTCTAGGGATACAGATCTATAGAGATAGATCTAAGAGAATGATAGGACTCACTCAAGCAACCTACATCGACACCATATTGAAATGATTTTCAATGGATGGGTCCAAGAGAGGACATCTACCCATGTGTCATGGAGTTTCTCTATCCAAGTCTATGTGTCCCAAGACTGATGAAGAGATAGAGAAAATGACACATGTACCATATGCGTCAGACATAGGTAGTATCATGTATGGGATGATATCTACCAGACCGGATGTAGCATTTGCTCTGAGTGTCACGAGCAGATATCAAGCTAATCCCGGTCAAATGCATTGGAAAGCCGTGAAGGACATTCTTAAGTACTTACGAAGGACTAAGAATATGTTCATGGTATATGGAGGAAGAGAACTAAAATTGGAAGGCTATACCGACTCTAGCTTCCAAAGTGACGTGGATGACTCGAAGTCAACCTCTGGATTTGTGTTCATGATCAATGGCGGTGCTGTCTTTTGGAAGAGTTCCAAGCAGGACACCACAGCGGATTCCACCACTGAGGCAGAATACATTGCAGCATCAGCTGCTGCTAAAGAGGCCGTTTGGATGAGGAATTTCGTCCAAGAGTTGGGCGTTATTCCGGAAGTTGTTGGTCCAGTCCCGGTGTACTGTGACAACACGGGTGCCGTTGCTCAGGCAAAGGAACCAAGGTCTCATCAAAGATCCAAACACATCATCCGGGAGATTGTGGAAAGAGGAGACATCACTGTCAAAAGAGTGGCCTCTGCAGACAATATCGCTGATCCACTTACTAAGCCCTTGCCAGGACCATTATTTGACAAACATCGCGAAGCAATGGGTCTACGTAGTATGACTAGTTGGTTTTAGGGCAAGTGGGAGATTGAAAGAGTGGGTGCCCGGTGAGCCAACTTGTGGCTAAGGGCTTTGATGACTCTTTGTATAAACAATCTTTTGTTTAATATAATTTACACTTTTATTAATGGCAATGACTTTATCTTTCTTCATATTGTTATATTGTGATATACTATTGTTGTTTTGATAAAGACCTTGAATATACTATAGTGTAAGTAAGATGTGGTAGTACATGGGGATGTCTATCATGAAACACATCTTATAGTCACTGTATATTCTAAACTGTTCCTAGTCGATTGAGCCGTCCAAAAATAAGGATAAGGATCGCTCGAGATTGAGACTAGCATTTGCGATGCCGAGTACCACGTTTCATTGGTATGGAACATAGAGATGTTCAAAGCATGCAAATGGATATTCATATGATGAATGATCGAATTACCCTATCCGGACTTTCCAAGTGGTTATCACTTATCGAGTGGATAAAGTCCGCGGTTTTGGTTGTACACCATTAGTCCTTACTACTTGAAACATCATTGAGACTCTATATGCTAGTACTGTGCTTTGACTCGTTTACCGACTCTATTGGGGTCATCAGGTGTCGGGATTGGGTACAGTTACAACACATATAGGAGTCGATGCTTTGTTGTCAAGGATTCACCACATACTTGCGAGTGTGGATATCCTATGCGATCTGAGGAGATATTAGTGTGACGAATCTCTGGCCAGAGTACATGATGTGTTTTAAGAAATGGTTTCTTAGTAGCACATGCGATGTCACTATTTGATCTTCAAGATGTATTGCATAGTTATCGAATCTCGAACGACTCTCGATTTACCAATGGTTGTTGATTCGTTCGGGATATATGGATGAAGGGACCGTACTGTACGCTAACCAAAATCTATTGGTTCTTGCAGGCACTATCAGTGATACCTAGGGAATCATGGGGCGATGTTGCTAGGCGCTCTTATCATGATTCGATGGGCAAGTCGGAAATTGTTGTTCCAAGTCACAAGGAGTTGTGAGCCCACGGCTAGCTGTATCCCTGAACCATTGAGGGTCACACAGAGTAATGGATTTTTAATCCTCGTTGAGATAGTTAAATTTAAAGAGTTAAATTTAATGAACAAAGAAGTTGGACTTCTTATTTAAGAGTAGAGAAATAAGATTTCCTAAAATGACATAGGGATGGGCATTTTTGGAAACCACTGAATTCGGATTCAGAAAAATTTATCTTGACTTTAAAAGGTGCAGAAATGGTTTCTGTGAACATTGGTAAAATCGGTTTATCAATCAGAGTCACGATGAATTTTATATTAATTTCTGAACATGCGGGCTTTGCTTGTCGGGCTTGAACTTATGACTAATGGGCCCTAAGCTGTTAACGGCCTACATTATAAATAAGTTATTGCAGTACAGAAATTACACACAACAGGTCACAATTTTTGAAAAAACCCTAGTTTTCTCTCTAACACTGGCCGCCCCCCTCCCCTCTGCTCGTGAAAAATCCAGTCTGTGAATTTTGAATTACAGTCTGGTTTAACGGATCAAATTCGTTAATTCTCTTCGTAGAAACTTCTGATAGATTTTCTAGTGAAATCTATCAGAGGGATTAAATATCTGTTCGTGGACCTGATTGAAGAACAGTTCGTCCATCAGTTCCAGGGATATACAACAAGAGCAGAGCAATCTGTTGGTGTCCATAATCTCGATTCGAGATTGGAGGTAAAAATTTATAATTTTTATTTAATTTTTACACACAAAATTTAATCGTAAAGTTTTGATACCCATTATGGAATCGTTCCATATAAAATTTTTAACTTCCGCTGCACTGGGTATCAATTCTGATTGATCTGATCGCCGCGTTCTCCAACACCATTTAGAATTGGTACTCAATTTGGCCACACCTACTTCATTATCTTTCCTGATGATTATTCTAGGTATGGGTATTTATATTTAATGAAATATAAGTCTAAAGCATTTGAAAAGTTCAAAGAATTCAAGGCTGAAGTAGAAAACAAGCTAGGTAAAAGTATTAAAGCACTTCGATCGGATCGAGGTGGAGAATACTTAAGTACCGAGTTTTTGGACTATCTGAAAGAGAATGGGATTCTCTCTCAGTGGACTCCTCCTATGACACCTCAGCTGAATGGTGTGTCGGAGCGTCGTAATCGAACTTTGTTGGACATGGTTCGATCCATGATGAGCTTCACTGAGCTTCCACCTTCGTTTTGGGGCTACGCGCTTGAAACGGCGGTATTGTTGTTGAACAACGTCCACACCAAAATAGTGGATAAAACACCATACGAGTTATGGAATGGCAAAGCTCCTAAGTATTCGTACTTGAGGATTTGGGGATGTCCTTCTTACGTGAAGCAGACAGTGGGAGATAAGTTGGATAGTCGATCCACCTTATGTTATTTTGTAGGATATCCGAAGAATTCAATCGGATATTATTTCTATCATCCTACTGAAACAAAAGTGTTTGTTTCAAGGAATGCCACCTTCTTGGAGAAGGAGTTCTTATTGGATAAGAAAGGCGAGATGATGGAACTCGAAGAAATTCGAGAAGAACCCAAGATACAAAATAATTATCCTACACCTCAGGAACCATTGATAGACACGCCTATACCTAGAAGATCCGAGAGGACTTCTAGACCTCCTATTCGATATGGTCTTCTTCTTAAAGGGGATCAAGATGAACCCGACGTTGGATGTGATCCAAGAAACTTCAAGGAAGCAATTTCTGATGCGGATTCAAATTTATGGCTTGAAGCTATGCAGTCGGAAATAGATTCGATGCATACAAACCAAGTTTAGTCTTTAGTAGATCCTCCCGATGGAATTATTCCAATAGGGTGTAAATGGATCTACAAGAGAAAGCTTGGGCCTGATGGTAAGGTATTGACCTACAAGGCACGATTGGTGGCGAAAGGTTATACTCAAAGACAAGGAGTTGACTATGATGAAACCTTTTCACCAGTTGCAATGTTCAAGTCCATAAGAATCCTTATTGCCATAGCTGCTTGGTATGACTATGAGATATGGAAAATGGATGTGAAGATTTCATTTCATAATGGAAACATTAAGGAAGAGATCTATATGACGCAGCCTGAGGGATACACATCCATGGGAAGCGAGCATAAGGTATGCAAGCTTCAGAAATCGATCTATGGTCTCAAACAAGTATCAAGAAGTTGGAACCAGAAATTTGATGAAACAATAAAGGATTTTGGTTTCATCAAGAACCCGGAGGAACCGTGCGTGTACAAGAAAGTAGTTAAGGATGCTGTGACATTCTTAGTACTTTATGTTGATGATATCTTACTCATTGGGAATGATGTAGGGATGTTGCAGTCAACAAAGATATGGTTATCAGGTAGATTCTCGATGAAGGATTTGGGTGAGGCATCTATATTCTAGGGATACAGATCTATAGAGATAGATCTGAGATAATGATAGGACTTACTCAAGCTACTTACATCGAAACCATATTGAAAAGGTTTTCAATGGATGGGTCCAAGAGAGGACATCTACCTATGTGTCATGGAGTTTCTCTATCCAAGTCCATGTGTCCCAAGACTAATGAAGAGATAGAGAAAATGACACATGTACCATATGCGTCAGCCATAGGTAGTATCATGTATGGGATGATATCTACCAGACCGGATGTAGCATTTGCTCTGAGTGTCACGAGAAAATATCAAGCTAATCCCGGTCAAATGCATTGGAAAGTCGTGAAGGACATTCTTAAGTACTTACGAAGGACTAAGAATATGTTCATGGTATATAGAGGAAGAGAACTAAAATTGGAAGGCTATACCGACTCTAGCTTCCAAAGTGACGTGGATGACTCGAAGTCAACCTCTGGATTTGTGTTCATGCTCAATGGCGGTGCTGTCTCTTGGAAGAGTTCCAAGTAGGACACTACAGCAGATTCCACCACTGAGGCAGAATACATTGCAGCATCAGCTGCTGCTAAAGAGGCCGTTTGGATGAGGAATTTCGTCCAAGAGTTGGGCGTTATTCCGGAAGTTGTTGGTCCAGTCCCGGTGTACTGTGAAAACACGGGTGCCGTTGCTCAGGCAAAGGAACCAAGGTCTCATCGAAGATCCAAACACGTACTGAGGAAATACCACATCATCCGGAAGATTGTAGAAAGAGGAGACATCACTGTCGAAAGAGTGGCCTCTGCAGACAATATCGCTGATCCACTTACTAAGCCCTTGCCAGGACCATTATTTGACAAACATCGTGAAGCAATGGGTCTACGTAGTATGACTAGTTGTCTTTAGGGCAAGTGGGATATTGAAAGAGTGGGTGCCCGGTGAGCCAACTTGTGGCTAAGGGCTTTGATGACTCTTTGTATAAACAATCTTTTGTTTAATATAATTTACACTTTTATTAATGGCAATGACTTTATCTTTCTTCATATTGTTATATTGTGATATACTATTGTTGTTTTGATAAAGACCTTGAATATACTATAGTGTAAGTAAGATGTGGTAGTACATGGGGATGTCTATCATGAAACACATCTTATAGTCACTGTATATTCTAAACTGTTCCTAGTCGATTGAGCCGTCCGTTAATAAGGATAAGGATCGCTCGAGATTGAGACTAGCATTTGCGATGCCGAGTACCATGTTTCATTGGTATGGAACATAGAGATGTTCAAAACATGCAAATGGATATTCATACGATGAATGATCGAACTACCCTATCTGGACTTTCCAAGTGGTTATCACTTATCGAGTGGATAAAGTCCGCGGTTTTGGTTGTACACCATTAGTCCTTACTACTTGAAACATCATTGAGACTCTATATGCTAGTACTGTACTTTGACTCGTTTATCGACTCTATTGGGGTCATCAGGTGTCGGGATTGGGTACAATTACGACACATATAGGAGTCGATGCTTTGTTGTCAATGATTCACCACATACTTGCGAGTGTGGATATCCTATGCAATCTGAGGAGATATTAGTGTGACGAATCTCTGGCCAGAGTACATGATGTGTTTTAAGAAATGGTTTCTTAGTAGCACATGCGATGTCACTATTTGATCTTCAAGATGCATTGCATAATTATCGAATCTCGAACGACTCTCGATTTACCAATGGTTGTTGATTCGATCGGGATATATGGATGAAGGGACCGTACTGTACGCTAACCAAAATCTATTGGTTCTTGCAGGTACTATCAGTGATACCTAGGGAATCATGGGGCGATGTTGCTAGGCGCTCTTACCATGATTCGATGGGCAAGTCGGAAATTGTTGTTCAGAGTCACAAGGAGTTGTGAGCCCACGGCTAGCTGTATCCCTGAACCATTGAGGGTCACACAAGTAATGGATTTTTAATCCCCGTTGAGATAGTTAAATTTAAAGAGTTAAATTTAATGAATAAAGAAGTGGGACTTCTTATATCAGAGTAGAGGAGTAAGATTTCCTAAAATGACATAGGGATGTGCATTTTTGGAAATCACTGAATTCGGATTCAGAAAAATTTATCTTGACTTTAAAAGATGCAGAAATGGTTTCTGTGCACATTGGTGAAATTGGTTTATCAATCTGAGTCACGATGAATTTTATATTAATTTCTGAACATGCGAGCTTTGCTTGTCAGGCTTGAACTTATGACTAATGGGCCCTAAGCTGTTAGCAGCCCACATTATAAATAAGTTATTGCAGTACATAAATTAGACAACAGAGGCTCACAATTTTTGAAAACCCTAGCTGTGTTTTTAAAAGTGGCCGCCCACCCCCCCCCCCCCCCCCCCCCCCCCACCGCCCCCACCCCCCCCCCCCCCCCCCCCACCCCCCCCCCCCCCCCCCCACCCTCTTCTCCTCTCTCTGCTCGAAAAATTCCAGCTTGTGAATTTTGAATTTGCAGTCTGGTTTAACGGATTAAATTAGTTAATTCTCTTCGTAGAAACTTCTGATAGATTTTCTAGGGCAATCTATCAGAGAGATTAAACTTCTGTTCGTGGACCTGATTGAAGAATTGTTCGTCCATCAGTTCCTGGGATATCCAACAAGAGCAGAGTAATCTGTTGGTGTCCATAATCTCGTTTCGAGATTTCAAGGTAAAAATTTATAATTGTTATTTAATTTTTACACGCACAATTTAATCGTAAAGTTTTGATACCCATGATATGAAATTGTTCCATATAAAATTTTTAAACTTTCGCTGCACCGGGTATCAATTCTGATTGATCTGAACACGGTTTTCCAACAGATAGCGTGCGATGCCTTCCCAACTTTTTGTCCCAATACCGCTCCTACGGCATAATCACTGGCGTCACACATGATTTCAAATGGCTTGGTCCAGTCCGGTGGTTGGATGATTGGTGCTGAAGTCAATAAGTCCTTGAGTTTATCAAAAGCAGTTTTGCATGGCTCATTGAATTCAAACGACACATCCTTCTGCAGCAGTTTGCACATAGGGGATGCAATCTTAGCAAAATCCTGAATATACCTCCTGTAAAAACCTACATGGCCAAGAAAAGAGCGCACCTCCCGCACACTTACGGGGTAAGGTAGAGACTGAATAATATCAATTTTTGCTTTATCTACCTCTATCCCCTTAGATGAGACAACATGACCCAATACTATACCTTGTCCAACCATAAAATGACATTTTTCAGAATTAAGAACCAGGTTGGTCTCGACACACCTCTTAAGAACTAGATCAAGATTAGCCAGACAGTCTTCAAATGAGTTACCATAGACAGTAAAATTATCCATAAAGACTTCTAATATATGCTCTACAAAGTCAGAAAATATACTAACCATACACCGTTGGAAAGTAGCCGGTGCATTGCATAGACCAAAGGGCATGCATCAATATGAGAAAGTTCCAAATGGGCATGTGAATGTCGTTTTCTCCTGATCTTCCGGTGCAATCGCAATCTGAAAATAACTAGAATAACCATCAAGAAAACAATAGTAAGGATGACATGCTAACCTCTCAATCATTTGATCAATAAATGGGATAGGGAAGTGGTCCTTTCGGGTTCCTGCATTAAACTTCTTATAATCAATACAAACCCTCCACCCATTTTGAATGCGGGTGGGAACCAATTCGTCGTCCTTATTTTTCACCACTGTAATTCCAGTTTTCTTGGGTACCACCTGTACCGGACTGACCCACTGACTGTCAAAAATTGGGTAGATGACCCCAACTTCAAGTAGCTTTAGAATTTCAGCTTTTACCACCTCCATCATAGGTGGATTCAACTTCCTCTGTGGTTGCCGTGAGGGACTTGCACCATCTTCCATCAGAATTCGGTGCATACATGTGGAAGGGCTAATTCCCTTGATATCTGCTATGGTCCACCCAATAGCAGTTTTATTTTCTTTTAGAACCTTGACCAGTTGTTCCTCTTGCTCGGCTTCCAAGCTGCTGGAGATGATAACAGGTAGCGTTTCCCCTTCTCCAAGGAAAACATACTTAAGGTGGGTTGGAAGCGTTTTTAGCTCAACCACTGGTGCCTGCAAAACAGATGGAAGGCGCTGAGTGTTAGAGATCGGTAAAGACAAATAAGATACATCACCTGACTGTGGTAGCTCAGGAGCACTGTTCAGAATATCCTCAATCTCATCCACTTCTCGGTTGCATCTAATTCCTTCTTCTGTCTTCATAGTGGGTGCTGTAATAGCCACCTCTAGCTCATCTTTTCCTGCATGCTCAAAAACATCTTGGGCCAAGAAATCCAAAATGTCAACAGAAAACACACAATCATCACTATCAGGAAATTTCATAGCATCATAGATATTAAATTTCACAACCTCGCCATCAAATTCCATAGTGAGTGTGCCACTGTGAACATCAATTTTAGTCATGGATGTTTTCAAAAACGGTGTGTCTAACAAAATAGGACTATTATGATCACCGTTTTCCATGTCTAGCACATAAAAGTCTGCAGGAAAAACTAACTCATTCACTTGCATTAGCACATCTTCGACCACGCCCCTAGGATATGCATTAGACCTATCAGCTAATTGTATGACAATTCCAGTCTTATTCAGTGGGCCAAGTTTCAAGGATGCATAAATAGAGTATGGCATGACATTGATTGATGCTCCTAGATCTAACATGGCCTTTTCAAGTCTAATATTTCCTATAGTGCATGGGATGGAGAACATACCTGGATCCTTGCATTTGGCGGGTAATTTTCTTTGGATCACTGCAGATACATTCTCACCTAACTCCACTTTCTGACAACCCTTCAAAGTTTGTTTCCTCTTTGCGGTGCATAACTCTTTCAAAAACTTTGCGTATCGAGGTACCTGCTTGATAGCATCTAGCAATGGAATGTTAACCTCACATCTACGAAAAGTTTCATATAGCTCCTTAATTCCCTCACCTTTCCTAGAGTCCTTAAGAGCTAAGGGAAAAGGGGAAACAGGCTTATATTCAGATAGAGGAGGAAACTTACCTTTTGACGAATCATCCTTGGATGATTTTTCTTCACTCACCTTTTTCTCTTCTTCTTCCTTAAGCTTCTCTCGGGGCTCAACCTCAACTTCTTTCTGTAACGCCCCGTTTTTATCTTAAATGAGTTTATTTGAGTTAATCGGAGATTGCAGAGTTCACGAGCCGACTTTATTTTGATCAGGGTTCTTTTTGCAAATTTTGGAAATTTCAGGGACTAAAACGCAAATATTGGATTTGTTATATTATCTACTCATTTGTTTGACTTTGAAAGCACTCCTCCTCCTCCTCACAACCGAGCTCCACCATTGAAGACGCCTCCAACACTTTCCAAGCTTTGTGATTTTGATTTCCGGTCAATCCAGCCGTTAGTTCTTCTACGATCGGACGCATTCTAGTTTTTGGATGTTGTTAGAATCGAGTTAGATTCGAATATGTTGTTCTCTACAGAGTTCTGATCGTTTATTATCTGTCAGTTTTGAAATAAAGCGACGTTCGGAATTGTTACGATTTTTGGAAGTATTATTCGAAAATCTAGCTTTTGAGATTTGTTGGGTTTGTCTTGTTGTTGTTGTATTAGCTTTGAATCGAGTTGATATCGGTATTGAACTGCTGTCTGCGTTGCCGGTTTGTTCAGTTATAGCCGTTATGCCGTCGGTTAGAGTTTTTGGAATTTCGAACCGTTTTGAGTTATGAACTTGGCTTGTAAGTTGATCGTGGTTATTGATCAATCATCTATTGTATCTGAACAGATTCGTTCGGAGTTGTCAAGCCCAGAGTTAGCAGCTGTTTGATCGTTTCAGAGAATTGGACGAAGAACGGTATAAAGAGTTTTCCTTGAACCGTTGCCTTGTTGTTGTTAGATTGTGTAGTTGTTTATATAATCTCTTTTGTAGCTTATCCAGAGTTGGAGCTACTGCATTGAAAGGTAAAAGCAGTCATCGTAGCGGGATAGCATACTCGGGACTGTGGTTCTCGAGTTTTCCCTTTTGAAATCTCATACTTGCATCTACACTTGTTCTAGCATGAGGAACTTGTGTATTGTTTGATTGTATTGGTTTTGTTAAAAGGATTAGGTTTTATGTTTTTGTTATGCATTCATCTTGAGCCAATCTTATTTCAGCGGGCAGAACCGTCCTTTTTGTTCAGACGTTTGGGAACTATGATTGAGTGGCCCAGGTCGTAGTCGTTTCGTCTGGTGCTAGCATACTCATTATAGTTTCTCAAAGTCTAGAGGAGTGAGATACGTGGCACCACCTCGATTGGGAGAGTCGGTGAGTTGTTACGTGATCTTATCCTCGGGATCCCAAAGGCACAGCAGCAATCCCTCGTTATCAGATTTGATATCCCTGTTTAAAGACATGCATTTCATTACGATGTTATTGAGTTCGTTATTGTATTGAAACCATGTTTGTTACTTGTATTACTTGTTATGTTGCTTTTACTGGGAATGTCGTTCTCACTGGTTATCCGGCTGTTGCTTTGTTTTGTATGTGTACTTGGCAACAGGTGGGGCAGGAACACGTCAGAAGAGGCATGGTTAGCTTCGAGGGCAAGTAGTAGAAGCGAGACTCGGTTTAGAAGTCGAATTAGCATGTTTATCTGGTTTAAGATTGAAGCATGTTAGAACTCGAACTTGATATGTTTTGTTATTCGAATTAGTTTGTATTCGGATTGTAATCTAAAATCGAAGTATGTTGTTGTTGTATCGATTTAGACTTCTGGTTGTTTTTATGCCTTCTGAAAGCATGACTTGTTATGGCATGTTTCCCTACACTCTGTTATTGCATATGTATTTGAAGGCATGTCGGACCAAGCGCGGAATCCTTTCTTTTTTTTTCTGCAGCCTGAGCATTTTCTGCCCAGGCCTTCCGCGCGCGGGCGAGGCGTTCCTCGCGCGCGCGCGAGGCATCCGTTGGGCCTCTGAATGGTTTGCCCGCGCGCGCGCGAGCTTGGTACCTCGCGCGGGCGCGAGCCTTTGGTTGGTCTCGGATGTTGAAGCCCGCGCACGCGCGAGCTTGGTTCTTCGCGGGCGCGCGGCGTTTAAAAAAAAAAAAAAAAAAAAAACTTTTGAATTGTTTTACTCTTGGATTCTTGTTCGCTTACTTGTTGTTTAATCAGAGATTAGTGGTTTAGAATCGAGGTCTCACATTAAGTGGTATCAGAGCGTTAAGATTCTTGGTCGAACTAGAGTGAGCGGGGTAGATCGAGTCTGTGTGTAATGACTCCTCGCATGTGTTTGAATTATTTAATTGTGTACTTAATTCCATGCGAGCATGCTTTATTGTTTGAGCATTATTTGAATTACATAGTTGTGTGATTTAAATTAATAAAGCATGATCTACTTGAGATATAACTGTTTCTGTTCTCGACTGGTTTTCGGTATTCCAAGCGGTTGTAAGGGCACTGATGGTAGCGATTGAGATATCTCGTGTGCTAACCTTTGATTATCAGATGGGTCCTCGTCGAGTGATAAACAGAAACACACCACCAGTTATCCCTGCGACTGAGCAAGCTAGCACTGAGGTTGATCAGTTGGATGCTTCAGCGACTCCTATGGAAACCTTGCTGAAGAGGTTTCAGTCGTTCAATCCGCCATTGTTGATGGGTTCAGAAAATCCAGTTGACTGTGAGAGTTGGTTGGATGATATGGATCAGTTGTTTGATTCCATTGACTACACAGATGACCGCCGAATCAGGTTAGTAATTCATCAGCTGCGTGGTGGTGCTAAGAGCTGGTGGATCATGAGAAAGAAAGCAATTGAGAGTAGAGGTACAGAGGTTACTTGGACTCTTTTTAAATCTGAGTTTTATAAGCGGTTTTTCCCTATCTCGTATCGTAAGGATAAGGGAGCAGAGTTTGCAAATCTGAGGCAAGGGAATCTGAACATTGAAGAGTACGTGGCTAAGTTCGATAGTCTGTTGCGTTTTGCACCGCTAATTGCCGGAGATGAAGAAGCTAAGGCAGATCAGTTCATCAACGGGTTGAACCCCGATGTCTTCACGTTGGTTAACACCAACAGGCCTAGCAACTTTGCGGATGCCATGAATTACGCAAAGGGAGCAGAAGCAGGCTTGTGGAGGCAAAGAGGTAATCAGGGGGCACCTCAGCAGCAGAGGCAGTATCAGAACCAACCATCTCAGTACCAGAATCAGCCACCTCAACATCAGAACCAGCAGCAGAGGTATGAAGGTGGAAACAGTGGGGGAAACAGAAAGGATCAGTACAAGGCAAGAGGTAAACAGTTCAAGAGACAGGGGAACAGTTCGTCCAGTTCCAGTGGTTCGAAGCAATTCGGTTCAGGACCGAGTTCTGGGTCATCATCCTTGTACTGCAGCAAGTGTGGAGGAAGACACTCACCGGATCAGTGTGTGGGAGTCTTCGGCAATTGTAACACATGTCAGCAACCGGGACACTTCTCTAAAGTGTGCCCTCAACGTAATAGAGATAGAGCTCAGAGTGGGAGTTCGTCTAGACCTGCAGCTCAGCCGGAGAGGCAGTCGTCTGCAGTGCACTCTTTCCAACCCCAGCAACAGCAGAACAGACAAGGAGGTAGCTCTAGTGCAAATCAGCCTCCGAGACAGCAAGCACGAGTCTTTGCATTGACAGAGGATCAGGCTCAGGCAGCACCTGACGATGTCATAGCAGGTAACTGTTCGATTTTCGGTCATTCTGCTCATGTCTTGATAGATACAGGTGCTTCCCATTCCTTTATCTCTGAGAAATATGTGTTATTGCATGCTTTGCCAACCGAATTGTTGCATACAGTAGTAGCTGTTACTTCACCTTTGGGTGGAGGAATTGTTTCTGTCCGACTAGTCAGGAACTGTGAATTTTGTTTCGAGGGGAATTTGTTAGAATTCGACTGTATTGTTCTTGGGTTGTCAGATTTTGATTGTATTGTCGGTATAGATGCTTTGACCAAGTACAGGGCAACAGTTGATTGTTTTCTGAAGGTTGTCAGGTTCAGACCTGAAATGGCAGACGAGTGGAAATTCTTTGGTAAGGGTTCTCGATCTAGAATTCCTTTGATTTCAGTGTTATCTATGACTCGTTTGTTACAGAGAGGTGCAGAAGGATTTCTGGTTTATGCGGTTGATGTACTGAAATCTAGCCCAGCTTTGGTTGACTTACCAGTGGTTAGAGATTTTGCTGATGTGTTTCCGGAAGATGTTCCTGGATTGCCACCCATTCGAGAGGTTGAATTCAGCATTGACTTAGTGCCAGGTACTCAACCTATTTCAAAAGCTCCTTATCGTATGGCACTTGTTGAATTGAGAGAGTTGAAGGAGCAGCTTGAGGATTTGATTGCCAAGGGATACATCAGACCTAGTGTATCGCCTTGGGGTGCTCCTGTTCTTTTCGTTCGGAAGAAGGATGGTTCTATGCGGCTCTGTATCGACTACCGCCAATTGAATCAGGCTACAGTTAAGAACAGATATCCTTTACCCCGAATAGATGACTTGTTTGATCAACTGCAGGGTTCTTCTGTCTACTCTAAGATTGATCTGAGGTCAGGCTACCATCAGCTGAGAGTGCGAGAGGAAGATGTTCCTAAGACCGCATTCAGAATGAGGTATGGTCACTTTGAGTTTATAGTCATGCCGTTCGGTTTGACTAACGCTCCAGCTGTTTTTATGGGTTTGATGAACCGTATCTTTCAGCGTTATTTAGATGAGTTCGTCATTATTTTCATCGATGATATTCTTATCTACTCGAAGAACCGTACTGACCATGCAGAGCACTTGAGAATCGTCTTGCAGATTTTACGAGTTGAGCAGTTGTTTGCCAAGCTATCGAAATGCGAATTCTGGTTAGATCGAGTTGTCTTTCTCGGTCATATTATTTCTGAAGATGGGATTTCTGTCGATCCCAGCAAAATCGAAGCGGTTATGAATTGGCCTAGACCGACATCAGTACCTGAGATCCGAAGCTTCATGGGTTTAGCTGGTTATTACCGTCGTTTCATCGAGGGTTTCTCGTCTATTTCCAAGCCTATTACCCAGCTGACTCAGAAGAATGCGCCTTTTGTCTGGACTCCAGATTGTGAGGCTAGCTTTGTTGATCTAAAAAGGAGACTGATCAGTGCTCCAATTCTTTCTATTCCGAAGGGTACTGGAGGTTTCACAGTGTATTGTGATGCTTCTAACCGAGGTTTGGGTTGTGTTCTTATGCAGCATAAGCATGTGATAGCGTATGCATCGAGGCAGCTGAAACCGCACGAGACTCGTTATCCGGTCCATGATCTTGAACTAGCTGCGATCGTCTTTGCTCTGAAGATCTGGCGTCACTATCTTTATGGTGAGTCTTTCGAGATCTTTTCTGACCATAAGAGTCTTAAGTACTTGTTTTCTCAAGCAGAGCTGAATATGAGACAGAGGAGATGGTTAGATCTGTTGAAGGATTTCGACTGTGAAATCAAGTACTATCCGGGGAAGTCTAATGCAGTTGCAGATGCCTTGAGCCGAAAGCTTTGTTCTTTATCTCTTTCTACTATGGGTGTTTCCCAGTTGATCGATGATTGTTGCACTTCTGGTTTAGAGTTTGAAATAGATAGGGAGACTATCAGAGTGTTTGCTATTCAAGCCGAGCCGGAGTTGTTTGTTGCAATCAGAGAAGCACAGAAGTCTGAGCCGAGCATTCAGGTTTCAGTAGAGAAAGTTAGAACTGGGCATCAGTCTGAATTCCAGGTTAGAGATGATGTTTTGTTCGTGAATAATCGTATTGTTGTGCCTGATATTTCGGAGTTGAGACAGCGTATTCTCCGAGAGGCTCATTGCAGTCGGTTTAGCGTTCATCCTGGAGGTCGTAAAATGTACAACGATCTGAAGAGTCAGTTCTGGTGGAAGAGAATGAAGGACGATGTTGCGAGATTTGTATCTCGGTGTTTGAATTGTCAGCAAGTGAAAGCAGAGCGGAAGCGATCAGGTGGTCTTTTGCACAGCCTATCTGTTCCTGAATGGAAATGGGATCACATTTCTATGGATTTTGTCACGAAGCTACCACGATCCGTTCGAGGATGCGATGCTATTTGGGTAGTGATCGACCGATTGACGAAGTCTGCGTGTTTTATTCCGTACAGGATGACGTATCGTCATGATCAGATGGCTGAGTTGTATGTTAGCAATGTTGTGAGATTGCATGGTGTGCCGAAGTCGATCGTTTCAGACAGAGATCCTAGATTCACTTCGCACTTCTGGCATAGTTTGCAAGAGGCGCTTGGTACTCGATTGCATCTGAGTACAGCTTATCATCCTCAGACAGATGGACAGTCAGAGCGGACTATCCAGACGTTGGAGGATATGCTGCGAGCGGTAGTGCTAGACTTTGGCACTAGTTGGCAGGATTCTTTGCCTCTTGTCGAGTTTTCTTACAACAACAGCTTCCAAGCGAGTATCGGTATGGCGCCTTTTGAGGCATTATATGGTAAGAAATGCCGATCTCCGTTGTTTTGGGATGATTTATCTGAGTCACCAGATTTGGGGCCGGATATGCTTCGAGTTATGGCAGAACAGGTTAAGGTCATTCAGACCAGAATGAAGACAGCTCAAGATAGACAAGCAAAGTATGCGAATGTCAGACGTCGACCTCTGAGTTTTGAGCAGGGAGACCGTGTATTCCTTAAGATTTCTCCGTTCAGAGGCACCGTCAGATTCGGTAAGAGAGGAAAGTTATCTCCGAGATTCATCGGTCCGTACGAGATTCTCGAGAAGATAGGCGATCTTGCCTACAGACTTGCACTTCCTCCGTCTTTATCTGGTATTCACGACGTTTTTCACGTCTCTATGCTGCGAAAGTATCAACCAGATATTTCTCTTATCCTTCAGCCTGACGAAGCCGAGTTAGACGAGACCCTGAGCTATTTTGAGCGACCGATTCAGATCCTTGATCGGAAAGAAAAGCAACTCAGAACCAAGTTGATTCCGTTGGTGAAAGTGCAGTGGAGCCGTCACGGAGTCGAGGAAGCGACTTGGGAGACAGAATCTGACATGAGACAACGTTTTCCAGAGTTGTTCGGATGACGTGAGTTCTTCTTACTGTCTTTAGTTCTTTATTCTATCTTATGAGTTGTGGTTCTCGTTGATTTCGAGGACGAAATCTCTTCTTAGTGGGGGAGAATTGTAACGCCCCGTTTTTATCTTAAATGAGTTTATTTGAGTTAATCGGAGATTGCAGAGTTCACGAGCCGACTTTATTTTGATCAGGGTTCTTTTTGCAAATTTTGGAAATTTCAAGGACTAAAACGCAAATATTGGATTTGTTATATTATCTACTCATTTGTTTGACTTTGAAAGCACTCCTCCTCCTCCTCACAACCGAGCTTCACCATTGAAGACGCCTCCAACACTTTCCAAGCTTTGTGATTTTGATTTCCGGTCGATCCAGCCGTTGGAAATTATTTCTGAAGGCAGATTATCGATCACAGCAGTGAGAGCTCTGTTATATTGTAAGTTCTTCTACGATCGGACGCATTCTAGTTTTTGGATGTTGTTAGAATCGAGTTAGATTCGAGTATGTTGTTCTCTACAGAGTTCTGATCGTTTATTATCTGTCAGTTTTGAAATAGAGCGACGTTCGGAATTGTTATGATTTTTGGAAGTATTATTCGAAAATCTAGCTTTTGAGATTTGTTGGGTTTGTCTTGTTGTTGTTGTATTAGCTTTGAATCGAGTTGATATCGGTATTGAACTGCTGTCTGCATTGCCGGTTTGTTCAGTTATAGCCGTTATGCCGTCGGTTAGAGTTTTGGGAATTTTGAACCGTTTTGAGTTATGAACTTGGCTTGTAAGTTGATCGTGGTTATTGATCAATCATCTATTGTATCTGAACAGATTCGTTCGGAGTTGTCAAGCCCAGAGTTAGCAGCTGTTTGATCGTTTCAGAGAATTGGACGAAGAACGGTATAAAGAGTTTTCCTTGAACCGTTGCCTTGTTGTTGTTAGATTGTGTAGTTGTTTATACAATCTCTTTTGTAGCTTATCCAGAGTTGGAGCTACTGCATTGAAAGGTAAAAGCAGTCATCGTAGCGGGATAGCATACTCGGGACTGTGGTTCTCGAGTTTTCCCTTTTGAAATCTCATACTTGCATCTACACTTGTTCTAGCATGAGGAACTTGTGTATTGTTTGATTGTATTGGTTTTGTTAAAAGGATTATGTTTTATGTTTCTGTTATGCATTCATCTTGAGCCAATCTTATTTCAGCGGGCAGAACCGTCCTTTTTGTTTAGACGTTTGGGAACTATGATTGAGTGGCCCAGGTCGTAGTCGTTTCGTCTGGTGCTAGCATACTCATTATAGTTGTTCAAAGTCTAGAGGAGTGAGATACGTGGCACCACCTCGATTGGGAGAGTCGGTGAGTTGTTACGTGATCTTATCCTCGGGATCCCAAAGGCACAGCAGCAATCCCTCGTTATCAGATTTGATATCCCTGTTTAAAGACATGCATCTCATTACGATGTTATTGAGTTCGTTATTGTATTGAAAGCATGTTTGTTACTTGTATTACTTGTTATGTTGCTTTTACTGGGAATGTCGTTCTCACCGGTTATCCGGCTGTTGCTTTGTTTTGTATGTGTACTTGGCAACAGGTGGGGCAGGAACAAGTCAGAAGAGGCATGGTTAGCTTCGAGGGCAAGTAGTAGAAGCGAGACTCGGTTTAGAAGTCGAATTAGCATGTTTATCTGGTTTAAGATTGAAGCATGTTAGAACTCGAACTTGATATGTTTTGTTATTCGAATTAGTTTGTATTCGGATTGTAATCTAAAATCGAAGTATGTTGTTGTTGTATCGATTTAGACTTCTGGTTGTTTTTATGCCTTCTGAAAGCATGACTTGTTATGGCATGTTTCCCTACACTCTGTTATTGCATATGTATTTGAAGGCATGTCGGACCAAGCGCGGAATCCTTTCTTTTTTTTTCTGCAGCCTGAGCATTTTCTGCCCAGGCCTTCCGCGCGCGAGGCATCCGTTGGGCCTCTGAATGGTTTGCCCGCGCGCGCGCGAGCTTGGTACCTCGCGCGGGCGCGAGCCTTTGGTTGGTCTCAGATGTTGAAGCCCGCGCACGCGCGAGCTTTGTTCTTCGCGGGCGCGCGGCGTTTAAAAAAAAAAAAAAAAAAACTTTTGAATTGTTTTACTCTTGGATTCTTGTTCGCTTACTTGTTGTTTAATCAGAGATTAGTGGTTTAGAATCGAGGTCTCACATTAAGTGGTATCAGAGCGTTAAGATTCTTGGTCGAACTAGAGTGAGCGGGGTAGATCGAGTCTGTGTGTAATGACTCCTCGCATGTGTTTGAATTATTTAATTGTGTACTTAATTCCATGCGAGCATGCTTTATTGTTTGAGCATTATTTGAATTACATAGTTGTGTGATTTAAATTAATAAAGCATGATCTACTTGAGATATAACTGTTTCTGTTCTCGACTGGTTTTCGGTATTCCAAGCGGTTGTAAGGGCACTGATGGTAGCGATTGAGATATCTCGTGTGCTAACCTTTGATTATCAGATGGGTCCTCGTCGAGTGATAAACAGAAACACACCACCAGTTATCCCTGTGACTGAGCAAGCTAGCACTGAGGTTGATCAGTTGGATGCTTCAGCGACTCCTATGGAAACCTTGCTGAAGAGGTTTCAGTCGTTCAATCCGCCATTGTTGATGGGTTCAGAAAATCCAGTTGACTGTGAGAGTTGGTTGGATGATATGGATCAGTTGTTTGATTCCATTGACTACACAGATGACCGCCGAATCAGGTTAGTAATTCATCAGGTGCGTGGTGGTGCTAAGAGCTGGTGGATCATGACAAAGAAAGCAATTGAGAGTAGAGGTACAGAGGTTACTTGGACTCTTTTTAAATCTGAGTTTTATAAGCGGTTTTTCCCTATCTCGTATCGTAAGGATAAGGGAGCAGAGTTTGCAAATCTGAGGCAAGGGAATCTGAACATTGAAGAGTACGTGGCTAAGTTCGATAGTCTGTTGCGTTTTGCACCGCTAATTGCCGGAGATGAAGAAGCTAAGGCAGATCAGTTCATCAACGGGTTGAACCCCGATGTCTTCACGTTGGTTAACACCAACAGGCCTAGCAACTTTGCGGATGCCATGAATTACGCAAAGGGAGCAGAAGCAGGCTTGTGGAGGCAAAGAGGTAATCAGGGGGCACCTCAGCAGCAGAGGCAGTATCAGAACCAACCATCTCAGTACCAGAATCAGCCACCTCAACATCAGAACCAGCAGCAGAGGTATGAAGGTGGAAACAGTGGGGGAAACAGAAAGGATCAGTACAAGGCAAGAGGTAAACAGTTCAAGAGACAGGGGAACAGTTCGTCCAGTTCCAGTGGTTCGAAGCAATTCGGTTCAGGACCGAGTTCTGGGTCATCATCCTTGTACTGCAGCAAGTGTGGAGGAAGACACTCACCGGATCAGTGTGTGGGAGTCTTCGGCAATTGTAACACATGTCAGCAACCGGGACACTTCTCTAAAGTGTGCCCTCAACGTAATAGAGATAGAGCTCAGAGTGGGAGTTCGTCTAGACCTGCAGCTCAGCCGGAGAGGCAGTCGTCTGCAGTGCACTCTTTCCAACCCCAGCAACAGCAGAACAGACAAGGAGGTAGCTCTAGTGCAAATCAGCCTCCGAGACAGCAAGCACGAGTCTTTGCATTGACAGAGGATCAGGCTCAGGCAGCACCTGACGATGTCATAGCAGGTAACTGTTCGATTTTCGGTCATTCTGCTCATGTATTGATAGATACAGGTGCTTCCCATTCCTTTATCTCTGAGAAATATGTGTTATTGCATGCTTTGCCAACTGAATTGTTGCCTACTGTAGTAGCTGTTACTTCACCTTTGGGTGGAGGAATTGTTTCTGTCCGACTAGTCAGGAACTGTGAACTTTGTTTTGAGGGAAATTTGTTAGAATTCAACTGTATTGTACTTGGACTGTCAGATTTTGATTGTATTGTCGGGATAGATGCTTTAACCAAGTACAGGGCGACAGTTGATTGTTTTCTGAAGGTTGTCAGGTTCAGACCTGAAATGGCAGACGAGTGGAAATTCTTTGGTAAGGGTTCTCGATCTAGAATTCCTTTGATTTCAGTGTTATCTATGACTCGTTTGTTACAGAGAGGTGCAGAAGGATTTTTGGTTTATGCGGTTGATGTACTGAAATCTAGCCCAGCTTTGGTTGACTTACCAGTGGTTAGAGATTTTGCTGATGTGTTTCCGGAAGATGTTCCTGGATTGCCACCCATTCGAGAAGTCGAATTCAGCATTGACTTAGTGCCAGGTACTCAACCTATTTCAAAAGCTCCTTATCGTATGGCACTTGTTGAATTGAGAGAGTTGAAGGAGCAGCTTGAGGATTTGATTGCCAAGGGATACATCAGACCTAGTGTATCGCCTTGGGGTGCTCCTGTTCTATTCGTTCGGAAGAAGGATGGTTCTATGCGGCTCTGTATCGACTACCGCCAATTGAATCAGGCTACAGTTAAGAACAGATATCCTTTACCCCGAATAGATGACTTGTTTGATCAACTGCAGGGTTCTTCTGTCTACTCTAAGATTGATCTGAGGTCAGGCTACCATCAGCTGAGAGTGCGAGAGGAAGATGTTCCTAAGACCGCATTCAAAACGAGGTATGGTCACTTTGAGTTTATAGTCATGCCGTTCGGTTTGACTAATGCTCCAGCTGTTTTTATGGGTTTGATGAACCGTATCTTTCAGCGTTATTTAGATGAGTTCGTCATTATTTTCATCAATGATATTCTTATCTACTCGAAGAACCGTACTGACCATGCAGAGCACTTGAGAATCGTCTTGCAGATTTTGCGAGTTGAGCAGTTGTTTGCCAAGCTATCGAAATGCGAATTCTGGTTAGATCGAGTTGTCTTTCTCGGTCATATTATTTTTGAAGATGGGATTTCTGTCGATCCCAGCAAGATCGAAGCGGTTATGAATTGGCCTAGACCGACATCAGTACCTGAGATCCGAAGCTTCATGGGTTTAGCTGGTTATTACCGTCGTTTCATCGAGGGTTTCTTGTCTATTGCCAAGCCTATTACCCAGCTGACTCAAAAGAATGCGCCTTTTGTCTGGACTACAGATTGTGAGGCTAGCTTTGTTGATCTGAAGAGGAGACTGACCAGTGCTCCAATTCTTTCTATTCCGAAGGGTACTGGAGGTTTCACAGTGTATTGTGATGCTTCTAATCGAGGTTTGGGTTGTGTTCTTATGCAGCATAAGAATGTGGTGGCGTATGCATCGAGGCAGCTGAAACCGCACGAGACTCGTTATCCTGTTCATGATCTTGAACTTGCAGCAATTGTATTTGCTTTGAAGATCTGGCGTCACTATCTTTATGGTGAGTCTTTCGAGATCTTTTCTTATCATAAGAGTCTTAAGTACTTGTTTTCACAGGCAGAGCTGAATATGAGACAGAGAAGATGGTTAGATCTGTTGAAGGATTTTGACTGTGAGATCAAGTATTATCCAGGGAAGTCGAATGCAGTTGCAGATGCCTTGAGCCGAAAGCTTTGTTCTCTATCTCTTTCAACTATCGGTGTTTCTCAGTTGGTCGATGATTGTTGCACTTCTGGTTTAGAGTTTAAAACAGATAGGGAGACTATCAGAGTGTTTGCTATTCAAGCCAAGCCGGAATTGTTTGTTGCAATCAGAGAAGCACAGAAGTCTGAGCCGAGCATTCAGGTTTCGGTAGAGAAAGTCAGAACTGGGCATCAGTCAGAATTCCAGGTTAGAGATGACGTTTTGTTTGTGAATAACCGTATTGTTGTGCCTGATATTTCGGAGTTGAGACAGCGTATTCTCCGAGAGGCTCATTGCAGTCGGTTTAGCGTTCATCCTGGAGGTCGTAAGATGTACAACGATCTGAAGAGTCAGTTCTGGTGGAAGAGAATGAAGGACGATGTTGCGAGATTTGTATCTCGGTGTTTGAACTGTCAGCAAGTGAAAGCAGAGCGGAAGCGACCAGGTGGTCTGTTGCACAGCCTATCTGTTCCTGAATGGAAATGGGATCACATTTCTATGGATTTTGTCACGAAGCTACCACGATCCGTTCGAGGATGCGATGCTATTTGGGTAGTGATCGACCGATTGACGAAGTCTGCGTGTTTTATTCCGTACAGGATGACGTATCGTCATGATCAGATGGCTGAGTTGTATGTTAGCAATGTTGTGAGATTGCATGGTGTGTCGAAGTCGATCGTTTCAGACAGAGATCCTAGATTCACTTCGCACTTCTGGCATAGTTTGCAAGAGGCGCTTGGTACTCGATTGCATCTGAGTACAGCTTATCATCCTCAGACAGATGGACAGTCAGAGCGGACTATCCAGACGTTGGAGGATATGCTGCGAGCGATAGTGCTAGACTTTGGCACTAGTTGGCAGGATTCTTTGCCTCTTGTCGAGTTTTCTTACAACAACAGCTTCCAAGCGAGTATCGGTATGGCGCCTTTTGAGGCTTTGTATGGTAGAAAGTGCCGATCTCCGTTGTTTTGGGATGAATTGTCCGAGTCACCAGATTTGGGACCGGAGATGCTTAGAGATATGGCAGAGCAGGTTAAGATCATTCAGACCAGAATGAAGACAGCTCAAGATAGACAGGCAAAGTATGCGAATGTCAGGCGTCGACCTCTGAGTTTTGAGTAGGGAGACCGTGTTTTCCTAAAGATTTCTCCGTTCAGAGGCACCGTCAGATTCGGTAAGAGAGGAAAGTTATCTCCGAGATTCATCGGTCCATACGAGATTCTCGAGAAGATAGGCGATCTTGCCTACAAACTTGCACTTCCTCCATCTTTATCTGGTATTCACGACGTTTTTCACGTCTCTATGCTGCGAAAGTATAATCCAGATCCTTCTCATATCCTTCAGCCTGACGAAGCCGAGTTAGACGAGACTCTGAGCTATTTTGAGCGACCGATTCAGATCCTTGATCGGAAAGAAAAGCAACTCAGGACCAAGTTGATTCTGTTAGTGAAGGTGCAGTGGAGCCATCACGGTGTTGAGGAAGCGACTTGGGAGACAGAGTCTGACATGAGACAACGTTTTCCAGAGTTGTTCGGATGACGTGAGTTCTTCTTACTGTCTTTAGTTCTTTATTCTATCTTTGAGTTGTGGTTCTCGTTGATTTCGAGGACGAAATCTCTTCTTAGTGGGGGAGAATTGTAACGCCCCGTTTTTATCTTAAATGAGTTTATTTGAGCTAATCGGAGATTGCAGAGTTCACGAGCCGACTTGATTTTGATCAGGGTCCATTTTGCAAATTTTGGAAATTTCAGGGACTAAAGTGCAAATTTGGAGTTTAATATATTATCTACACTTAGATTTGTAATTAAATCACTCCTCCTCCTCCACACAACCGAGCTCCACCATTGAAGACGCCTCCAACTTCTTCCAAGCTTTCTGATTTCAGTCTGAGCTCGATCCGTCCGTTAGAAATTAATTCTGAAGGCAGATTATCGATCACTGCAGTGAGAGCTCTGTTATATTGTAAGTATTTCTCCGATCGGATATGTTTTGTTTTTCGGAGGTTGTTAGAATCGATTTAGATTCTAGTATGTTGTTCTAGACAGAGTTCTGATCGTTTATTATCTGTCGGTTTTGAATTAGAGCGACGTCCGGATTTGTTATGATTTTTGGAAGTCATTTTCGAAAATCTTGGTTTTGAGATTTGTTGGGTTTGTCTTGTTGTTGTGGTTTTAGCATTGAATTGAGTTGATATCAGTATTGAACTGCTGTCTGCGTTGCCGGTTTGTTCAGTTTATAGCCGTTATGCCGTCGGTTTGAGTTTTGAGGGTTTCGAACCGTTTTTGAGTTGTTGAACTTGGCTTGTAAGTTGGTCTTTGTTGTTGATCAATCTCTTGTATCTGAACAGATTCGTTTGGAGTTGTCAAGCCCTGAGTTAGCAGCTGATTGATCGTTTCAGAGTTGGACGAAGATCGGTAATGAGATTTACCTTGATCCGTAGTTGTTGTTTAGATTGTATAGTTGTTGATACAATCTTTTGTTGTAGCTTTCCTGGAGTTGGAACTACTGCATTGAAAGGTAAAAGCATTCATCGTAGCGGGATAGCATACTCGGGACTGTTGGTTCTCGAGTTTCCCTTTTTAAATCACATATTGCATTGATACTTGTTCTAGCACGTGGAACTTGTAATTGTTTATTGATTGAGTTTTTGTTATGTGGCTTATGTTTATGTTTCTGTTATGCATTCATCTTGAGCCTACTTTGATTTCAGCGGGCAGAACCGCCCTTTTTGTTAGACGTTTGGGAACTATGATTGAGTGGCCTAGGTTGTAGTATTTCGCCTAGTGCTAGCATACTCATTATGGTTGCTCAAAGTCTAGAGGAGTGGGATACGTGGCACCACCTCGATTGGGAGAGTCGGTGAGTCGTTACGTGATCTCATCCTCGGGATCCCAAAAGCAGAGCAATACTCCCGTGTTTATCAGAATCGATATCCTGGTTTTAAAGACATGCATATCATTAACTTCGACTTGAATATGTGGTTTGATAGCATATTGTATATTCATTACTTGATATGTTGATTTTACTGGGATTATCATTCTCACCGGTTATCCGGCTGTTGCTTTGTTTTGTATGTGTACTTGGCAACAGGTGGGGCAGGAACAAGTCAGAAGAGGCATGGTTAGCTTCGAGGGCAAGTAGTAGAAGTGAGACTCGGTTTAGAAGTTGAATTAGCATGTTTATCTAGTTTAAGATTGAAGCATGTTAGAACTCGAACTTGATATGTTTTGTTATTCGAATTAGTTTGTATTCGGATTGTAATCTGAAATCGAAGTATGTTGTTGTTGTATCGATTTAGACTTCTGGTTGTTTTTAGGCCTTCTGAAAGCATGACTTGTTATGGCATGTTTCCCTACACCCTGTTATTGCATTTGTATTTGAAGGCATGTCGGACCAAGCGCGGAATCCTTTTTTTTTTCCCGCAGCCTGAGCATTTTTTTCTGCCCAGGCCTTCCGCGCGCGGGCGAGGCGTTCCTCGCGCGCGCGCGAGGCCTTCGTTGGGCCTCTGATTCGTTTGACCGCGCGCGCGCGAGCTTGGTACCTCGCGCGGGCGCGAGCCTTTAAAAAAAAAAATAAATAAATAAAACTTTTGAATTGTTTTAGTCTTGGATTCTTGTTCGCTTAATTGTTGTTTAATCCGAGATTAGTGGTTTAGAATCGAGGTCTCACAGATCAGCTGTTCGATTCCCTGGATGATACAGATGACCGCCGAACAAGGTTAGTCATTCATCAGCTGCGTGGTGTTGCAAAGAACTGGTGGATCACGACCAAGAGATCTGACCGGGTAAATCGGTGTGATATAAATCTACTGGCAAGCGTACCAGGTCAAGTAATAGTAAAGTGAACTGAGAGTCCAAGTATCGATCCCACAGGGACTGTTGTCAATCCTCAAGAATTAATTATTTTTCTTAATCTAGACAAACTAATAAAAAGCAATTTGATTTAAAATAAAATAAGAATATAAAATAAAAACTGATTAAGAAATAAGAATAAAAATAACTACAGATAAAAATAATTAAAACAAAGACAACCAAGACACACGTAGGTACCGAACAAATCATGTAACATGTAGTTGATTCAGGACTCAGATTTAATCTTAATTCACGGGAATTCTCCTAATTTGTTCAAAGGACTATTTCTAAAACAATCAAACCTATTCAAATATTGATGAACTAATCTTTCGTAATTCTAATCAAATTTGAATGCATTAAATATTTGTGAAAATTCAGTTTACACCCAAACCGCACACTGAAACCGAATTCTATTTCTAGTCGATTTTACAATATGTTGATTATCAGAGTGATCGAAATCAAAACCTCCTCTATCGACTTGGAATCGATTAACATGCAAGCAAACAGTTGATCAGACTATTCAAAAGACAAATATAAATCTGACAATCAATAAATAAAATCAACTCTGAAAAATCCCAAACAAACATCCAAGTTTTCTACATGAATTTGTTCGGCCCAATCACGCTGTCTTGGTTGAAAACAAACTACTCAATAATTGAAACTATAATTCAATAAATAAAAATATAGAAGAACAGAAGAAGAAAAAGTGTAGAAATCTTGTCCCAAGCTTTGAAGCCGCCTCCCTTGTATTGTCTGTGTTCGGAACCCTTAATCTGATGAATAAATCGGTATTTAAGTGTCCAAGGATCTCTAAAAGATAGCCTCCTTTTCGACCAAGAGTTTCCAAATATATGGAATTTGCATGCCACGCTCGCTCTAGAGAGCACAGGTTCTCGCTCGAGCGAGCAACTCTCTGTCCAAATTTTTTTTTTCTGTACAGGTCTCGCTCGCTCGAGCGAGTCAATTTTTCTGCTCCGCGCGACGATTTTGAAAAATTCAAATGTTGAGATCTAGCCGTCGGATTGAGCTAAAATTTGGACATCAGCTTCAACACATCTTGATCTTTATTTTGAACGATGAAGATCGGATTTGGATCTATCTAAAATTAAATTTGATTTTTAGACCAAAGCTGCTCCGTAATTCACTCTTCAACAATTCATTTTCTTACAAAATTAACCCGAGGAGTGAAATACACACACATAAACTAAAACACATAAACACACACATAAAACAATATGAATGCACACAAAATAGACATAAAAATAACATGAAATAATGCACACAAAATGCACATATCAACACCCCATACTTAATTCTTGCTCGCCCTCGAGCAAGACATGCAAAAATAATATGCAAACAAAAACATAAGTGAGGACGAATCATGAATGTGCACAGCCTCCGAGAAGTTCAAACACAAAACAAAATCACCTACATGCTCTCAACGTTTCATAATACACTTTCTGGTTAACGTGAACGTGTGTGTGTGAAATGTCATTCCAGTTTCATACAGCTTAGACCGAATTCGTCTCAAATCTGCTTTGCGGCCTATGACAAATCAGTGCAAGTTTCACTTTTCAAGTGTCCATTCCTTCCAACGACCTCTAAACATACCCACCTCCCTTGAGATAATGAATTACACACCTCCAGATTTTGCACCCGGTATTGCTTTAGCTCCAATAATTACCCGCTGACTTAGCTATAACTGGCTAGGATACGAAAAATCATTCTATTTTTTCTTTCTAATCCCCTCGTCTATAGCCCGGATGGAGCATCAATCTCATTTAATCCGCATACTTAGCCTTAAATTTAATTTTTTATAGGATTTTAATCCTTTCAAGGCCCGGATGGAATTGTATACAAATTTTTTTTTCTAGGTGCGCCCAAGATCATAAGTGTAAACTAGAGCCTCATCAAAATTCATAGAACACAATCAAGATCCACAAACCACCTATTGCCGTGCAATGGTCAAACAGACAGAAACTTCATCAAATCTTTCGTTACACTCCACTGGTCTAACATTAGTGCTTAAAAATATTCACGGTTCAACCTACAGTTTCTCATGTCCAGTCAAGAGAAAAATTTTTCAAAAATAAATTTTTTTCAACATAAACTTCATCATCATTGGCTATTATGACTCATCGCACTCATAACAATGCAAACAACAACAAACACAAACTGTATGAAAACAAATACGTAACACGACAGATGCGGCACAAACACATAGACAATGCAATACTAGTCTACCCCCCATACTTATCCCAAAGCATTGCCCTCAATGCTTCAGAACAATGAACAGAATGCAAACAAACACACAATGCAATAAAAAACAAAAACACAAAGAAAACAAAAATAATACTCCCCTGGTTTTCGATTCATTCTCTTCCTTCTTGACAGACTCCTTTGGGACGGTATCAGCATTCTATATATATCAGCAGACATGACAAACTGGCATGGGAAAGAAAACAAAAATCAAATAAAAACAAAATAAAAAATAACAGCAAAAACACTGGGTTGCCTCCCAGTCAGCGCTAAATTTATAGTCTATAGCCCGACTATACTCCTCTCTTGAGTGGCAAAATTAAAGTGGTTTATCCCCCGTCTGTGAAAAACTCGAATCAGTCCTGCACTTGCATGCTACATCATTAAATATTTTATGCATTGGACCAATTCCTGCAGACAACTGCACTTGCTGACATGCATCACCAACAACATCAAGCATATCAATCAAATGAATAGCAGAACAAGCTTTCAAAATTGGGCTCTCAGTAGCCGACTTAGACATAGTAAAAACTACTTGTTCATCGTTCAGTCTCAACACCAACTCTTCTCTCTCAACATCAATCAACGCCCTACTAGCAGCAAGAAAAGGACGTCCTAAAATCAGGGGAACCTCTAAATCCTCTTCCATGTCAAGGATAACAAAGTCTACAGGATAAATTAAATTATCAATCTTGACTAGGACATTCTCTACAATCCCTCTCGGATATTTAATAGAACCATCAGCAAATTTGAGAGATATAGCAGCAGGTTCAATATTTTCTATTCCTAGTTTTCGAGCAATAGAATATGGCATTAAATTTATGCTCGACCCTAGATCGCACAGCACATTATCAAAAGACAGACTTCCAATATGACAGGATATAAAAAAACTCCCTGGATCTTGCACTTTAGGTGGAAGCTTCTTGTTCAACACCGCCGAGCACTCCTCCTTCATCGTGACTTGCGTAATATCATCCAATTTCTTCTTGTTTTTCAGCAAGTCCTTCAGAAATCTTGCATAATTCGGCATCTGAGCTAAAGCATCTGCAAAAGGTATGTTAATATGTAGTTTCTTGAAGATTTCAAGAAACTTTTTAAATTGAGAATCAAATAATAATTGCTTAGCTCTATGGGGGAAAGGTAAGGAAGAAATATCAACATTATCATTAACTTCAAATTTTGAAGTCTTACCTTTCTTATCTGCCTTGGATAATTTTTCAGTCCGCGCATCCTCCTTCCTATTCTTTTCGCCCATCTGCTGCTCCTCAGACTGTGCTTGAGTCACAACCATGATAGCGTTCACGCCTCTGGGATTTGGTTCAGTGTTACTTGGTAAAGCTCCAGCAGGCCGGGTTGATAATTGGGTTGCGATCTGACTCATCTGAATTTCCAGCTTCTGGAGCATTCTCTCCTGATTCTGCAAGTGAGCCTCAGTACCCGCCACGTACTTCATCATGATCTCCTCAAAACTCGGCTTCTTCTCCTCTTGCTAAGGCTGCCAGTTTGGATTATAGTTGTTGTTTGAGTTGTATGTCTTCCTTCCTTGATTGCCCATAAAATTCACAGCCTCAACTTCAAACAACTGCTGGTCTTGTTGCATATTCCCTTGTTCTTGATTTACCGGCGCTGTTTTCATGAGTGCCACTTGGTGTGTCAGTGCGTCAATCTTAGCATTCAGGGCCATAAAAGCATCGACCTCTAAAACTCCAGCCTTCTTCTCTCTCTTTACATCCGGCCACCCAATGTTACTCTCTGCCATGTTGCCAATGATCTCCCAGGCTTCAGCTTGCGTCTTCCTGAATAAGCATCCATTAGCAGCAGCATCTAGCATAGAACGCACTGAAGGATCTGCTCCATTATAGAACGTCTAGTTTTGCTGGCTTTGTGTGAGATTATGCTGAGGACACATCCTCAACATCTTTTTAAATCTGGTCCACGCCGCATGTAGAGATTCTCCCTCCTTTTGCTTGAAAGATATAATATCTGAGAACAACTTCGTCATCTTAGTAGGAGGAAAATACTTGTTCAGAAAAGTCTGAACAAGTTGGTTCCATGTAGTGATGGAACCCGCAGGTAAATCATCTAACCACTCAACAGCTTCGCCTTGAAGAGAGAATGGGAATAACCGCAGTCGCACTGCATCAGATGTTACCCCATTAACTTTGAACGTGTCGCAGATCGACAGAAAATGCTCCAGATGAGCGTAGGGGTCTTCCACAGACGTACCTCCAAATCTAGCTTGCAATTGTATTAGCTGAATAGTAGAGGGTTTCAGCTCAAAATTGTTCACCTCAACAGCAGGGCGAACGATGCTAGATCCATAACCTTCAATTGGCGGCCTAATAATATCCCAAACAGTATGGTTGTCCGCCATCTCTACAAGCACCTGTACCTGAAAGTTACAAAGAAAAGAGAGGAATTCAGAATTTAATAAAAAAAAATTTTAAAATAAAGTCTAATCTCAAGAGAAACAAAAATTCTGATTTCCAAACAGTCCCCGGCAACGGCGCCAAAAACTTGACCGGCTAAATCGGTGTGATATAAATCTACTGGCAAGCGTACCAGGTCAAGTAATAGTAAAGTGAACTGAGAGTCCAAGTATCGATCCCACAGGGACTGTTATCAATTCTCAAAAATTAATTATATTACTTAATCTAGACAAAATAATAAAAAGCAATTTGATTTAAAATAAAATAAGAATATAAAATAAAAACTGATTAAGAAATAAGAATAAAAATAACTAAAGATAAAAATAATTAAAACAAAGACAACCAAGACACACGTAGATACCGAACAAATCATTTAACATGTAGTTGATTTAGGACTCATATTTAATCTTAATTCACGGAAATTCTCCTAATTTGTTCAAAGGACTATTTCTAAAACAATCAAACCTATTCAAATATTGATGAACTAATCTTTCGTAATTCTAATCAAATTTGAATGCATTAAATATTTGTGAAAATTCAGTTTACACTCAAACCGCACACTGAAACCGAATTCTATTTCTAGTCGGTTTTACAATATGTTGATTATCAGAGTGATCGAAATCAAAACCTCCTCTGTCGACTTGGAATCGATTAACATGCAAGCAAACAGTTGATCAGACTATTCACAAGACAAATATAAATATGACAATCAATAAAATAAAATCAACTCTGAAAAATCCCAAACAAACATCCAAGTGTTCTACATGAATTTGTTCGGCCCAATCACGCCGTCTTGGTTGAAAACAAACTACTCAATAATTGAAACTATAATTCAATAAATAAAAATATAGAAGAACATAAGAAGAAAAAGTGTAGAAATCTTCTCCCAAGCTTTGAAGTCGCCTCCCTTGTGTTGTCTGTGTTTGGAACCCTTAATCTGATGAATAAATCGGTATTTAATTGTCCAAGAATCTCTAAAAGATAGCCTCCTTTTCGACCAAATGTTTCCAAATATATGGAATCTGCACGCCATGCTCGCTCTAGCGAGCACAGATCTCGCTCAAGCGAGCAACTCTCTGTCCAAATATTTTTTTTTCAGTACAGGTCTCGCTCGCTCGAGCGAGCATAGACTCTCGCTCGAGCGAGTCAATTTTTCTGCTCCGCGCGACGATTTTGAAAAATTCAAATCTTGAGATCTAGCCGTCGGATCGAGCTGAAATTTGGACACTCACCGGATCAGTGCGTGGGAGTCTTTGGAAACTGAAACACTTGTCAGCAACCGGGACACTTTTCTAAGGTGTGCCCTCAGCGTAACAGAGATCGAGCTCAAAGTGGAAGTTCATCTCGACCTACAGCTCAGCCTGAGTGGCAGTCTTCTGCAGTGCACTCTTTCCAACCTCAGCAGCAGAACCGACAAGGAGGTAACTCTAGTTCAAACCATCCTCCGAGAAAACAATCACGAGTCTTTGCTTTGACAGAGGATCAGGCTCAGGCAGCACCTGATGATGTTATAGCAGGTAACTATTTGATTTTCGGTTATTCTGCCCATGTTTTGATATATACAGGTGCTTCCCATTCCTTTATCTCTGAGAAATTTGTGTTATTGCATGCTTTGCCTACTGAGTTGCTACCTACTGTAGTAGCTGTTACTTCACCTTTGGGTGGAGGAATTGTTTCTGTCAGATTAGTCAGGAACTGTGAACTCTGTTTTGAGGGAAATTTGTTAGAGTTTGATTGTATTGTACTTGGGATGTCAGATTTTGATTGTATTGTCGGTATAGATGCTTTAACCAAGTACAGGGCAACAGTCGATTATTTTCAGAAAGTTGTCAGGTTCAGACCTGAAATGGCAGACGAGTGGAAATTCTTTAGTAAGGGTTCTCGAACTAGAATTCCTTTGATTTCAGTGTTATCTATGACTCGTTTGTTACAGAGAGGTGGAGAAGGATTTTTGGTCTATGCAGTTGATGTACTGAAATCTAGCCCTGAATTGGTTGATATACCAGTGGTTAGAGATTTTGCGGATGTGTTTTCGGAAGATGTTTTTGGATTGCCGCCTATTTGAGAGATCGAATTCATTATTGACTTAGTGCCAGGTACTCAACCTATCTCCAAAGCTCATTATCGTATGACACCTATTGAATTGAGAGAGTTGAAGGAACAACTTTGATTGCCAAGGGATACATCAGACCTAGTGTATCGCCTTGGGGTGCTCCTGTTCTATTTGTTCGGAAGAAGGATGGTTCTATGCGGCTCTGTATCGACTACCACCAATTTAATTAGGCTACAGTCAAGAACATGTATCCTTTACCCCGAATAGATGACCTTTTTGATTAGCTGCAGGGTTCTTCTGTCTATTCGAAGATCGATCTGAGGTCAGGTTATCATCAGCTAAGAGTGCGAGAGGAAGATGTTCCTAAGACCGCATTCAGAACAAGGTATGGTCATTTTGAGTTTATAGTCATGCCGTTCGGATTGACTAATTCTCCAGCGGTTTTTATGGGTTTGATGAACCGTATTTTCCAGCTCTATTTAGATGAGTTTGTCATTATCTTCATCGACGATATTCTTATCTACTCTAAGAACCGTACTGACCATGCAGAGCATCTGAGGACCGTTTTGCAGATTTTGCGAATGGAGCAGTTGTTTGCCAAGCTGTCTAAGTGTGAATTCTGGTTGGATCGGGTTGTCTTTCTCAGTCATATTATTTCTGGAGATGGGATTTCCGTCGATCCCAGCAAGATTAAAGCGGTTATGAATTGGCCTAGACCGACATCAGTACCTGAGATCCGAAGCTTTATGGGTTTAGCTGGTTATTATCGCCGATTCATCTAGGGTTTCTCGTCTATTGCCAAGCCAATTACCCAGCTGACTCAAAAGCATGCGCCTTTTATCTGGACTGCAGATTGCGAGGCTAGCTTTGTTGATCTGAAGAGGAGACTGACCAGTGCTCCGATTCTTTCTATTCCGAAAGGTACTGGAGGTTTCACAGTCTATTGTGATGCTTCTAACCGAGGCTTGGGTTGTGTTCTTATGCAACATAAGCATGTGATAGCGTATGCATCGAGGCAGTTGAAGTCGCACGAGACTCGTTATCTGGTTCATGATCTTGAACTAGCTGCGATTGTTTTTGCTCTGAAGATCTGGCGTCACTATCTTTACGGTAAGTCATTCGAGATATTTTCTGATCATAAGAGTCTTAAGTACTTGTTTTCACAGGCAGAACTGAATATGAGACAGAGAAGATGGTTAGATCTGTTGAAGGATTTCTACTGTGAAATCAAGTATTATCCGGGAAATTCGAATGCAGTTGCAGATGCCTTGAGCCGAAAGCTTTGTTCTCTATCTCTTTCGACTATCGGTGTTTCTCAGTTGATCGATGATTGGTGCACTTCTGGTTTAGAGTTTGAAACAGATAGGAAGACTATCAGAGTGTTTGCTATTCAAGCCGAGCCGGAGTTGTTTGTTGCGATCAGAGAAGCACAGAAGTCTGAGCAGAGCATTCAGGTTTCAGTAGAGAAAGTCCGATCTGGGCATCAGTCTGAATTCCAGGTTAGAGATGATGTTTTGTTTGTGAATAACCGTATTGTTGTGCCTGATATTTCGGAGTTGAGACAGCGTATTCTCCGAGAGGCTCGTTACAGCAGGTTCAGTGTTCATCCTGGAGGTCGTAAGATGTACAACGATCCGAAGAACCAGTTCTGGTGGAAGAGAATGAAGAGCGATGTTGCGAGGTTTGTATCTCGGTGTTTGAACTGTCAGCAAGTGAAAGCACAGCGGAAGCGACCGGGTGGTCTATTGCACAGTCTATCTGTTCTTGAATGGAAATGAGATCACATTTCTATGGATTTCATCACGAAGCTACCGCGATCTGTTCGAGGATGCGATGCTATTTGGGTAGTGATCGACCGATTGACGAAGTCTGCTTGTTTTATTCCGTACAGGATGATGTATCGTCACGATCAGATGGTTTAGTTGTATGTTAGCAATGTTGTGAGATTGGATGGGGTGCTGAAGTCGATCGTTTCAGACCGAGACCCTAGATTAACTTCGCACTTTTGGCACAGTCCGAAAGAGGCACTTGGTACTCGATTGCATCTGAGTACAACTTATCATCCTCATACAGATGGACAGTCAGAGCGGACTATCCAGACGTTAGAGGATATGCTGCGAGCGGTAGTGCTAGACTTTGGCACAAGTTGGCAGGATTCTTTGCCTCTTGTCGAGTTTTCTTACAACAACAGTTTCCAAGCGAGTATCGGTATGGCGCCTTTCGAGGCTTTGTACGGTAAGAAGTGCCGATCTCCATTGTTTTGGGATGATTTGTCCGAGTCACCTGATTTGGGGCCGGATATGATTAGAGATATGGCAGAACAAGTTAAGATCATTCAGTTGAGAATGAGGTCAGCTCAGGATAGACATCAAAGTATGCAAATGTCAGACGTAGACCTCTGAGTTTCGAGCAGGGAGATCGTGTTTTCCTTAAGATTTCTCCTTTCAGAGGCAGTGTTAGATTCAGTAAGAGAGGGAAGTTATCTCCGAGATTCATCGGGCCGTATGATATTCTCGAGAAGATAGGCGATCTTGCCTATAGACTTGCATTTCCTCCTTCTTTATCTCGTATTCACGACGTTTTCACGTCTATATGCTACGAAAGTATCATCCAGATCTTTCTCATATCCTTCAGCCTGATGAAGCCGAGTTAGATGAGACTCTGAACTATTTTGAACGACCGATTCAGATCCTTGATCGGAAAGAAAAGCAACTCAGAACGAAGTTGATTTCGTTAGTGAAAGTGTAGTGGAGCCGTCATGGAGTCGAGGAAGCGACTTGGGAGACAGAATCTGACATGAGACAGCATTTTCCAGAGTTATTCGGATGACGTAAGTTCTTCTTACTGTCTTTAGTTCTTTATTCTATCTTGTGTTGTGGTTCTTGTTGATTTCGAGGACGAAATCTCTTCTTAGTGGGGGAGAATTATAACGCCCCGTTTTTATCTTAATTGAGCTTATTTGAGATAATTAGAATTTCCAGTGTTAAAGAGCAGACTTTTTAGTGATCGGGGTCTATTTTGCAAATTTTGGAAATTTCAGGGACTAAACCCAATTATTGAGTTTTATATATTATCTACACTTGTGTTGACTATTCAAATCATCCTCCTTCCTCCTCCAACCGAGAGCCTCCATTGTAGACGCCTTCTTGAGCTTTTGAGCTTTGGGATTTCAGTCCGAGCTCGATCCGGCCGTTGGAAATTATTTCTGAAGGCAGATTAGTGATCACTGCAGCGAGAGCTCTGTTATACTGTAAGTATTTCTCCGATCAGATACATTTTGTTTTTTTGGATGTTGTTAGAATCAATTTAGATTCGAGTATGTTGTTCTTAGCGGAGTTCTGATCGTTTATTATCTGTCGGTTTCGAAATAGAGCGACGTTCGGATTTGTTTTGATTTTTGAAAGCCATTTTCGAAAATTTGGATTTTTAGATGTGTTGGGTTTTCCTTGTTTTTGTTGTATTGGCTTTGATATGAGTTGATATCGATATTGAACTATTGTCTGCATTGCCGGTTTGTTCAGTTATAGCCGTTATACCACCGGTTTGAGTTTTTGGGTTTTCGAATCGTTTTTGGAATTGTTGAAGCTTTGGCTTGTGAGTGATCGTTGTAGTTGCTCATCTCTTGTCTTCGTACAGATTCGTTGGAGTTTGTCGAGCCCTGTGTTAGCAGCATTTGGTCGTTGAGATTTGGACGAGAGCGGTAAAGAGAATTACCTTGAACCGTAGTTGTTGTTTAGATTATTTAGTCTTTGATACAATCTTTTGTTGTAGCTTATCCGGAGTTGTATCTACGACATTGAAAGGTAAAAACAGTCATCGTTAGCGGGATAGCATACTCGGGACAGTTGGTTCTCGAGTTTCCCTTAAAATCACATATTGCATCAATATTGTTCTAGCATATGGAACTGTATTTTGTTGATTGATTGAGATTGGTTATGTGGCTTACATTTTATGTTTCTATGATGCATTCATCTTGAGCCAACTTTGATTTTAGCGGGCAGAACAACCCTTTTTGTTTAGACGTTTGGGAGCTATAATCCGAGTGGCCTAGGTCGTAGCCGTCTCGCCTAGTGCTAGTAAACTCATTATAGTTGTTCAAAGTCTAGAGGAGTGGGATACGTGGCACCAACTCGATTGGGAGAGTCGGTGAGTCATCACGTGATCTCATCCTCGGGATCCCAAAAGCACCGCAGCAATCCCTCGTTTATCAGATTTGATATCCCAATTTAAAGACATGCATTTCATTACGTTGATATTGTTTACTTGTTGTCTTGAAAGCATGTTTACTGATTTCATTACTTGTTATGTTGCTTTTACTGGGAGTATCTTTCTCACTGGTTTATCCGGCTGTTGCTTTGTTTTGTATGTGTATTTGGCAACAGGTGGGGCAGGATCAAGTCAGAGGAGTCTTGGCTAGCTTCGAGGGCAAGTATAGAAGCGAGACTCGGTTTAGAAGTCATGTCAGCATGTCTACTTAGTTATGTTGGAACATGTTTAGATATCGAACATGGATTTGGTGGTTGTCTTGCTTATGTTTAGAACTGGTTATGTGTTGTATTCGGCTTGTATTAGCTAGCACCGACGCATGTTCTATCTTGTTTAACAATTGGACAACTCTCTTTAGCTCCTGTATCGGTTGTTGCTGGTGTTGTTGTACCAATGCACGATATTGTTGTTGGGACTTTGTTTGTTTCTGTCTCCCGATCTATATATATGTTTTGTGAATTTTTCGTATCCGGAGCAGCCAGGGAGACGCGCTCGCACGACTTGAGCCCTTTCCCGGGCAGAGCGTCACGCGCGCCCGCGTCTTGGGAAGGCGCGCCCGCGCCTTGGGAGGGCGCGCCTGTTGGAAAACTGTGTTCAGATCAATTAGAATTGATACCCGGTGCAGCGGAAGTTTAAAAATTTATTTTATTAATATGGAACGATTCCATATCTGGGTATCAAAACTTTACGATTAAATTGTGTAAGTAAAACAAATAATCACTATTAAATATTTTACCTTAAAATCTCGAAGCGAGATTATGGACACCAACAGAATTTAATCTGCTTTTGTTTTATATCCCCGGAACTGATGAACGAACGTTTCTTCAATCAGGTCCACGAATAGAAAACAAAACCCTCTGATTGACAGCACTAGAAATCAATCAGAAGTTTGCGTAGAGAATAAACAGATATGATCTGTTAATTCAGATTGTAATTTTTCACAAAAACACAACCCGAATTTTCTTCAAAAGGGACAGAGGATTTCGAAAATCCCCTTGAATAATATAGGCTGAAATTCGAAAATTTCAATATATAATGTGTGTGATTTTCGAACCCAACACCTCTATTTATAGATAATTTCTAGTTATAATTGTATCAGGACTCTAACTCCTTAAAGCCCACAATCCATAACTTAAGCCCAACAAGCCAAGACTGTTGTTATAGAAATTAATATAAAATTCATCGTAACTCTGATTGATAAACTGATTTCACCAATGTGCAAAAAACCATTTTTGCATCTTTTAGAGTCAAGATAATTTTTCTGAATCCGAATTCAGTGATTTCCAAAAATTTCCATCCCTATGTCATTTTAGGAAATCCCACTCCCTTTAGTTAAGAAGTCCAACTTCTCTTTCATTAAATTTAACTCTTTAAATTTAACTATCTCTACGGGGTTTTAGTAATCTATTACTTGTGTAACCCTCAATGGTTCAGGAATACAGCTAGCCGTGGGCTCACAACTCCTTGTGACTCGGAACAACAATTTCCGACTTACCCATCGAATCATGGTAAGAGCGCCTAGCAAGATCTCCCCATGATTCCCTAGGTATTACTGATAGTGCCTGCAAGAACCAGTAGATTTTGGTTAGCGTACAGTACGGTCCCTTCATCCATATATCCCGATCGAATCAACAACCATTGGTGCATCGAGAGTCGTTCGAGATTCGATAACTATGCATAACATCTTGGAGATCAAATAGTGACATTGCATGTGTTACTAGGATAACCCATTAACCTAAAACACATCATGTACTCTGGCCAGAGATTCGTCACACTAATATCTCCTCAGATCGCATAGGATATCCACACTCGCAAGTATGTGGTGAATCCTTGACAACAAAGCATCGACTCCTATATGTGTCATAACTGTACCCAATCCCGACACCTGATGACCCCAATAGAGTCGGTAAACGAGTCAAAGTACAGTACTAGCATATAGAGTCTCAATGATGTTTCAAGTAATAAGGACTAATGCTGTACAACCAAAACCGCGGACTTTATCCACTCGATAAGTGATAACCACTTGGAAAGTCCGAATAAGGTAGTTCGATCATTCATCATATGAATATCCATTTGCATGCTTTGAACATCTCTATGTTCCATACCAATGAAACGTGGTACTCGGCATCGCAAATGCTAGTCTCAATCTCGAGCGATCCTTATCCTTATTTGCGAACGGCTCAATTGACTAGGAACAGTTTAGAATATACAGTGACTATATGATGTGTTTAATGATAGCCATCCCCATGTGCTACCACATCTTACATACACTATAGTATATTGAAGGTCTTTATCAAAACAACAATAGTATATCATAATATAACAATATGAAGAAAGATAAAGTCAATGCCATTATAAAAGTGTAAATTATATTAAACAAAAGATTGTTTTACATAGAGTCATAAAAGCCCTTAGCCACAAGTTGGCTAACCGGGCACCCACTCTTTCAATCTCCCACTTGCCCTAAAGCCAACTAGTCATACTACGTAATCCCATTGCTTCGTGATGTTTGTCAAACAATGGTCCTGGCAAGGGCTTAGTAAGCGGATCAGCGATATTGTCTGTAGAGGCCACTCTCTCGACACTGATGTCTCCTCTTTCCACAATCTCCCGGATGATGTGGTATTTTCTCAGTACGTGTTTGGACTTCTGATGAGACCTTGGATCCTTTGCCTGAGCAACGGCACCCGTGTTGTCACAGTACACCGGGACTAGACCAACAGCTTCAGGAATTACACCCAACTCTTGGATGAATTTCCTTATCCAAACCGCCTCTTTAGCAGCAGCTGATGCTGCAATGTATTCTGCCTCAGTGGTGGAATCCGCTTTGGTGTCCTGCTTGGAACTCTTCCAAGAGACATCACCGCCATTGAGCACGAATACAAATCCAGAGGTTGATTTCGAGTCATCCACATCACATTGGAAGCTAGAGTCGGTATAGCCTTCCAACTTCAATTCTCTCCCTCCATAAACCATGAACAAATTCTTAGTACTTCGCAAGTACTTAAGAATATACTTCACGGCTTTCCAATGCATTTGACCGGGATTGGCTTGGTATCTGCTCGTGACGCTCAGAGCATAGGCCACATCCGGTCTGGTAGATTTCATTCCATACATGATACTACCTATGGCTGACGCATATGTCACGTGTGTCATCTTCTCTATCTCTTCGTCAGTCTTGGGACACATAGACTTGGATAGAGAAACTCCATGACACATAGGTAGATGTCCTCTCTTGGACTCATCCATAGAAAACCTTTTCAATATGGTGTCGATGTAGGTTGATTGAGTGAGTCCTATCATTCTTTTAGATCTATCTCTATAGATCTGAATTCCTAGAATATAGGATGCCTCACCTAAATCCTTCATCGAGAATCTACCTGATAACCATATCTTTGTTGACTGCAACATCCCTACATCATTTCCCATGATTAGGATGTCATCAACATAAAGTACTAAGAATGTTACCGCATTCTTAACTACTTTCTTGTACACGCATGGTTCCTCCGGGTTCTTGATAAAACCAAAATCCTTTATCGTTTCATCAAATTTCTGGTTCCAACTTCTTGATGCTTGTTTGAGACCATAGATTGATCTCTGAAGCTTGCATACCTTATGCTCGCTTCCCATGGATGTGTATCCCTCAGGCTGCATCATATAGATCTCTTCCTTAATGTTTCCATTAAGAAATGCAGTCTTTACATCCATTTGTCATATCTCATAGTCATACCATGCTGCTATGGCAATAAGGATTCTTATGGACTTGAACATTGCGACTGGTGAAAAGGTTTCATCATAGTCAACTCCTTGTCTTTGAGTATAACCTTTTGCCACCAATCGTGCCTTGTAGGTCAATACCTTTCCATCAGTCCCAAGCTTTCTCTTGTAGATCCATTTGCACCCAATTGGAACAATTCCATCAGGAGGATCTACTAAAGACCAAACTTGGTTAGAATGCATCGAGTCTATTTACGATTGCATAGCTTCAAGCCATAAATTCAAATCCGCATCAGAAATTACTTCCTTGAAGTTTCTTGGATCACATCCAATGTCGGGTTCACTTTGATCCCCTTCAAGAAGAAGACCATATCTAATAGGAGGCCTAGAAGTCCTCTCGGATCTCCTAGTAATAGGCGTGTCTTGTGATGATTCTTGAGGTGTAGGATCGCTATTTTGTATCTCGGGTTCTTCTCGAATTTCTTCGAGTTCCATCATCTTGCCTTTCTTATCCAATAAGAACTCCTTCTCCAAGAAAGTGGCATTCCTTGAAACAAACACTTTTGTTTCAGCAGGATGATAGAAATAATATCCGATTGAATTCTTCGGATACCCTACAAAATAACATAAGGTGGATCGACTATCCAACTTATCTCCCACCGTCTGCTTCACGTAAGCAGGACATCCCTAAATCCTCAAGTACGAATACTTAGGAGTTTTGCCATTCCATAACTCGTATGGTGTTTTATTTACTACTTTAGTGTGGACGTTGTTTAACAACAATACCGCCATTTCAAGCGCGTAGCCCCAAAACGAATGTGGGAGCTCAGTGAAGCTCATCATGGATCGAACCATGTTCAACAAAGTTCGATTGCGACGCTCCGAAACACCATTAAGCTGAGGTGTCATAGGAGGAGTCCACTGAGAGAGAATCCCATTCTCTTTTAGATAGTCCAAAAACTCGGTACTTAAGTATTCTCCACCTCGATCCGATTGAAGTGCCTTAATACTTTTACCTAGTTTGTTTTCTACTTCAGCCTTGAATTCTTTGAACCTTTCAAATTCTTCAGACTTATATTTCATTAAATATAAATACCCATACCTAGAATGATCATCAGTAAAGGTAATGAAGTAGGTGTTGCCACATTTAGTACCAATCCTAAGTGGACCGCAAACATCTGTATGGATCAAATCCAACAGATTTTGACTACGCTCAGGTTTCCCTTTGAAAGGAGATTTAGTCATTTTTCCCTTTAGGCAGGACTCACAAGTAGGTAGAGAGTTAATATGAGACATATCAAACATGCCCTCTCCTACTAGCTTGTTCATCCTCCTTGAGGAAATATGACCTAGCCTAGCATGCCAAAGGTTTGACGGGTTTTGACTATCGTCCTTCCTTTTAATTGTTGTTACCGGTTTATCAACATAATTAATTGGAACGTCTTTTAATTTTAAGCTATATAGATCGTTTTCAAGTTGTCCATTTCCAATCAAACATTCATTCTTGTAAATATTGCAAATCCCATTTACAAAATTGCAAGAAAAACCATCTCTATCAAGCATAGAAATAGATATAATGTTTTTGACCAAATCCGGAACATATAAAACATCTCTCAAAAATAACTTAAAATTGTTCTGCAAAACTAAATAAATGTCTCCTATAGCTTTGGCTTCGACTCTAGAACCATTCCCGAGCCTTAGCTGGGTCTTACCCATCCTTAGCTTACGACTTCTTGTCATCACCTGCAAATCATTGCAGATGTGAGATCCACATCCGGCATCTAATACCCAAGAAGAAGTATTAAGCGAAACATTTATTTCAATGTAAAACATACCCTTTGCAGTTCGCAACTGTTCGAGGTATTCCTTGCAGTTATGTTTCCAATGACCGGGTTTCTTGCAGTAATGGCAAACGTTTTCATCTTTTATTCCAATTGAAGCCTTGGCCTTTACCTTCTTATTTGGTACAATCTTCTTGGGCGGGGCAGAACGTTTCTTACCCTTTCCACTTGGTCCTTTCTTAGAGTTAGAAGAGGAGCCAACCAAGAGTACCGGTTTATCCTTCTTTAGTGTGGCTTCATATGTGACAAGCATATTGACCATCTCTTCAAGGGTGGCCTCTATCTTGTTCATATTGAAGTTCATCACAAAAACGTCAAACGATGAAGGAAGTGATAGAAGCAACAAGTCCGCGCTAAGTTCATGCTCCAAAGTCAAGTCGAGTGTTACCAACTTTTCAATGAGCCCAATCATGCGCACCCCATGCTCACGGACCAAAGTCCCATCTCGCATGCGGCTCGTCATGAGCTCTCTAATGGTGGAATACCTCTCCGACCTTGACTTAGCTCCAAAAAGTTCCTTGAGGTGCACGTGTATGTCAGCAGCATTCACGGCATCCTCAAATCGCCTCTTGAGTTCATCAGACATTGAAGCTGTTGGAGAACGGCGATCAGATCAATCAGAATTGATACCCGGTGCAGCGGAAGTTTAAAAATTTTATATGGAACGATTCCATAATGGGTATCAAAACTTTACGATTAAATTGTGTGTGTAAAAATTAAATAACAATTATAAATTTTTACCTCCAATCTCGAATCAAGATTATGGACACCAACAGATTGCTCTGCTCTTGTTGTATCTCCCAGGAACTGATGGACGAACTGTTCTTCAATCAGGTCCACGAACAGAGATTTAATCCCTCTGATAGATTGCACTAGAAAATCTATCAGAAGTTTCTACGAAGAGAATTAACGAATTTGATCCGTTAAACCAGACTGTAATTCAAAATTCACAGGCTGGATTTTCCTGAGCAGAGGGGAGGGGGGCGGCCACTGTTAGAGAGAAAACTAGGGTTTTTTGAAAATTGTGACCTGTTGTGTGTAATTTCTGTACTGCAATAACTTATTTATAATGTAGGCCACTAACAGCTTAGGGCCCATTAGTCATAAGTTCAAGCCCGACAAGCAAAGCCCGCATGTTCAGAAATTAATATAAAATTCATCGTGACTCCGATTGATAAACCGATTTTACCAATGTGTACAGAGACCATTTTTGCACCTTTTAAAGTCAAGATAAATTTTTCTGAATCCGAATTCAGTGATTTCCAAAAATGTCCATCCCTATGTCATTTTAGGAAATCTTACTCCTCTACTCATAATTAAGAAGTCCAACTTCTTTTTTCAATAAATTTAACTCTTTAAATTTAACTATCTCAACGGGGATTAAAAATCCATTACTCTGTGTGACCCTTAATGGTTCAGGGATACAGCTAGCCGTGGGCTCACAACTCCTTGTGACTCGGAACAACAATTTCCGACTTGCCCATCGAATCATGGTATGAGCGCCTAGCAACATCGCCCCATGATTCCCTAGGTATCACTGATAGTGCCTGCAAGAACCAATAGATTTTGGTTAGCGTACAGTACGGTCCCTTCATCCATATATCCCGATCGAATCAACAACCATTGGTATATCGAGAGTCGTTCGAGATCCGATAACTATGCAATACATCTTGAAGATCAAATAGTGACATCGCATGTGTTACTAAGAAACCATTTCTTAAAACACATCATGTACTCTGGCCAGAGATTCGTCACACTAATATCTCTCAGATCGCATAGGATATCCACACTCGCAAGTATGTGGTGAATCCTTGACAACAAAGCATCGACTCCTATATGTATTGTAACTGTACCCAATCCCGACACCTGATGACCACAATAGAGTCGGTAAACGAGTCAAAGCACAGTACTAGCATATAGAGTCTCAATGATGTTTCAAGTAGTAAGGACTAATGGTGTACAACCAAAACCGCAGACTTTATCCACTCGATAAGTGATAACCACTTGGAAAGTTCGGATAGGGTAGTTCGATCATTCATCATATGAATATCCATTTGCATGCTTCGAACATCTCTATGTTCCTTACCAATGAAACGTGGTACTCTGCATCGCAAATGCTAGTCTCAAACTCGAGAGATCCTTATCCTTATTGTCGGATGGCTCAATCGACTAGGAACAGTTTAGAATATACAGTGACTATAAGATGTGTTTCATGATAGACATCTCCATGTTCTACCACATCTTACATACACTATAGTATATTCAAGGTCTTTATCAAAACAACAATAGTATATCACAATATAACAATATGAAGAAAGATAAAGTCATTGCCATTAATAAAAGTGTAAATTATATTAAACAAAAGATTGTTTATACAAAGAGTCATCAAAGCCCTTAGCCACAAGTTGGCTCACCGGGCACCCACTCTTTCAATCTCCCACTTGCCCTATAGCCAACTAGTCATACTACGTAGACCCATTGCTTCGCGATGTTTGTCAAATAATGGTCCTGGCAAGGGCTTAGTAAGTGGATCAGCGATATTGTCTGCAGAGGCCACTCTTTCGACAGTGATGTCTCCTCTTTCCACAATCTCCCGGATTATGTGGTATTTCCTCAGTACGTGTTTGGATCTTTGATGAGACCTTGGTTTGTAGTAGCCCGTGCCCTAATTGAGTAATTAAAGGATTAATGCTAATTAATTGAAATAGGTATCGGACGGATCGGAAGCTCCGAAGGCACGATCGGAAGCTCCGAACAGGATTGGAAGCTCCGATGAGCGATCGGAGGCACCGATCGATATTACGTCAGGCATGACGTGTGGTTGGATCGGAAGCTCCGATTAGGACCGGAAGCTCCGATCACCCCTATCCGGAGTCATCAAGTGATATTTTGACACGTGGCAGATCAGGATCTTCAGAAGCTCCGATGATAGGATCGGACGTTCCGATCGAGGTTCGGACGTTCCGATCAAGGATCGGAAGTTCCGATCGTTGTCTATAAATAGAAGGCCGAGACTTCACTTTCATTTGCCAATTTCGAGTTCTCCTTTCCTTTCTAGTCCTTTTGGAGCTGTTCTAGTCTTCTTAGGCTTGGTCCGGAGGTCGGAGAGGCGTTCGGTAGTCGTAGCGGAATTGTGCCCAAGTTCTGGAGGCATCGACATCAAAGGGCTAACGACGGAAGAAGGTATAGCTTTTGCTCCCTATAAATATTTAAGAGTATGCAATAGCTTAGTTAAGGCTTTTAGAGCACTTTAATGATAGTAGTATCATTTGGCAGTGTAGAGCAGACTATAGGCGTGGACCTAGAGTTGGTAGAGCTTTCACTGTATTGAGGTACGAAAGTACTGTTCGAGATATCCTGACTGAGTATGCATGTATTATATGACTGCATGATTTATATGCCATGATATTATGCTGCATTCATTTGCATCTTGCTGTATCTCCTTCGAGATGTCTGTAGTAGGGTTGTACCCTATCCTGTTAGTGGATGGACTTCCATCGATTTGGGTCCGGCGTATCCACAGTTATCTCGGTATGGGAGCCACCTCCTGAAGCGACGGCACAACGTGCTACATACCAGGGCCCGGTCTGTCTCTGTTATCTGATCCTTGACCTCGAGTCTATAGGGAGTTCACTTTGCATGCATGTATACTCATACTCTCGCACTGAGCATTTTATGTTCACGTCTCGTACTCTGTATTTTCTGGACACCCTATTCCATGGGGCAGGTTTGCGATTGGACGAGGAGGGTGGATCCAGGAGGGGCTAGTCAGTGGTTGGCCAGCTGGAGCTTCGCTTAGGTTTTATTACTGTTGTTTGGGTTTATACAGCTATTCGATTTGGTTGTATAATATTGGATAATTACAGATTCCTTTACTTGGGATTGTATAATGTTATTGGATTCCGCAGTTTTATTCTGATATCTGTTTAATTAAGTTAATTGCATGCATAAGTTCTGTTTAGTAGGTGATCCGGGTAAGGGTCACTACATTTATGGTATCAGAGCATGCAAAAGATTTCTTGGGATTTAGTCTCATCTTGAGGTATTTTTGTAGATGTCAAATCGTGACGACCAGAGTTCTCATGGCAGTGTTGGTGGGCGTTGGGGTGATTCCGACCGGGAGCCTCGTCGAGAACGGCGTCATCGTCACCATGACGACGAGCGTTTCACTGTGCGTCGATTCTTAGCTATGGGTCCTAAGCCCTTAGTTGGAGGTGAGTCTCCGGAGGATGCGGAGAACTGGTTAGACCGCATGGAGACGACTTTTCAGACTTTCCAATGCACCGATGAGCAGAAGGTGGAGACCCTTGGCTATCTTCTGGATGGGCGTTCGCGCAGGTGGTGGAGGTTTACTTCTACACCTTTTGTTGCGGCGAGAGGAGTGGCCACCTGGGCCGAGTTCCGCATAGCTTTCCAAAAGCGGTATTTTCCTCCTGCACTCCGACAGTCGAAGGCAGGCGAGCTACTGAGTCTGCGACAGGGAGCCATGTCTATCGATGAGTATCAGCAGAGGTTCGTTGATCTACTATCCTATTGCCCCGAGATTGCTGATAGCTCAGAGATGAAGTATAATCTGTTCCTTCAGGGCCTTAACCCTGAGATCCATGACCGTGTGGTGGTTGGTGACGACATGTCCTACGAGGGTTTGGTGAGCCGTTGTCACCAGGCGGAGGACAGCATTCGGCGGAACAGGTATTTCTCTCAGTCGAGACCTGCTAGTTCTTTGGGTCCCTGTGCCCAAACTTTCAAGAAGTCTGGATCTTCTTCTTCCTCTGGTTCTGGAGGTGTTATCCGTTATGGTAAGAAGGACAAGTGCGATCACTGTGGGAAGAACCATCCATCCGACAAGTGCCGTAGAGCTTCTGGAGCTTGTTTCCGTTGTGGAGAGACTGGTCATATTCGGAGAGATTGTCCAATGTCTGGGGGAGGTGGTTCTGGTTCTGGTACAGGATCGGGTTCTCAGGCTACCGTTCAGCAGAGGTCGCAAGGACAGTCTGCTGGGAGTTCTCATTTGAGGCCACGAGCTTCTGGCCAGGTGTTTGCCCTGAGACATGATCAGGCTGTGGAGGAGAATGAGAAAGTCATCGCAGGTACATTTATGCTTTATGGTATACCTGCTCTTGTACTTATTGACACTGGTGCATCTCATTCCTTCATTTCTGCACGTTTTGTTAAGAGGCATAAGTTACCATGCATTGCACTAGACGTAGTGATGTCTGTTTCTACTCCGACGGGCCAATCTGCTTTGGCTAAGCGTCTAGTGATGGGTTGCCCTTTAGAGTTCGAAGGGAACATTCTGTTAGCGAATCTCATGGTCCTGGCGATGGACGACTTTGATTTCATTCTGGGAATAGATATGTTGACTACCTATCGAGCTTCAGTGGACTACTATCAGAGATTAGTACGCTTTCATTCGGAAGGGAGTGAGAGTTGGTTTTTCTATGGTGAGGGAGCGCGACCCCCGATGCCTTTGGTATCCGCTTTGAGAGCCTGTCGAGCTCTAGAGTCTGGCGGGGAAGGCTACCTTATCTATGCAGTTGATTTGTCCGCTGAGAGTATTGGGATAGAGAGCATTCTTGTTGTGGATGAATTTCCAGATGTATTTCCTGATGAGATTCCGGGTTTTCCTCCTGCTAGGGAAGTCGAGTTTGACATAGAGTTGATGCCGGGTACTTCGCCTATTTCTAGAGCACCGTATCGTCTGGCTCCGTCAGAGATGCGTGAGTTAAAGAATCAGCTACAGGATCTTTTGGACAAGGGGTACATTCGTCCTAGTGTATCTCCTTGGGGAGCTCCTGTTCTCTTCGTAAAGAAGAAGGATGGGTCGATGTGGCTGTGCATTGAATATCGGCAGCTGAATCGAGTCACTGTGAAGAACAAGTATCCGTTGCCTCGCATTGATGACTTGTTTGATCAGCTGCAGGGCACGTCAGTTTACTCCAAGATTGACTTGAGATCTGGGTATCATCAGTTGAGAGTCCGTGATCAGGACGTAGCCAAGACTGCATTCCGTACTCGCTATGGGCATTACGAGTTTCTAGTGATGCCATTTGGTTTGACCAATGCTCCGGCTATATTCATGGATTTGATGAACCGTGTCTTCAGGGAGTATTTGGACAAGTTTGTCATGGTCTTCATTGACGACATCCTGGTTTATTCGCGTAATACGGAAGAGCATGTTTCTCACTTGCGGTTGGTACTGCAGACTCTTCGGGATGAGCAGTTGTACGCCAAACTGAGCAAGTGTGAGTTCTGGATGGATAGAGTGGTCTTCCTTGGCCATATCATATCCAGGGAGGGGATTTCTGTTGATCCAAGCAAGATTGAAGCGGTACTTAATTGGTCGCGTCCGACGACAGTTGCTGAGATCCGTAGTTTTCTGGGTCTAGCAGGGTATTATCGTCGCTTCATTCTGAACTTCTCTCAGTTAGCTCGACCGTTGACGCAGCTTACCCGCAAGGGTGTGGATTTTGAGTGGTCCTCCGAGTGTGAGGAGAATTTCCGTGAGCTTCGACGGCGGTTGACTTCTGCGCCGGTGTTAGCATTACCGTCAGGATCTGGAGGGTATGTAGTTTACATGGATGCTTCTCTTCAGGGGTTAGGTTGTGTCCTGACTCAGAATGGGCATGTGATCGCATACGCTTCTAGACAGCTGAAGCTTCAAGAGGAAAACTACCCAGTCCATGATTTGGAGTTGGCAGCCATTGTGTTCGCTTTGAAGATCTGGCGTCATTATCTTTATGGCGAGAAATTTGAGATCTTCACCGACCATAAGAGTCTCAAGTATTTGTTCACTCAGGCAGAATTGAACATGAGACAGAGACGTTGGATGGACTTGCTTAAGGACTATGATTGCGAGATTAAGTACCATCCGGGAGCTGCTAATCTCACCATTGATGCTTTGAGTCGCAAGGTGCGATTATCCGCACTTTAGACTTGTTCGATGTCTAGTGCGATCAGTGACTGTTGTACTTCAGGTTATACCTTCAAGCATAAGAAAGGTATGCAGAGTATCCAGATGTTTGCGATATTATCTGAGCCCGCCTTGTATTCGCGGATCCGAGATGCTCAGATGTCTGATTCAAAGACCCAGCATTTAGCTCGTCTAGCTAACGAGGGTAGCTCATCTGGATTTCATTATCAGTCAGATGGCTTTCTGTGTTTGTCTGGTAGGCTTGTGATTCCACAGGATGAAGAGTTGCGAGAGGAGATTTTGTCTCAGGCTCATCGCACTAAGTTGAGTATTCATCCTGGGAGCAACAAGATGTACAAGGATCTACGTACTCGTTTCTGGTGGAAGGGAATGAAACGCAGTGTTTATCAGTTTGTTTTGAGATGTTTGGTGTGTCAACAGGTCAAGGCAGAGCACCGACGACCTGGAGGATTGCTTCACAGTCTTCCTATTCCTGAATGGAAATGGGAGTTTATCACTATGGACTTTGTGACCCATTTGCCGGTATCCCCGAAGAACTATGATGCTATCTGGGTTGTGGTGGACCGACTCACCAAGTCAGCGCATTTCATTGCCTATAGCCGAGAGTACTCTGTGGATCGCATGGCACGGATGTACATTCAGGAGATCGTCCGACTTCATGGAGTGCCTGTGAGCATTGTCAGCGATCGGGACCCCAGGTTTACTTCTAGATTCTGGGGGAGTGTTCAGCGTGCGATGGGTACTACTCTCAGTTTGAGTACAGCCTATCATCCGGAGACTGATGGTCAGTCAGAGCGCACTATCCGTACGTTAGAGGATATGCTTAGAGCGTGCGTCTTGGATTTTGGTTCAGCCTGGCAGGATCATTTGCCGTTGATCGAGTTCGCTTACAACAACAGCTATCATACTAGTATTGGGATGGCACCTTTTGAAGCGTTGTATGGGCGACGTTGTCGTACTCCACTCTTCTGGGAAGAAGTGGGGGAGAGACAGGCTGAAGGACCGGAGTTTATCCAGCAGGCGATAGACATTGTTGATCAGATCAAGAAACGGATTAAGAATGCACAGGATCGTCAGGCCAGCTATGCTAATATTAAGCGTAGGCCTTTGCAGTTTGAGGTCGGGGAGAAAGTGTTTCTGAGAGTGTCACCTTTCCGCAAGATTCTCAGATTTGGCCTTAAGGGCAAGTTGTCTCCCAGATTTATCGGTCCGTTTGAGATCTTGGAGAGTATTGGCGATTTGGCTTATCGACTAGCATTGCCACCGCATCTATCCAGCATTCACGACGTGTTTCACGTATCTCTGTTGCGACGGTATGTGGCGGATGAATCTCATATTCTGCAGCGATCTGAGGTTCAGGTAGACAAGGATTTGACTTATGTTGAGAAACCTCTTCGCATCCTTGATTATAATGATAAGGTTTTACGGAACAAAGTCATTCCTTTGGTTTTAGTTCAGTGGCAGCGCAGAGGCACTGAGGAAGCTACTTGGGAGCTTGAGGACAGGATGCGTAAAGACCATCCTGAGTTGTTTTGATTTCATTCTTTAAGTTGTATTCAGTTGCAAACTCTGTAAACGTTTGATTTGAATAAAGAATGTTTCTGATTTTTGTATTTGCATTCGGTACTTAAGATCTGATTTCGAGGACGAAATATCTTAAGTGGGGGAGAATGTAGTAGCCCGTGCCCTAATTGAGTAATTAAAGGATTAATGCTAATTAATTGAATTAGGTATCGGACGGATCGGAAGCTCCGAAGGCACGATCGGAAGCTCCGAACAGGATCGGAAGCTCCGATGAGCGATCGGAGGCACCGATCGATATTACGTCAGGCATGACGTGTGGTTGGATCGGAAGCTCCGATCAGGACCGAAAGCTCCGATCACCCCTATCCGGAGTCATCAAGTGATATTTTGACAAGTGGCAGATCAGGATCTTTGGAAGCTCCGATGACAGGATCGGACGTTCCGATCGAGGTTCGGACGTTCCGATCAAGGATCGGAAGTTCCGATCGTTGTCTATAAATAGAAGGCCGAGACTTCACTTTCATTTGCCAATTTCGAGTTCTCATTTCCTTTCTAGTCCTTTTGGAGCTATTCTAGTCTTATTAGGCTTGGTCCGGAGGTCGGAGAGGCGTTCGGTAGTCGTAGCGGAGTTGTGCCCAAGTTCTGGAGGCATCGACATCAAAGGGCTAACGACGGACGAAGGTATAGCTTTTGCTCCCTATAAATATTTAGGAGTATGCAATAGCTTAGTTAAGGCTTTTAGAGCACTTTAATGATAGTAGTATCATTTGGCAGTGTAGAGCAGACTATAGGCGTGGACCTAGAGTTGGTAGAGCTTTCACTGTATTGAGGTACGAAAGTACTGTTCGAGATATCCTGACTGAGTATGCATGTATTATATGACTGCATGATTTATATGCCATGATATTATGCTGCATTCATTTGCATCTTGCTGTATCTCCTTCGAGATGTCTGTAGTAGGGTTGTACCCTATCCTGTTAGTGGATGGACTTCCATCGATTTGGGTCCGGCGTATCCACAGTTATCTCGGTATGGGAGCCACATCCTGAAGCGACGGCACAGCGTGCTACATACCAGGGCCCGGTCTGTCTCTGTTATCTGATCCTTGACCTCGAGTCTATAGGGAGTTCACTTTGCATGCATGTATACTCATACTCTCGCACTGAGCGTTTTATGCTCACGTCTCGTACTCTGTATTTTCTGGACACACTATTCCATGGGGCAGGTTTGCGATTGGACGAGGAGGGTGGATCCAGGAGGGGCTAGTCAGTGGTTGGCCAGCTGGAGCTTCGCTTAGGTTTTATTACTGTTGTTTGGGTTTATACAGCTATTCGATTTGGTTGTATAATATTGGATAATTACAGATTCCTTTACTTGGGATTGTATAATGTTATTGGATTCCGCAGTTTTATTCTGATATCTGTTTAATTAAGTTAATTGCATGCATAAGTTCTGTTTAGTAGGTGATCCGGGTAAGGGTCACTACATGGTTCCTTTGCTTGAGCAACGGCACCCGTGTTGTCACAGTACACCGGGACTGGACCAACAACTTCAGGAATGACGCCCAACTCTTGGACGAAATTCCTCATCCAAACGGCCTCTTTAGCAGCAGCTGATGCTGCAATGTATTCTGCTTCAGTGGTGGAATCCGCTGTGGTGTCCTGCTTGGAACTCTTCCAAGAGACAGCACCGCCATTGAGCATGAACACAAATTCAGAGGTTGACTTCGAGTCATCCACGTCACTTTGGAAGATAGAGTCGGTATAGCCTTCCAATTTTAGTTCTCTTCCTCCATATACCATGAACATATTCTTAGTCCTTCGTAAGTACTTAAGAATGTCCTTCACGGCTTTCCAATTCATTTGACCGGGATTAGCTTGATATCTGCTCGTGACATTCAGAGCAAATGCTACATCCGATCTCGTAGATATCATCCCATACATGATACTACCTATGGCTGACGCATATGGTACATGTGTCATTTTCTCTATCTCTTCATCTGTCTTGGGACACATAGACTTGGATAGAGAAACTCCATGACACATGGGTAGATGTCCTCTCTTGGACCCATCCATTGAAAACCGTTTCAATATGGTGTCGATGTAGGTTGATTGAGTGAGTCCTATCATTCTCTTAGATCTATCTCTATAGATCTGTATCCCTAGGATATAGGATGCCTCACCCAAATCCTTCATCGAGAATCTACCTGATAACCATATCTTTGTTGACTGCAACATCCCTACATCATTCCCAATGAGTAGGATGTCATCAACATAAAGTACTAAGAATGTCACAGCATCCTTAACTACTTTCTTGTACACGCATGGTTCCTCCGGGTTCTTGATGAAACCAAAATCCTTTATTGTTTCATCAAATTTCTGGTTCCAACTTCTTGATGCTTGTTTTAGACCATAAATTGATCTCTGAAGCTTGCATACCTTATGCTCGCTTCCCATGGATGTGTATCCCTCAGGCTGCTTCATATAGATTTCTTCCTTAATATCTCCATTAAGAAAAGCAGTCTTCACATCCATTTGCCATATCTCATAGTCATACCAAGCAGCTATGGCAATAAGGATTCTTATGGACTTGAACATTGCAACTGGTGAAAAGGTTTCATCATAGTCAACTCCTTGTCTTTGAGTATAACCTTTCGCCACCAATCGCACCTTGTAGGTCAATACCTTACCATCAGGCCCAATCTTTCTCTTGTAGATCCATTTACACCCTATTGGAACAATTCCATCGGGAGGATCTACTAAAGACCAAACTTGGTTTGTATGCATCGAATCTATTTCCGACTGCATAGCTTCAAGCCATAAATTTGAATCCGCATCAGAAATTGCTTCCTTGAAGTTTCTTGGATCACATCCAACATCGGGTTCATCTTGATCCCCTTCAAGAAGAAGACCATATCGAATAGGAGGTCTAGAAGTCCTCTTGGATCTTCTAGGTACAGGCGTGTCTATTAATGGTTCCTGAGGTGTAGGATCGTTATTTTGTATTTTGGGTTCTTCTCGAATTTCTTCGAGTTCCATCATCTCGCCTTTCTTATTCAATAAGAACTCCTTCTCCAAGAAGGTGGCATTCCTTGAAACAAACACCTTTGTTTCAGCAGGATAATAGAAATAATATCCGATTGAATTCTTCGGATACCCTACAAAATAACATAAGGTGGATCGACTATCCAACTTATCTCCCACTGTCCGCTTCACGTAAGCAGGACATCCCCAAATCCTCAAGTACGAATACTTAGGAGCTTTGCCATTCCATAACTCGTATGGTGTTTTGTCCACTACTTTAGTGTGGACGTTGTTCAATAACAATACCGCCGTTTCAAGCGCATAGCCCCAAAACGAAGGTGGAAGCTCAGTGAAGCTCATCATAGATCGAACCATGTCCAACAAAGTTCGATTACGACGCTCCGATACACCATTCAGCTGTGGTTTCATAGGAGGAGTCCACTGAGAGAGAATCCCATTCTCTTTTAGATAGTCCAAAAACTCGGTACTTAAGTATTCTCCACCTCGATCCGATCGAAGTGCTTTAATACTTTTACCTAGCTTGTTTTCTACTTCAGCCTTGAATTCTTTGAACTTTTCAAATGCTTCAGACTTATATTTCATTAAATATAAATACCCATACCTAGAATAATCATCAGTAAAGGTAATGAAGTAGGTGTGGCCATATTGAGTACCAACTCTAAATGGACCACAAACATCTGTATGGATCAAATCCAACAGATTTTGACTACGCTCAGGTTTCCCCTTAAAAGGAGATTTAGTCATTTTTCCTTTCAGGCAGGATTCACAAGTAGGTAGAGAGTTAATATCAGACATATCAAACATGCCCTCTCCCACTAGCTTGTTCATCCTCCTTGAGGAAATATGACCTAGCCTAGCATGCCAAAGGTTTGCCGGGTTTTGACTATCGATTTTCCTTTTGTTTGTTGTTGCCGGTTTATCAACATAATTTATTGGAACGTCTTTTAGTTTTAAGTTATATAGATCGTTTTCAAGTTGTCCATGTCCAATCAAACATTCATTCTTGTAAATATTGCAAATCCCATTCACAAAATTGCAAGAATAGCCATCTCTATCAAGCATAGAAACAGAAATAATGTTTTTAATCAAATCCGAAACAAATAAAAAATCTCTCAAAAGTAACTTAAAACCGTTCTGCAAAATTAAATAAATATCTCCCACAGCTTTAGCTTCAACTCTTGAACCATTTCCGAGCCTCAGCTGGGTCTCACCCATTCTAAGCTTATTACTTCTTGTCATCATTTGCAACTCATTGCAAATATGAGATCTACATCTGGTATCCAATACCCAAGAAGTAGTATTAAGAAAAACATTTATTTCAATATAAAACATACCCTTTGCAGTTCGCAACTGCTCGAGGTATTCCTTGCAGTTACGTTTCCAATGACCGGGTTTCTTGCAGTGATGGCAAACTTGTTTAGACTTGTCCAATTTTGCATGTAACATTTGGCCTTGAGATCATGGTCCAACCATTTCTCTAGTTCGGCCAACCTTTCGGCAGTTACATCAGCCGGGGCTGTTTTTCGGAGAAGCCTTTTCTAACACTTAGAAAATCTTTTCCGAACTTAGGACAATCTTAACTTATGGAATCATTCTGTATTGTTTGCGCCAATAAGTTTGTTTTGTTGGAGAATAGAAACATGTGGATTACTGAAATGAAACAGACAATTATCGATGATTGTTTAATTAATTTACTAAGACATAAAATAGGCGAAATTTATTTTATGAATCTCACTCCCACTATTTTAACGATTTCACTACCCTCTAGTGAAAACGAGAAACTGTTTTCCTTAGTGAGAACATGGAGTTCAATTGACAAACTATGGTCCCGAATAATATCAGCCAACCATAATTTTCAAAAGGTAGAGCCCAATTGCTTCCAAAGAAACCTCCATGTTTTTACCTCATGTCCAATAAGGGCCCAATAATATGACGCCGTTTATTGTGACATGTCAAGATGACCCATCAATATTAAGTTGTGATGGACGGTCGCCATGTGGATCCCCCAATAATATGAGCCGATCCCATGGGAGTTCCACCCAACTTACAACATGTGTCGATCCAATGTACAGCTTTCCGACGAACGAGCCCCCCCAATAATATGAGCCGGACCGCATCCGCGGGTAGCATCTCATACATTGATCGTTGATGGAAGGTAGGAACATTTAAACAAATTTAAATTTCCTTTATTTATCTTGATATCAATTTTAAATCATATTTAAAATGAGGGATTTTAATTATGAAAATTTGTCTCATCATTTTTAAAATTTTGTATGCTTGCCGGATTCACACAATTTTGTCTAAAACATGCATACAACAATAATATCGCATATTATATAGTATGATCGATTTCATTTCTAATCGACCCGTGGTTGCCAATCACGAGTCTTAGTCCAATCCTAGGTAATATGCAGTATGCAATGCAATCCTATTACATTGAGCTTCCAATTTACATTTCTTCTGTCTTTATTGTCTGCTGGGCCCACCTCCATCTTCAAATCTTGATCTCCCACTAAATCTAATGTATTTACAATAAATAACAATGACAAGTAGGGGATACATTTTTAAGGGGTGGGAACGGGCCATAAACCAAGCCCATTAATAAACCCAACAACAATAAAAACAAATGTAAATTCCTAACATACACCTACAAAATTGGTCATGGCAATCGATCATCCTTATCCAATAACATTTAATTCAAAATTAATTTATTGGATAACATGCAATGGCAATTTAAATTTAAAAGGATAAAATCATATTTCATATATAAAATCTTATTTTACATACAAAATCATATTTTATCTTTTTATCAAATAAAATCATATTTTATCTATAAAATCCAATTTTATACATAAAATCATATTTTATCAATATTTCCATAAGATCATATCTTATCATCAATTGTACCAAAAATAATTAATTTCAAAATTCAATTTAACGGATAAAATATTTAAATTTTCCAAAAATTCAAATTTATCCAAAAATCAATTTTAAAATTTTTCGGACTCGAACAATTCGATCTGACGCCTCGTGTACCAATCAAAAACAATTTTCGATCGGACCAAAAATAGAATTTTAACATATTAAAATTTAATTTAAAAATTAAAAATTAATTTTTTCCGCGGGCCGCTCGGGACATTCCCGGGCTGCCCGCGCCCTAATGGGGTCGGGCCGGGCAGCCCGGCTGCCCCTAGGGCAGCGACGATCGCTGCCCTGGGCAGCGCCGAGCGCTGCGCTGGGCAGCGACCATCGCTGCCCCCCCGGGCAGCGATCCAATCGCTGCCCGGGTTTTTGCCCGAATTTTTTTTTTTATTTTAAAATATTTATTTTGTTTCAAAAACCGAGGCTTAAAAATTTTTGTACAATCGATTAATTTAATCGCTTGATCTGAGCAACCTGGCTCTGATACCACTGTTGGAGAATGGCGATCAGATCAATCAGAATTGATACCCGGTGCAGCGAAAGTTTAAAAATTTTATATGGAACGATTTCATAATGGGTATCAAAACTTTACGATTAAATTGTGTGTGTAAAAATTAAATAACAATTATAAATTTTTACCTCCAATCTCGAATCGAGATTATGGACACCAACAGATTGCTCTGCTCTTGTTGTATCTCCCAGGAACTGATGGACGAACTGTTCTTCAATCAGGTCCACGAACAGAGATTTAATCCCTCTGATAGATTGCACTAGAAAATATATCAGAAGTTTCTACGAAGAGAATTAACGAATTTGATCCGTTAAACCAGACTGTAATTCAAAATTCACAGGCTGGATTTTCCTGAGCAGAGGGGAGGGGGGCTGCCACTGTTAGAGAGAAAACTAGGGTTTTTCGAAAATTGTGACCTGTTGTGTGTAATTTCTGTACTGCAATAACTTATTTATAATGTAGGCCACTAACAGCTTAGGGCCCATTAGTCATAAGTTCAAGCCCGACAAGCAAAGCCCGCATGTTCAGAAATTAATATAAAATTCATCGTGACTCCGATTGATAAACCGATTTCACCAATGTGCACAGAAACCATTTCTGCACCTTTTAAAGCCAAGATAAATTTTTCTGAATCCGAATTCAGTGATTTCCAAAAATGCCCATCCCTATGTCATTTTAGGAAATCTTACTCCTCTACTCATAATTAAGAAGTCCAACTTCTTTGTTCATTAAATTTAACTCTTTAAATTTAACTATCTCAACGGGGATTAAAAATCCATTACTCTGTGTGACCCTCAATGGTTCAGGGATACAGCTAGCCGTGGGCTCACAACTCCTTGTGACTCGGAACAACAATTTCCGACTTGCCCATCGAATCATGGTATGAGCGCCTAGCAACATCGCCCCATGATTCCCTAGGTATCACTGGTAGTGCCTGCAAGAACCAATAGATTTTGGTTAGCGTACAGTACGGTCCCTTCATCCATATATCCCGATCGAATCAACAACCATTGGTATATCGAGAGTCGTTCGAGATTCGATAACTATGCAATACATCTTGAAGATCAAATAGTGACATCGCATGTGTTACTAAGAAATCATTTCTTAAAACACATCATGTACTCTGGCCAGAGATTCGTCACACTAATATCTCCTCAGATCGCATAGGATATCCACACTCGCAAGTATGTGGTGAATCCTTGACAACAAAGCATCGACTCCTATATGTGTTGTAACTGTACCCAATCCCGATACCTGATGACCCCAATAGAGTCGGTAAACGAGTCAAAGCACAGTACTAGCATATAGAGTCTCAATGATGTTTCAAGTAGTAAGGACTAATGGTGTACAACCAAAACCGCGGACTTTATCCACTCGATAAGTGATAACCACTTGGAAAGTCTGGATAGGGTAGTTCGATCATTCATCATATGAATATCCATTTGCATGCTTCGAACATCTCTATGTTCCTTACCAATGAAACGTGGTACTCTGCATCGCAAATGCTAGTCTCAAACTCGAGCAATCCTTATCCTTATTGTCGGACGGCTCAATCGACTAGAAACAGTTTAAAATATACAGTGACTAAAAGATGTGTTTCATGATAGACATCTCCATGTTCTACCACATCTTACATACACTATAGTATATTCAAGGTCTTTATCAAAACAACAATAGTATATCACAATATAACAATATGAAGAAAGATAAAGTCATTGCCATTAATAAAAGTGTAAATTATATTAAACAAAAGATTGTTTATACAAAGAGTCATCAAAGCCCTTAGCCACAAGTTGGCTCACCGGGCACCCACTCTTTCAGAAGCTTGCATATAGCATTTAGCCTTGATATCATGGTCCCACCATTGATCAAGTTTTGCCAATTCTTCCGGACTTATATTAACCGCTGCTTCCTTTGGAGGATTCTTTTCTAACACGTAGAAAATTTTCTTCGAGTTTAGAATAATTTTCAACTTACGGAACCATTCCGTATAGTTTGCGCCAGTCAATTTGTTTTGTTCGAGAATTGAAAACAGTGGATTGCGTGGATTCATCGTAATATAATACTGAAGAGGAAACAGACAATAATCAGTGATTTGTTTAATTAATTTACTAATACATAAAATATGGCGAATTTTATTTTATGAATTACACTCCCACTATTTTAACGATTTCACTACCCTCTAGTGAAAACGGGAAACTGTTTTCCTTAGTGAGAACATGGAGTCCAATTGACAAATCATGATCCCGAATAATATCAGCCAACCATAATTTTCAAAAGGTAGAGCCCAATTACTTTCAAAGTAACCCCCATGTTTTTACCTCATGTCCAATAAGGGCCCAATAATATGACGCCGTTTATTGTGACACGTCAAGATAACCCATCAATATTAAGTTGTGATAGACGGTCTCCATGGGGATCCCCCAATAATATGAGCCAATCCCATGGGAGTTCCACCCAACTTACAACATGTGTCGATCCAATGTACAGCTTTCCGACGAACGGGCCCCCCCAATAATATGAGCCGGACCGTATCCGCGGGTAGCATCTCATACATTGATCGTTGATGGAAGGTAGGAATATTTAAACAATATTTAAATTCCCTTTTATTAATCTTGATATCAATTTTAAATCATATTTAAAATGAGGGATTTTTAATTTTGAAAATTTGTCTCATCATGCAATTTATGTATGCTTGCGGGATTCATACAATTTAGTCTAAACATGCATACATCAATAATATCATATATTATTTAAGGATGATCGATCCCATTAACTAATCGATCCGTGGTTGCCAATCACGAGTCTAAGTCCAATCCTAGGTGATATGCAAGTATGCAATGCAATCCTATTATATTGTGCTTCCAATTTACATTTCTTCGGTCTTTATTGTCTGCTGGGCCCACCATTTCTTCAAATCTTTGTCTCCCACTAAGTCTAATAAATTTACAATAAATTTCGATGACAAATATGGGATACATTTTTAGGGGTGGGAACGGGCCATAAACCAGTCCCACTTTTATTACATATGACAATCATATTGGGCTATAAACCAAGCCCATTAATAAACACCAACAACAATAAGACAAATGTAAATCACCTAACATACACCTAAAACATTGGTCATGGCAATCGATCATCCTTTATCCAATAATTAATTCAATAATTAAATAATTGGATAAACATGCAAAGGCATCATAATTTAAAAGATAAAATCATATTTTATCTTATCCATCCATAAGATCATATCTTATCATCAATTGTACCAAAATAATTAATTTTATAAAATTTAATTTAACGGATAAAATTTATAAGTTTTCCAAAAATTTAAATTTATCCAAAAATTAATTTTAAAATTTTCGAACTCGAACAATTCGATCCGATGCCTCGTGAACCAATCAAAACAATTTTCGATCAGATCAAAAACTAGAATTTCAAACAATTAAAATTTTAATTAAAAATTAAAATAATTTTTCCGGGCTGCCCGGGAAAATCCCGGGCAGCCCGCACCCCAAAAGGGGGCCGGGGCTGGGCAGCCCGTCGCTGCCCCTTGGGCAGCGACGATCGCTGCCCTGGGCAGCGATGGACTCGCTGCCCTTGGGCAGCGATGTTCCCTGCCCATGGGCAGCGATGCTCGCTGCCCCGGGCAGCGACGATCGCTGCCCGATTTGCCCATTAAAATTCAATTTTAAATTTTTGTTTTGTTTCAAAAACCGAGGCTTAAAAATTTTGTACAATCGATTAATTTAATCGTTTGATCTGAGCAACCTGGCTCTGATACCACTGTTGGAAAACTGTGTTCAGATCAATTAGAATTGATACCCGGTGCAGCGAAAGTTTAAAAATTTATTTTATTAATATGGAAAAATTCCATATTTGGGTATCAAAACTTTTCGATTAAATTGTGTAAGTAAAACAAATAATCACTATTAAATATTTTACCTTAAAATCTCGTAGCGAGATTATGGACACCAACAGAATTTAGTCTGCTCTTGTTGTATATCCCCGGAACTGATGAACGAACGTTTCTTCAATCAGGTCCACAAATAGAAAACAAAACCCTCTGATTGACTGCACTAGAAATCAATCAGAAGTTTGCGTAGAGAATAAACAGATATGATCTGTTAATTCAGATTGTAATTTTTCACAAAAACACAACCCGAATTTTCTCCAAAAGGGACAGAGGATTTCGAAAATCCCCTTGAATAATATAGGCTAAAATTCAAAAATTGCAATATATAATGTGTGTGATTTTTTAACCCAACACCTCTATTTATAGATAATTTCTAGTTATAATTGTATGAGGACTCTAACTCCTTAAAGCTCACAATCCATAACTTAAGCTCAACAAGCCAAGCCTGTTGTTATAGAAATTAATATAAAATTCATCGTGACTCCGATTGATAAACTGATTTCACCAATGTGCACAGAAACCATTTCTGCATCTTTTAGAGTCAAGATAATTTTTTTGAATCCGAATTTAGTGATTTCCAAAAATGCCCATCCCTATGTCATTTTAGGAAATCCCACTCCCTTTAGTTAAGAAGTCCAACTTCTCTTTCATTAAATTTAACTCTTTAAATTTAACTATCTCTATGGGGTTTTAGTAATCTATTACTTGTGTAACCCTCAATGGTTCAGGAATACAGCTAGCCGTGGGCTCACAACTCCTTGTGACTCGGAACAACAATTTCCGACTTACCCATCGAATCATGGTAAGAGCGCCTAGCAACATCGCCCCATGATTCTCTAGGTATTACTGATAGTGCCTGCAAGAACCAGTAGATTTTGGTTAGCGTACAGTACGGTCCCTTCATCCATATATCCCGATCGAATCAACAACCATTGGTGCATCGAGAGTCGTTCGAGATTCAATAACTATGCATAACATCTTGGAGATCAAATAGTGACATCGCATGTGTTACTAGGATAACCCATTAACCTAAAACACATCATGTACTCTGGCCAGAGATTCGTCACACTAATATCTCCTCAGATCACATAGGATATCCACACTCGCAAGTATGTGGTGAATCCTTGACAACAAAGCATCGACTCCTATATGTGTCGTAACTGTACCCAATCCCGACACCTGATGACCCCAATAGAGTCGATAAACGAGTCAAAGTACAATACTAGCATATAGAGTCTCAATGATGTTTCAAGTAATAAGGACTAATGGTGTACAACCAAAACCGCGGACTTTATCCACTCGATAAGTGATAACCACTTGGAAAGTCCGAATAGGGTAGTTCGATCATTCATCATATGAATATCCATTTGCATGCTTTGAACATCTCTATGTTCCATACCAATGAAACGTGGTACTCGGCATCGCAAATGCTAGTCTCAATCTCGAGCGATCCTTATCCTTATTTGCGGACGGCTCAATTGACTAGGAACAGTTTAGAATATACAGTGACTATAAGATGTGTTTCATGATAGCCATCCCCATGTGCTACCACATCTTACATACACTATAGTATATTGAAGGTCTTTATCAAAACAACAATAGTATATCATAATATAACAATATGAAGAAAGATAAAGTCAATGCCATTATAAAAGTGTAAATTATATTAAACAAAAGATTGTTTTACATAGAGTCATAAAAGCCCTTAGTCACAAGTTGGCTAACCGGGCACCCACTCTTTCAGCGCCCACGCGTGAGCCAGGGCACCATGCGCGGCCGCGCCAGGTGAGGCGCGGCTTTACAAAAAAAAATGTTCATGGCTTTTCTTACTTGCTTGTTAGTTACTCCATACTTAGATGTTTAGAAGCGTCGGATTTCTAAATTCTCGTAGGGTCCCCCTGGAATTCCTTCCAGGGCCTGTTGGATAATTTTTATGGATTATGTCATTTCACTGATTCCTACTAAAATATGGACGATGAGATTCCATTGATACAGAGCCAATTCCAATAGACTTATTGGAGGGTCCCATTGGCGTGCATCCAGTAGGAATTGAACCTACGAATTCGCCAATTATGAGTTGGGCGCTTTAACCATTCAGCCATGGATTCGAGGTCTCACACAACCATATATCAGATTCAAACATTCTGTTTCAGTCCGCCCCCTCTGATCGGCATAATAATGCAGTCTCAGGAGATCGAGTTCTGACCAAAAGTCAACTCTGATATAGTTTCCAAATAAAGATACTCGCATAAAATATAATCATATAGTCAAATAGAAAACTCAATTTCATGCGAGAAAAATAAATAAATCAGACTCGATCTACCCGCTCATCTATTCTCAGTCCAAGAACTAACTTCGCTCTGATACCACCTGTTGTGGGGACCTCGGGTTGCTAATCTCAATTCTTATGGGGAAATTAATATATAAGCACCATTAATTAAACAAGTGAGGAAAAAGATCAAACAAATTTTTTTTATCTCAAGGGGGGTTGCGCTCGAGCTGCACATTATAGCAGCTCGAGCGCTCCCTCATCACCCAACCTACGGGTTGGGCTGCTTGGGATGCGCTCGGGCTGCAAAATATTGCAGCTGGAGCCTGTCCTGGGCAGTGCACGGCTCTGTTTTCTGCAGCCCGTTTTGCTCTTTCTAATCTCTTCTATAACATGTTTTTTTCAATTTCAAACAAGCACATACATTGATATCAAGTTCTACACATATTCACAAGTTGATATTACATCCATCTAGTGATCCGAATACAAGAAAAGCTAGATTAAAAACAAGTATACAACAAGTATAACATATATACAAAGTTCTTGTTTTTTTTCAACTTGATTCACAACACATATTACATCATCTGCTATAACCCGAGTCACCACATGCTAAGACTGTAGTGACCCTTACCCGGATCACCTACTAAACAGAACTTAGGCATGCAATTAACTTAATTAAACAGATATCAGAATAAAACTGCGGAATCCAATAACATTATACAATCCCAAGTAAAGGAATCTGTAATTATCCAATAATATACAACCAAATCGAATAGCTGTATAAACCCAAACAACAGTAATAAAGCCTAGACGAAGCTCCAGCTGGCCAACCACTGACTAGCCCCTCCTGGATCCACCCTCCTCGTCCAATCGCAAACCTGCCCCATGGAATAGGGTTTCCAGAAAATACAGAGTACGAGACGTGAGCATAAAACGCTCAGTGCGAGAGTATGAGTATACATGCATGCAAAGTGAACTCCCTATAGACTCGAGGTCAAGGATCAGATAACAGAGACAGACCGGGCCCTGGTATGTAGCACGCTGTGCCGTCGCTTTAGGAGGTGGCTCCCATACCGAGATAACTGTGGATACGCCGGACCCAAATCAATGGAAGTCCATCCACTAACAGGATAGGGTACAACCCTACTACAGACATCTCGAAGGAGATACAGCAAGATGCAAATGAATGCAGCATAATATCATGGCATATAAATCATGCAGTCATATAATACATGCATACTCAGTCAGGATATCTCGAACAGTACTTTCGTACCTCAAATACCAGGTAGGCACTACCAGCTCTAAGTCCAAGCCTAAAGTCCGCCTACACAGCGAAATGATACTACTATCATTACAGTGCTCTAAAAGCCTTAACTAAGCTATTGCATACTCCTAAATATTTATAGGAAGCAAAAGCTATACCTTCGTCCGTCGTTAGCCCTTTGATGTCGATGCCTCCAGAACTTGGGCACAACTCCGCTACGACTATTGAACGCCTCTCCGACCTCCGGACCAAGCCTAAGAAGACTAGAACAGCTCGAATATGACTATAAATAGAGAGGAAATCCGGAATTGGCAAGGAGAAATGAAGTCTCGGCCTTCTATTTATAGACAACGATCGGAGCCTCCGATCCTCGATCGGAACGTCCGAACCTCGATCGGAACGTCCGATCCTGCCATCGGAGCTTCCGAAGATCCTGATCTGCCACGTGTCAAAATATCACTTGATGACTCCGGATAGGGGTGATCGGAGCCTCCGGTCCTGATCGGAGCTTCCGATCCCGCCACACGTCATGGATGACGTAATATCATCGGTGCCTCCGATCCTCATCGGAGCTTCCGATCCCGATCGGAGCTTCCGATCGTCCCTTCGGAGCTTCCGATCCGTCCAATCCCCAATTTATTTAATTAGCATTAATCCTCTAATTACTCAATTAGGGTTCGGGCTACTACATTCTCCCCCACTTAAGATATTTCATCCTCGAAATCAGATCTTAAGTACCGAATGCAAATACAGAAATCAGAAACATTCTTTATTCAAACAAACGTTTACAGAGTTTGCAACTGAATACAACTTAAAGAATGAAATCAAAACAACTCAGGATGGTCTTTACGCATCCTGTCCTCAAGCTCCCAAGTAGCTTCCTCAGTGCCTCGGCACTGCCACTGAACTAAAACCAAAGGAATGACTTTGTTCCGTAAAACCTTATCCTTAAAATCAAGGATGCGAAGAGGTTTCTCAACATAAGTCAAATCCTTGTCTACCTGAACCTCAGACCGCTGCAGAATATGAGATTCATCCGCCACATACCGTCGCAACAGAGATACGTGGAACACGTCGTGAATACTGGATAGATGCGGTGGCAAAGCTAGTCGATAAGCCAAATCGCCAATGCTCTCCAAGATCTCAAACGGACCGATAAATCTGGGAGACAACTTGCCCTTAAGGCCAAATCTGAGAATCTTGCGGAAAGGTGACACTCTCAGAAACACTTTCTCCCCGACCTCGAACTGCAAAGGCCTACGCTTGATATTAGCATAACTGGCCTGACGATCCTGTGCAGTCTTAATCCGTTTCTTGATTTGATCAACAATGTCTATCGCCTGCTGGATAAACTCCGGTCCCTCAGCCTGTCTCTCCCTCACTTCTTCCCAGAAGAGTGGAGTACGACAACGTCGCCCATACAATGCTTCAAAAGGTGCCATCCCAATACTAGTGTGATAGTTGTTGTTGTAAGAGAACTCGATCAACGGCAAATGATCCTGCCAGGCTGAACCAAAATCCAAGACGCACGCTCTAAGCATATCCTCTAACGTACGGATAGTGCGCTCTGACTGACCATCAGTCTCCGGATGATAGGCTGTACTCAAACTGAGAGTAGTACCCATCGCACGCTGAACACTCCCCCAGAATCTAGAAGTAAACCTGGGGTCCCGATCGCTGACAATGCTCACAGGCACTCCATGAAGTCGGACGATCTCCTGAATGTACAACCGAGCCATGCGATCTACAGAGTACTCTCGGCTATAGGCAATGAAATGCGCTGACTTGGTGAGTCGGTCCACCACAACCCAGATAGCATCACAGTTCCTCGGGGATACCGGCAAATGGGTCACAAAGTCCATCGTGATAAACTCCCATTTCCATTCAGGAATAGGCAGACTGTGAAGCAATCCTCCAGGTCGTCGGTGCTCTGCCTTGACCTGTTGACACACCAAACATCTCAAAACAAACTGATAAACACTGCGTTTCATTCCCTTCCACCAGAAACGAGTACGTAGATCCTTGTACATCTTGTTGCTCCCAGGATGAATACTCAACTTAGTGCGATGTGCCTGAGATAAAATCTCCTCTCGCAACTCTTCATCCTGTGGAATCACAAGCCTACCAGACAAACACAGAAAGTCGTCTGACTGATAATGAAATCCAGACGAGCTACCCTCGTTAGCTAGACGAGCTAAACGCTAGGTCTTTGAATCAGACATCTGAGCATCTCGGATCCGCGAATACAAGGCTGGCTCAGATAATATCGCAAACATCTGGATACTCTGCATACCTTTCTTATGCTTGAAGGTAAAACCTGAAGTACAACAGTCACAGATCGCACTAGACATCGAACAAGTCTGAAGTGCGGATAGTCGCACCTTGCGACTCAAAGCATCAGCGGTGAGATTAGCAGCTCCCGGATGGTACTTAATCTCGCAATCATAGTCCTTAAGCAAATCCATCCAACGTCTCTGCCTCATGTTCAACTCCGCCTGAGTGAACAAATACTTGAGACTCTTATGGTCGGTGAAGATCTCAAATTTCTCGCCATACAGATAATGACGCCAGATCTTCAAAGCGAACACAATGGCTGCTAACTCCAAATCATGGACTGGGTAGTTGTCCTCGTGAAGCTTCAGCTGTCTAGAAGCGTATGCGATCACATGCCCATTCTGAGTCAGGACACAACCTAACCCCTGAAGAGAAGCATCCGTGTAAACTACATACCCTCTAGATCCTGACGGTAATGCTAACACCGGCGCAGAAGTCAACCGCCGTCGAAGCTCACGGAAATTCTCCTCACACTCGGAGGACCACTCAAAATCCACACCCTTGCGGGTAAGCTGCGTCAACGTTCGAGCTAACTGAGAGATGTTCAGAATGAAGCGACGATAATACCCTGCTAGACCCAAAAAACTACGGATCTCAGCAACCGTCGTCGGACGCGACCAATTAAGTACCGCTTCAATCTTGCTTGGATCAACAGAAATCCCCTCCCTGGATATGATATGGCCAAGAAAGACCACTCTATCCATCCAGAACTCACACTTGCTCAGCTTGGCGTACAACTGCTCATATCGAAGAGTCTGCTGTACCAACCGCAAGTGAGAAACATGCTCTTCCGTATTACGCGAATAAACCAGGATGTCGTCAATGAAGACCACGACAAACTTGTCCAAATACTCCCTGAAGACACGGTTCATCAGATCCATGAATATAGCCGGCGCATTACTCAAACCAAATGGCATCACTAGGAACTCGTAATGCCCATAGCGAGTACGAAATGCAGTCTTGGCTACGTCCTGATCACGGACTCTCAACTGATGATACCCAGATCTCAAGTCAATCTTGGAGTAAATTGAAGTGCCCTGCAGCTGGTCAAACAAGTCATCAATACGAGGCAACGGATACTTGTTCTTCACAGTGACTCGATTCAGCTGCCGATAGTCAATGCACAGCCGCATCGACCCATCCTTCTTCTTCACGAAGAGAACAGGAGCTCCCCAAGGAGATACACTAGGACGAATGTACCCCTTGTCCAAAAGATCCTGTAGCTGATTCTTCAACTCACGCATCTCTGACGGAGCCAGACGATACGGTGCTCTAGAAATAGGCGAAGTACCCGGCATCAATTCTATGCCAAACTCGACTTCCCTAGCAGGAGGAAAACCCGGAATCTCATCAGGAAACACATCTGGAAATTCATCCACAACAGGAATGCTCTCTATCCCAATACTCTCAGCGGACAAATCAACTGCATAGATAAGGTAGCCTTCCCCGCCAGACTCCAGAGCTCGACAGGCTCTCAAAGCTGATACCAAAGGCATTGGGGGTCGCGCTCCCTCACCATAGAAAAACCAACTCTCACTCCCTTCCGGATGAAAGCGTACTAATCTCTGATAGCAGTCCACTGAAGCTCGATAGGTAGTCAGCACATCTATTCCCAGAATGCAATCAAAGTCGTCCATCGCTAGGACCATGAGATTCGCCAACAGAATGTTCCCTTCAAACTCTAAAGGGCAACCCATCACTAGACGCTTAGCCAAAGCAGATTGGCCCGTCGGAGTAGAAACAGACATCACTACGTCTAGTGCAATGCATGGTAATCTATGCCTCTTAACAAAACGTGCAGAAATGAAGGAATGAGATGCACCAGTGTCAATAAGTACAAGAGCAGGTATACCATAAAGCATAAATGTACCTGCGATGACTTTCTCATTCTCCTCCACAGCCTGATCATGTCTCAGGGCAAACACCTGGCCAGAAGCTCGTGGCCTCAAATGAGAACTCCCAGCAGACTGTCCCTGCGACCTCTGCTGAACGGTGGCCTGAGAACCCGATCCTGAACCAGATCCAGAACCGCCTCCCCCAGACTGTGGACAATCCCTCCGGATATGACCAGTCTCTCCACAACGGAAACAAGCTCCAGAAGCTCTGCGGCACTTGTCGGATGGATGGTTCTTCCCACAGTGATCACACTTGTCCTTCTTACCATAACGGACAATACCTCCAGAACCAGAGGAAGAAGAAGATCCAGACTTCTTGAAAGTTTGGGCACGGGGACCCAAAGAACTAGCAGGTCTCGACTGAGAGAAAGACCTGTTCCGCCGAATGCTGTCCTCTGCCTGATGACAACGGCTCACCAAACCCTCGTAGGACATGTCATCGCCAACCGCCACACGGTCATGGATCTCAGGGTTAAGGCCCTGAAGGAACAGATTATACTTCATCTCTGAGCTATCAGCAATCTCGGGGCAATAGGATAGCAGATCAAAGAACCTCTGCTGATACTCATCGATAGACATGGTTCCCTGTCGCAGACTCAGTAGCTCTCCTGCCTTCGACTGTCCGAGTGCAGGAGGAAAATACCGCTTTTGGAAAGCTGTGCGAAACTCGGCCCAGGTGGCCACTCCTCTCGCCGCAACAAAAGGTGCAGAAGTAAACCTCCACCACCTGCGCGCACGCCCATCCAGAAGATAGCCAAGGGTCTCCACCTTCTGCTCATCGGTGCATTGGAAAGTCTGAAAAGTCGTCTCCATGCGGTCTAACCAGTTCTCCGCATCCTCCGGAGACTCACCTCCAACTAAGGGCTTAGGACCCATAGCTAAGAATCGACGCACAGTGAAACGCTCGTCGTCATGGTGACGATGACGCCGTTCTCGACGAGGCTCCCGGTCGGCATCACCCCAACGCCCACCCACACTGCCATGAGAACTCTGGTCGTCACGATTTGACATCTAAAAAAATACCTCAAGATGAGACTAAATCCCAAGAAATCTTTTGCATGCTCTGATACCATAAATGTAGTGACCCTTACCCGGATCACCTACTAAACAGAACTTAGGCATGCAATTAACTTAATTAAACAGATATCAGAATAAAACTACGGAATCCAATAACATTATACAATCCCAAGTAAAGGAATCTGTAATTATCCAATAATATACAACCAAATCGAATAGCTGTATAAACCCAAACAACAGTAATAAAGCCTAGACGAAGCTCCAGCTGGCCAACCACTGACTAGCCCCTCCTGGATCCACCCTCCTCGTCCAATCGCAAACCTGCCCCATGGAATAGGGTGTCCAGAAAATACAGAGTACGAGACGTGAGCATAAAACGCTCAGTGCGAGAGTATGAGTATACATGCATGCAAAGTGAACTCCCTATAGACTCGAGGTCAAGGATCAGATAACAGAGACAAACCGGGCCCTGGTATGTAGCACGCTGTGCCGTCGCTTCAGGAGGTGGCTCTCATACCGAGATAACTGTGGATACGCCGGACCCAAATCGATGGAAGTCCATCCACTAACAGGATAGGGTACAACCCTACTACAGACATCTCGAAGGAGATACAGCAAGATGCAAATGAATGCAGCATAATATCATGGCATATAAATCATGCAGTCATATAATACATGCATACTCAGTCAGGATATCTCGAACAGTACTTTCGTACCTCAAATACCAGGTAGGCACTACCAGCTCTAAGTCCAAGCCTAAAGTCCGCCTACACAGCGAAATGATACTACTATCATTACAGTGCTCTAAAAGCCTTAACTAAGCTATTGCATACTCCTAAATATTTATAGGAAGCAAAAGCTATACCTTCGTCCGTCGTTAGCCCTTTGATGTCGATGCCTCCAGAACTTGGGCACAACTCCGCTACGACTATTGAACGCCTCTCCGACCTCCGGACCAAGCCTAAGAAGACTAGAACAGCTCGAATATGACTAGAAATAGAGAGGAAATCCGGAATTGGCAAGGAGAAATGAAGTCTCGGCCTTCTATTTATAGACAACGATCGGAGCCTCCGATCCTCGATCGGAACGTCCGAACCTCGATCGGAACGTCCGATCCTGCCATCGGAGCTTCCGAAGATCCTGATCTGCCACGTGTCAAAATATCACTTGATGACTCCGGATAGGGGTGATCGGAGCCTCCGGTCCTGATCGGAGCTTCCGATCCCGCCACACGTCATGGATGACGTAATATCATCGGTGCCTCCGATCCTCATCGGAGCTTCCGATCCCGATCGGAGCTTCCGATCGTCCCTTCGGAGCTTCCGATCCATCCAATCCCCAATTTATTTAATTAGCATTAATCCTCTAATTACTCAATTAGGGTTCGGGCTACTACAAAGACTCTCTCTCAAGCTACCCTTGACGTCTCTGGCAAGCTCATGCCCCTTCTATTGTCATGCACACATACAAAATAAGACAACAGCCGGATAACTCCAGTGAGAATATAATTCTCAGTACGGATCCTGTTGTGGGGACCTCGGGTTGCTAATCTCAATTCTTATGGGGCAATTAATGAATAAGCATCATTAATTAAACAAGTGAGGAAAAAGATCAAACAAATTTTTTTTTAATCTCAAGGGGGGTTGCGCTCGAGCTGCACATTATATCCGCTCGAGCACTCCCTCATCACCCAACCTACGGGTTGGGATGCTTGGGCTCCGCTCGGGCTGCAAAATATTGCAGCTCGAGCCTGTCCTGGGAAATGCACGACTCTGTTTTCTACAGCCCTCTTTTGATGTTTCTAATCTCTTATATAACATGTTCTTTTTAATCTCAAATAAGCACATACATTGATATCAAGTTCTACGCGTGTTCACAAGTTGATATTACATCCATCTGGTGATCCGAATACAAGAAAATCTAGATTAAAAGCAAGTATAAAACAAGTAAACCATATATACAAAGTTCTTGTTTCTTTTCCAATTTGATTCACAAATCATATATTACATAATCTGCTATAACCCGAGTCCTCACATGCTAAGACTCTCTCTCAAGCTACCCTCGACTTCTCTGGCTAGCTCCTGCCCCTTCTGTTGTCATGCACACATACAAAATAAGACAAAAGCCGGATAACTCCGGTGAGAATATAATTTTCAGTGTAATCTACATAAACATGCGTTAACGATAGCAATTCAATTCAATCTATAACATAAATAGAACGCATATTTAGTAAAGACAATTGATCCACGTTCTCGAGAATTCATATCCAATCTCGGTCTCAAGATTCGTTTGTTCATTTCCGATCTCCGAATAAAGATTCGTAAACGATCTTGATCTGGATATATCCAGGCCTTGGGGATCGTAACCGACTCAACATCAAAGGTAAATAACATAATTGAAGGATCCATTTACCTGAGATGGATTCACAATTCAATTTCTATATCAAAACACATATAAAATCAAGTATGTGATTTTTAACGGGATAACTCAAGAATCTTAGTTCTCGAGTTTCAAAGTCCTTAACTCTCGATGTCATCTTATACCTTCTATTTTCTTGTTCTTGAAGCGTTCCCAATCTGGACAATCTAAAACAAAAACACATATCAACTTCTACTCAAGATCATAGAAATTAATCCAATCAAACTAACTTCAAACCTTATTCACTTCTTCGCCGATTCAAATACGGAATTCCTTGAGTCGATCTCTTCAATACAAGGATGAAAATACATCAAATATATCTCAAAACATCATCAAGAACTCATATAATCTTCAGCTTGATCACAAAACATCCAAACGACTTCAAATCATAAATCGGTGGCGTAACGACTGAAAATCGGTAACCGAAACTCAAAGATAACAACATATTCATCTTCTTAAACTTCAAACACATACATATCAGCAAGATATCATCATTAAACCAGAAAAATCAGAAGCATACTTTCAAACACTAGGCTAGAAATCATAATAACTTCATACGTTGTCCGTTCTTCGATTCGGTTTCGAATACATATCAATTCAAGAACATGAATACATTATCATAATCTGATTTCATCACATACAAAATCTCGAAACATGCTAAATCATCATAATACTTACACCAAATCGAGGATCGTGAAGAGAGGATCGCAGCGCTATGTTCGGAATTAAATTCGGGTGGTCGGATCAAAAGATATTGAATTTGGAAAATAAAATCTCAAGGATGAAGATGATTTTCTTGACTTGGGACTGAAGAATTTTGAAGCAAGTATACATATTACACGTAGAAACATATAAGAAATCCATGTGTCCTCCACTACATGCAAAAATTGCACTTTGGCCCTTAAATTCTTCATAATTTGCAATTCGATCCTAGGCCCTTATTTTATTTCAATTTCAATCCTAAATAATTTAAGAATATTATAACTTAAATATAAACTCTAAAAATTCTCAAATTAAAATTAAATAATCTCAGATTAAATCAAATAATCCCGTGCCTTACACCATGTGCTCAAGCCAATCCTCAGTTGCCTCCGCAGTCTCGCCTCCCACAATAGTTTTAGGCCCCATCTGAAGGAATATGTGCATCTCAAAACGGCGTCGAACCACACGGTGATGGCGACGTCCATGGGGATGTCTATGGTCATCATCGTCTCCCCAACGACCCACACTACCGAGACTCTCGTCTTCTCTACCAGCCATCTGAAAGTATTAGTGCACATTAGACCAAAAAAGCCGACCTAAGTCCCAAAAATCTCATGCATGCTTTGATACCATAAATGTATGGACCCGACCTGGATCACCTATTAACTAAAACTTTAAGCATGCAATAAAATAACTTAAGTAAACTGATTAAAGCAACGGAACTAATAATGAGTTTACAACCCAAATCGAAAGAATACAACTTGTGACTAAAAACCCAAAGCGGTAAAATAAGATACAACCATATAAAAAATCAGTATCTACAAACCATTGAAACAAACCTTGGGAACCGATCAAACTCCTTGCTACTGCTGAACCTGCTCTCAACCCTATCTCGATCCACCGGTCTCGTCCAACCTGAGACCTACCTCTTCGAATAGGGTGTACGAAACCATCACAAGAAGTACGTGAGCGATTAACGCTCAGAACGTAAAATACAATTATACAAACCTAATATGATGCATGAAAATGACTGGGTACTAGTCAAATATCAAGTCCTTCTCAGTCTAGACGCCAATATGTGTGTAGTACCATCTGGGGTCAACTCTGCTGGATAACTCCCCACACTCGTCTATATCATCGTAGCGTCAATCCCTGTCAGCATGGCTTCTCCCGGTGTCCGACATTATAACAAGGACATAGGGCTGAGCGACCCTACTAGAAAGACTATCTCGAAGGAGATACGGTTCAACATGAATATGGACATGCAGCATAATATCATAAAGCAGTAAAATGTAGTAGCTCGGTTCCATTTTACAAGATTAAGGGATTTTAAACATGTTAAAAAATGACATATAATTTTAAAAGTGTCAAAACATGTTTAAGGAGTCATTATTTGGTAAAAATAAGTGTAAAATCAGTTCCGAAACGTCCAAAAATGGTAGGAAGGGTCTCGGGGGTCTCAGACAGTCCAAAAATAGCCAAACGAGTTCGGAAGACCCGAAGTAGTCCGAAGCATACAGACTAGTTCGGGCCATCCGAGCCCAGTTCGGACCATCCGAACTCAGCAGGGTATAGGTGTCTAATGGGATCGTACAAGTGGCAATTCGGTCCATCCAAACCCAGTTTCGACCGTCCAAACTTTGCCTATAAATAGGCCATCCGAGGGCCTCATTTCTCACAAAATTTCACACACTCTCTCTCAGTTCCAGCTTGGTTTTAGGGGTTTAGGGGTGATTCCAGCCTTCTTAGGCTTGGTCCGGAGGTTGGCCAGGAAATCCGGGGTTGCGGCGGAGCGGTGCCCAAGTTCTGGGGCAGTCTTCATCAGCGGGCTGACGACTGACGCAGGTATAGCTCTGGCTCCTTATAGTAAATAAGGAGTATGCTATAGAGTAGTTAAGTCATTTAGAATAAGATTATAATGCATGAGTACTTTGCATTGTAGTGAGGATTATAGGCTTGGACTTAGTGCTGGTCTAGCTTGCCTAGTTTATGAGGTACGGAAGTATTATTCAAGATATTCAGATTGAGTATGCATGTATTATGTGTTTGAATGGATTATGTGATTGCATGTTTTATATGTCTTTATATACAGCATGTCATGACTGTATGTTGCATACATAAGCATATTGAGCCTTTATACTAATTGAGATATCCGGTATTATGATATCCTGTCATTAGATGGTTGGACACAGAGACACGTGTTAGGTCACCAAAATCAGTTGGACACAGATCTCGTGTTAGGTCACTGATATTTGGTTGGACACATGTACTTGTGTTAGGTCACCATCAGGGCTTCTGAGTATGTTGGTCACCTTCTGTAGCGACGGCTCAGCGTGGCACATACCAGGACCCAAGTTTGTTCTTGATCAGATATTCTTGACCTCGTGTCTTGGTACCCAGTTCACTTGCATACATGCACATATAATACTGTATACTCATACTATCGTACTGAGCTTTTCATGCTCACGTCCCGTACTTTGTTGTATCTGGACCTATTCCATGGGGTAGGTTTGCGGCTGGATGAGGCGGGTGGTTCCAGGATAGCTTAAATGATTGATGACCAGCAGGGCTTTGTCTAGGCTTTTGTTTCTAATGTATTTGGGTTAATACATTTGGATTTTCGATATGGTTGTATCATAATTATTTTATTTGGGGATTTATTTATGCTTTTCCGTTGTTATTTCTGATGATTTATTATTTAAGTTAAATGCATACTTAAGCTTCTTATTAGTAGGTGATCACGGCGCGAGTCACTACATAAAACATGGATATGACACATAATATGCAACATATAAGCATGCATACTAGCTGGTTATATCAGTTAATACTTACGTACATCTCTAAGGTAGTCCTTGTAATCACGAGTCTAAGGTACAAGCCTACAAGCTAATATTTATCGTATCACTAAAGCTGGTCTAAAAGCCTTAACTAAACTCATAGATACTCCCCAATTTTAATAGAGATCTCAGACTATATCTGTGTCCGTCGTCAGCCCTTTGTTGTCGAATTCCCCAACTATTGGTGATGTGATGATATTTTGCGACATTTATGTGTGTTAATTGGAGTGATTAGAAGAGTTTGCATTAATTAAATTCATTGTATAGTTCCTAATCATTGTCTTTGATTTAATTTAGGAACAGAGGAAAAAAGATAATAAAAAGATTGATGGAGCGCTATTGAAGAGTGTGTTGAGCGTTTGCACTACTTGTTTGTGCTTAATTCTTATTGTTTGCACTAATTCTTGTGCAAACGCACAACTTGTTTGCGCATGTAATCAGCTCAACACCAAGAGCAGTTGAGGAAGTGATGCGCGTTTGCGCTTGGGAAGATTGTTGTTTGCGCTGATGCTGTTTGCATACAGATTTGCAAGAAAAGATGCCCGCTCGATCGGGACACTTCAACCGATCGAGCGAGACGGACTGTTCGGGAAAAAAAACTGTAATTTGGGAATTTTTTTTAAGGACTCTAGCCTTAATTAAAATATATATCTCGAATTTTAGAGTCTTGGGAATTATTCGGAATCAGTTTTGGACCGCGAAAACGTGGAGAGCATCTTGGCGGCTAGGTTTCTTTTCTCTTTTCTTAGATTTAATTTTCTTTCATGAATTTTTCTAGAAAATTCATGAATATTGTTGGCTAAGTTTTAGTACTTTGTTGAGGAAGACGAACCCTTGATTTTGTTTATTCATGAGATTTGAATTTTTCATTGTTTAATTCCAAATTACATATAAAGAGTTGTTTTGGATTGATTGTCATGCTTGTATGTGAGATTTTAGAATTGATCACCTTAGGATTTTGCTATACAATCTATTGCTAAATTAGAACTCAAATCCGTAATTTTTTGAATCATCTGATTTGTGAAACAACTATGATTAATATTTTAAGCTGTTGAATTTGTTAAATCGTAGGAACAACAACTGACTAGATTAAATACAATCACTGGTATTGGGTTGTCTATATTCATCAGTTTTACTCATTTGAATGCTACCGTAGATTTAAATCTAATCGTTGGTATTGGGTTAATTTATGTGGTAAGGGTTAACTTAGAACGTTGATGTCTAGTTAACTAAAATTAAAGTGAAACAAGAATTAAATTTCCAATGATGAATATTCAATGTGAATTAATTATGTTTAGGGAATCAATGATCGAATGAATAATTTCAAGGGTGTAGTCGACCGATACCAAGTCTCGTTAGTTTATTGATATTTCTTATTTTAATTCTTGCATAGTAGTTTATAAAATCCAAAAAATCCCCTTTTATTTATTTCCAGTATTTTTAAGAACGAATGAATAATTTCAAGGGTGTAGTCGACCGATACCAAGTCTCGTTAGTTTATTGATCTTTCTTATTTTAATTCTTGCATAGTAGTTTATAAAATCCAAAAAACCCCCTTTTATTATTTTCATTATTTTAAGAACACTATTTAAATTTCACCTTCCTCGTGGGAACGATCCCTACTCACACTACTGCATATTTTGTTATCTGATTTGAGTTGGGTAATTTGGGCGTGACACGACTTAGCGCTACAAAATTTTGGCGCCGTTGCCGGGGAAGACGTTTAATTTATTTGTATTTTTGTTTTTATTATTATTATTTTTTTCTTTCACCGTTTTTTTCTGCTTTTTTCAAGAATTTTTGTGGTGTAATACTTTGAGATGTCAAATCGACAAGTATTCACAAGTTTTATCCAGCAAAACGGAGAGCTTTTGTAGTAACAAAATAAAAACCAATTTACTAATTTGCATATATTAAATTAAATAAATATTATGGTTATTATTTTTAAGTTTAATTGATTTAAATTCTCTATTTGAATTATGTGCTAATAAAATATTTTATTATTTATTCAAATAATTTTTATTGTACTAACTATTTAATTAATGTTTTTAATTTTTTAAATTTATGTGTTTAAATGATTTTATTGTGCAATTTAAATTGTTTTAATATTTTAAAGGTTTAGGCTTGCCTATTTAAATGATTTAAATTTTAATTGTTTAATTTATTCTCTTGAACGATTTTAATTTTCTAGTTTATTCTTTTAAATGATTTTAACTGTTTAGCTTATTTGTTTGGATATTTTTGAGTGTCCAATTTATTTATTTTAAATATCCTAAGTTTAGCGGTTAGTTACCTTAAATTATTTTAAACTATTTTAAATGTCTAGCTTATCTATTTAAATCCTTTTTATTTTTCCAAATCATTTTAAAGGTTTTTATATCCGCTTGTGTATTTAATTAAATTATTTTAAACATTAGTCTAGTTTGTTTAAATTATTTTAAATCGCTCTGCATGTTATTTAAATATTTTACTCGTTGCCGTGACATCGGAATATTTAAAGTATTTAATTCTTGGATTTTCAAGCTTGTGTCTTATTTAGTGTATTTTAATTTATAGTCCTAGTTGCTAATTTGGAGTAGCACTTTTTTTTTTAAAAAAAAAAAGAGTGTGTAACACTTTTTCTCCTAGCACTCACACACCCACATTACTATACATACACATATACATACACACTCAAACATTATCCACAACTCAAATATAAACCCTAGACCCAAAATATCACTCATTCTCACGCCTCCAACACACACTCACATTTCTCTCCATATTTCTCGTGCCTCACTCTCGTTCTTCTCATTTATCATTCACCTCACCATCGATTGTTTCTTCATCTCCTCAAGCCTCCACCGTCGACAACTCCTCACCACCGGCCGCCGCCAGTTGCATTTTTCCGACGAACATCACTAGGCGAGCTGAGCGAGCCATTTTCCATTCCCTCTAGCTCGATTTCAGCGTTTGCTCGAGCCCTCATTTCTGATTCTTCCAAGCCGAGGCAAGATTATTGGGTTTATTTGACTGCACTAAGTAGAATAATATGTTGTGTGCTTATTTTTCCTGCGTGTATTGTGCATTTTTTGATTTATGGAGCACCTTTGAGAATTTTTCTTCTTTTTTTTCTGCACATTTCAATAGTGGAACGAGTTTACTGTTTTTACCATTCACTCTGGTTTAGCCGTGCAAAATTCAAATTTCCCTTTTTGTTATGTTGCACATATTGATGATGGAACGATGATGTTTTGTTGGTGTTGGATAGATGTGAGTTAGAGTCACGATTTAATGTTGCATTTTTTCCCTGTTTCGAAACTTCTCATTGTGAATGGGAATGGTTGATTTGATTTCTTGTTTGTTGCTTGGATGATGATTTAGAGGCTACCATGGTTGAGATGTAGCTCACATGGTAGCACCTAGGTTTTGTGAAATGCTAGCAAAGTTGTAGGCAGGGGTGTCGGTTTGGCATTGGAGGTGATCGGGTTTCAAGGGGGCAGGGGCAAGGGCTTACTTGAGCTGGGGAATGGCTCGGGATCAGGGGACTGTTGCTCGGTCTTAAGGGTTGTACAAGTCAAAGGAGTGGTATAGGTCACTGTTTAAAGGTCGTTAACATGGGAAGTCAAGGGTTAAGTGTTTGGAAGGAGGAAGAGTTTTCGAATATATTTTTGCCTAGGTGTTGGGGGTTGTCCGGTTAGGGTCGGGTAAAACAGTGTTATACCCATGTTTTGGCTAAGGGCACGGGTTTGGGAATAGCCTAGGATGTTAGGGAGACTTCGTTTCATGCGTGAACCAATTCGGTTAAGTTTTGGTTGAGTTCTAGGCTATTGAAATTTTTAGGATGCTGATTTTTTTTTATGTTGAGTGTTGCTGCCCGGAAACATTATTGCCAAAAATTATTGGATAAGATTTGTACCTCGAGGATGACTTTTTAGTGGAGTATAGAGTGCATGGGAACCGTTTTTTCAAGCGTAAGTTGTTTTGATTAAGAAATGATTATGTTATAAGCATTTGCAAGTGGATTGCTCGAGATACGTCCTAAGTGCCAAAAGTAAAGTCTAGATTCTTAGCTATGGTTTGCCACCTAAATCACCATCCTTGTCAACCATCTTTCATAATTTACTTGTGAATCGAGTAATCGAATAAATATTTTCAAAAAAAGTCATTTCCATAAATGCGTGCTATATCTTTGAGTCGAGTCAAGTAAGAATGAAGGAAAATACTTTTTACGAACAAAGTGAGATGGTTGTTACTACATTTATTCACGTGTATGTGTGGGGATGGGAGACGTTTTGGCCTCCCTTACCAAATCATTATGGGTTTCCTTACCTTAGCATGTGTTCGTGTGGGGTTGAGAGATATCTTGGCCTCCCTTACCAATTCAGGGCAAGATTGGGTTGGGTTTTACCTTGACCTCCTTGCGGCATAGTGCACTGCATCTATGATCATGATCGAAATCACAGAGTCACAATCAAGGATCTAAGTTCACAGTTACATTTTCAATTTCAGTTACAGACCAGTTCTAATTTGACTCGACTTTGTTTATATTCAGTTTCAGTCAATTATGAGATTAAGTAAAGTTTAAGAAAGTTTCCAAGTTTAAATGTGAGAGTTCATTGCATGCATTACATCTCATTCTTATTTATCATTCAACTTTTTGGAGTAAGTTTCAAAGTATATTAAGTACCAGTATTTTAAGTATTAAGCATGTACTTTTAAACCCTCGTTATTTCCCCCATATTCTTGTTGGGCCCCTAGGCTCGCTACATCTATTTGGTGCAGGTATAAGTTATCATCGAGATTGTGGGGCAGGACTTTCAAGTGGACTGTGATGCGGGCATGACACATCCCTCTGACCATGTCAATCTTCCGCAAAAGTTTATTTTAACACTTTAAAGTCCTTTATTTTTTTGATTAGATACATGATATTGTAAGAATTTATAGAATTATTTGTGGGCATGTAAATATGTAATTGCTTAATCTTTTGTTGTTCGAAATGTCGAATTTCTTCTCCGGTTCTCATTTCTTTGTCGGTCTAGTTTATTTAGTGTTGTTTGCTTTTCTTTAAAATTTGCTGTCTGTGACAGGTGGTTTGTGATTTAAATAGATAGGTCATGCCGAAATTTTGAAAAAAAATCCGTATTATATTTAGTTTAATTATAAGAAGTAGTTAGGGTCATTTCAGTTGGTATCAGAGCATGGTTCTGGTTTGGTTTGTGCCTACTGCCGGTTGCAAGAAACTCGAGAAGTCTCGCCTCAAATTTTGTTAGGTTTAATAAATTTTATATGGTAGTTGTAATTGATTTTTTACTTTAAATATTTTGATGTCATCTTCTTTTTAAAATATTTTCAAAACTAGATGTTTAATTTAATTAAGTGTGTAGTTTAGTGTTTATTTTTGTTTAAAACTTCTTTTATAATTTAAAGTGTATTATTTGAATGTTTATTTTTGTAGCATGCGGTTCCATGTTAAACGGACTTGGTGTACTAATATTCCTTCCAGATTTGGATTGTACGTGGATGTTGTTTGAAGTTATTAGGTAGTGTTAATAATTTTATGAGATTGTAGGAGCTTGATGGAAATATTAAACTTGTGCATTAGGAGATATTAGTCGTTGTGTCCTTCTGGTAATTTATTATCTTATGGATGGAATTTAGTCGGATAAAACTAAGTGAATAGTTTGCTTAGAAATTAATAGATGCATGTTTTGTCAGTTAAGTTTATGAATCGATCTCGTGCGAAGACATGAGATACGTACTTTGTTTTATATTATTATGGATAGTTTGAGTTTTCTTTTGTTATTTGGGCAAGTATGATTTTGGGAAATAGTGAGTCGGTTACTATGAGCCTTTCAATTATGTGAACTATTATTTCGATAACTATTTCCTTATTCTTCATTTGTTCTTGTATCTATTGCAACAAATATTTTTGAGTATCCGAAATTTCTTTGCACATCCTTTGTTCATTTATGGATTCTTATGACATCAGTCAACGTTGTATTATGCTATTTTGACCTTGGTTAAACTTTTTAATAAAATATTGTTTATATTTCGCACTTCTTGAAATTTTTCTTCGGTTCTAGAGCCACATGTTGATGTGAGTAAGATCCACTTTGTCTTCCTTTTTGATGATCTACTCATGTTGTGGTTGACATCTGAATATGTCTTAGGACCGTTTTTTCCCCTAATTATTGACTTGTGTGGACTTATCTCGATTGAAGTCACACTGATTGCTCTTAATTGTGCGTTGATCGTTTGAGCATTATTTCATTACCCATGGATGAATGATCATGAGATTTGTATCTTGTTGGTCCATATTCATTAATCATGGAGCCTCCATTGTTATTCATTCATCCCTAGAATTTAATTAGGAGTTAGTTGTTTTCACTTATCCAGATTTTTATTTCCAACTCGTTTGTTTGTAATGCTTGCACTAATTCAATTTGTATCGAGCAGCATTACTTGTATTTTGTTTCCTTTCATTTCATGATCCATCACGATGAGGATTTGGGCGCGATCATATCAATTTTTTTGTGTAGAAAATCGAATCGTAACCACATAGTAAGAGTTTAGACTATTGGAATTTAGTATTAGTACCAGATCAAATCCTAAGTTATTGTTGTGATCCGAGGAGTGGCGACTACTAGTTATAACTAGTTCTAGCGAGAAGATTGCTAGTTAGTGAATTAGCTGATTGGGTTGTCCTATTTTAAATAGGATCGTTAAGAGTAAACAGATGATTTCGGTAAGCTAAATGGGTGAACAGTTGCGATATAGGAAATAGAGTTGTCCCTAAAGACTTTTGGGTACTTTACATTTGTATTCTAAGATTTTGTGAATATCAACCGGTAAGATTAATGCACCAACTATGAGAACAGAATGACAAATAGAATATTTAGGAAGTTTTTCCGGATAAGCTGTAGATTTATTTAGCGGTGAAATGCTAAAGTACTGGAGGATCAATTAGAAAGCCTTTACGATCAGGTTACAAACTCTTCGAGGTATCTAATTGTATATTAAGTTTTTGGAACATGAATTCAGGTTGTACATATGTAGTAACCCATACCCAGAATTAGTGATTAAGTGTTAATCACTACAATATATCATGTTAGTTGAGTTAAACATGATTAAAGAGACTTCTAATGGATTAACGGAGTCTGAGAATAGACCCAAAATGATCAGAAATGGTCCGGAGGGTCAGGCGGAACGGACGCAACGTTCGTGCCATCAGAATGCGTCATTGCTTATGCACTTGATGGAAAATTGGAAGCAACGAAGGAGAACGGAAGCAACGTTTGTCGGACGAACGAACGCAACGATGAGGAACAGACGTTCCGTTCTGTGTCTATAAATAGAGGTGCCGAGATTCATTTCCAGGCACAACTTTCACCTCTCTTCTCTCGATTCCTTAGTCTTTCAGCTTAAATCTAGGGCATTCTAGATGTCCCATTAGGAATCCGGAAGTGGCGTAGCAATCCAGGCGTTGTAGTGGAGCTGTGGCCTAGTTTTGAGGCAAGTGACAGCAACGGGCTGACGACGGACGCATGTATAGCTTTTGCTTCCTAAAAATATTTGGGAGTATGCAATAACTTAGTTAAGGTTTTTAGAGCACTTTAATGATATTAGTATCATTTGGCAGTGTAGTGCGGATTATAGGCGTGGACCTAGAGCTGGTAGAGCTTGCCTAGTATTTGAGGTATGAAAGTATTGTTCGAGATATCCTGACTGAGTATGCATGTATTATGTGACTGCATGATTTATATGACATGATTATATGCTGCATACATTTGCATCTTGAGCTATCTCTTTTGATATGTCTGTTAGTAGGGTTCTACCCTATCCTGTTAGTGGATGAACTTTCATCGATTTGGGTCCGGCATATCCACTGGTATTTTCGGTATGTGAGCCACCTCCTGAAGCGATGGCACAGCGTGCTACATACCAGGGCCCGGTCTGTCTTTGTTATCTGATTCTTGACCTCTAGTCAGTAGGCGGTTCACTTGCATTCATGTATTCTCATACTCTAGTGCTGAGCGTTTTATGCTCACATCTCGTACTCTGTGTTTCTGGACACCCTATTCCATGGGGCAGGTTTGTGATTGGATGAGGCGGGTGGATCCAAGAGGGGCTAGGCAGTATTTGGCCAGCTGGAGCTTCGCTTAGGGTTTATTCTTTTGTATTGGATTGAAACAGCATTCTATTTGGTTGTATAAAAATTTGGATATTTGCAGATTCCTTTCCTTGGGATTGTATTTTTTATTATTGTTTCCGCAGCTTATTCTGGTTTACTGTTTGATTAAGTTAATTGCATGCCTAAGTTCTATTTAGTAGGTGATCTCGGTAACGGTCACTACATTTATGGTATCAGAGCATGCATAGTATGCTTGGGATTTAGATTCTGCATAAGATAACCGTGAGGTAATTTTGTAGATGTCGAATCGCGACGATCAGAGTAGCCATGGCAGTATTGGTGGACATTTGGGCGATGCCGATCGGGTGCATCGTCGAGAATGCCATCATCGTCACATGATGATCAGCGTTTCAGTGTGCGCCGATTCTTACAGATGGGTCCTAAGATCTTGGTTGGAGGCGAGTCTCCGGAGGATGCGGAGAACTGGCTAGACCTTATGGAGATGAATTTTTAGACATTTCACTGTACTGAGGAGCAGAAGATGAAGACGCTTGGTTATCTTCTGTATGGGCGAGCCCGAAGCGGTGGAGATTCACTTCTTCACCTTTTGTTACGGCGAGAGGAGTTGCCACTTGGGCTGAGTTCCGCACAACTTTTCAGAAGCTGTATTTTCCTCCTGCACTCCGTGAGATGAAGGCAGGTGAGCTACTGAGTTTGCGTCAGGGAGTCATGTCTATTGACGAGTATCAGCAGAAGTTCTTCGATTTGTTATCCTATTGCCCCGATATTTCTGACAGCTCTGAGATGAAGTACAATCTATTCCTTCAGGGACTTAACCCGGAGATTCACGACCGTGTGGAGGTCGGTGATGATATGACCTACGAGGGTTTGGTGAGCCGTTGTCACCAGGCGGAGGATAGCATTCGGCGTAACAGGTCTTTCTCTTAGTCTAGGCCTGTGAGTTCTTTGGGTCCTCATGCTCAGTCTTTCAAGAAGTCCGGATCTACTTCTTCCTCTGGTTCCGCTGGTGTTGTCCGTTTTGGAAAGAAGGAGAAGTGCGACCATTGCGGGAAGAACCATCCGACCGACAGATTTCGTAAAGCTTCTGGAGCTTGTTTCCGTTGTGGAGAGGTTGGTCATCTCCGGAGGGATTGTCCACTATCTGGGGAAGACGGTTCTGGTTTTGGTTCGGGATCGGGTTCTCAGACTACCGTTCAGCATAGGTCGTAGGGACAACCTGCTGGGAGTTCTCACTTGAAGCCGCGGGCTTCTGGCCAGGTGTTTGCCTTGAGGCATGATCAGGTAGTGGAGAAGAATGAGAAGGTCATCGCAGGTACATTTCTGTTATATGGCATACCTGCTCTTGTACTTATTGACACTGGTGCATCCCATTCCTTCATTTCTGCACGTTTTGTTAAGAGGCATAAGTTACCATGCATTGCACTAGACGTAGTAGTTTCTGTTTCTACTTCGACGGGCCAATCTGCTTTGGCTAAACGTCTAGTAATGGGTTGCCCTTTAGAGTTCGAAGGGAACATTCTAATAGCGAATCTCATGGTTCTTTTGATGGATGACTTCGATTGTATTTTGGGGATAGACATGCTGACTACCTATCGAGCTTCAGTGGACTGCTATCAGATATTAGTACGCTTTCATCCGGATGGGAGTGATAGCTGGTTTTTATATGGTGAGGGAGCGCGACCCCCGATGCCTTTGGTATCAGCTTTGAGAGCCTGTCGAGCTCTGGAGTATGGCGGGGAAGGTTACCTTATCTATGCAGTTGATCTGTCCGCTGAGAGTGTTGGGATAGAGAGTATTCCTGTTGTGGATGAATTCCCATATGTATTTCGGATGAGATTCCGGGTTTTCCTCCTGCTAGGGAAGTTGAGTTTGGCATAGATTTGATGCCGGGTACTTCACCTATTTCTCGAGCACCATATCGCCTGGCTCCGTCAGAGATACGAGAGTTGAAGAATCAGTTACAGGATCTTTTGGACAAGGGGTACATTCGTCCCAGTGTATCTCCTTGGGGAGCTCCTGTTCTTTTTGTGAAGAAGAAGGATGGGTCTATGCGGTTGTGCATTGACTACCGACAGCTGAATCGAGTTACTTTGAAGAACATGTATCATTTGCCTCGTATTGATGACTTGTTTGATCAGCTGCAGGGTAATTCGGTTTACTCCAAGATTTACTTGAGATCTCGGTATCATCAAATGAGAGTCCAAGATCAGGACATAGCCAAGAATGCATTCCGTACTCGCTATGGGCATTACGAGTTTCTAGTGATGCCTTTGGGTTTGACTAATGCACCGGCTATATTTATGGATCTGATGAACCTTGTTTTCAGGGAGTATTTGGACAATTTTGTCGTGGTCTTCATTGACGACATTCTGGTGTATTTGCATGATGCATACGAGCATGTTTCTCACTTGCCGTTGGTACTGCAGACTCTTCGAGATGAGCAGTTGTACGTCAAACTGAGCAAGTGTGAGTTCTGGATGGATTGAGTGGTCTTTCTCGGCCATATCATATCCAGAGAGGGGATTTCTGTTGATCCGAGCAAGATTGAGTCTGTTCTTAATTGGTCGCGTCCGACGACGGTTGCTGAGATCCGTAGTTTTCTGGGTCTAGCAGGATATTATCGTCGCTTAATTTTGAACTTCTCTCAGCTAGCTCGACCTTTGATGCAACTTACCCGCAAGGGTGTTGATTTGAGTGGTCCTCAGAGTGCGAGGAGAATTTTTGTAAAATTCGACGACGGTTGACTTCTGCGCCAGTGTTGGCATTACCGTCAGGATCTGGAGGGTATGTGGTGTGCACAGATGCTTCTCTTCAGGGGTTAGGTTGTGTGCTGACTCAGAATGGGCATGTGATCGCATACGCTTCTAGACAGTTGAAGTTGCACGAGGACAATTATCCAGTTCATGATTTGGAGTTGACAGCTATTGTGTTTGCTTTGAAGATCTGGCGTCATTATCTGTATGACAAAAAATTTGAGATCTTCACCGATCACAAGAGTCTCAAGTATTTGTTCACTCAGGCGGAGTTGATGTAACGTCCCAAAATTTATTTTCGAATTAATTGGCAATTAAAATAATTATTGAGTTGGAAAAATAATTATTACTGCAAAATGAGTTATAGAGTGTATTTACAAAAGACACGTGACAATTAGTCAATGAGTTTGACTATTTCTGAATATCTGATATTATTGGAATTTTGAGATAATTATTGAGATAATGGAAATAAAAATAACTATTTATGCCAGATAATTTAATTTAGAAGAATATTTGACCGAGTTGATATGTAAAAGTCTTTGTTCATGGTCTAAGTGAGACTCAATAATTAATTTGAGAAATTATAAGTCTAATTAACTGGTCAAAGTCAATAATTTCAAAAAATGATGTTTATAGAGGTTGGGTGTGTGTACCGGAAAAATATTAAAATGGAGACTAATTTTGCCAGTTAGATACCAGATAAATTAGTCCCGATCAGAAATTATTGATTTTCTATAGATCGCAAAACACACACCGAAATACACTCAAGAAAACACAGATAAAAAATTTTCTCCCGATTTTTTTCCCCCAATATTTCGAGTTTACTATAGCAGCCCTCAAGTTTGCTGTCGCCGGCCGTTCACCGTTGATTCGATTGAAGATCCGAACGGTCACTTTGTATCCAACATCAAGAAGAGTCTATTGGTACCAAGAAATCGAAAATCCAACGGTTGGATCGCCGAAAAATTGGCAATGAACCGACAAAATTTGCGAAGGTACTATTCATCATCTTCTTCGCCAAGATTTTTACGATTCTAGCATGTTTTTGTAGGTTCTAAAGCTAGTAATCGATTCTTTGAGTTGTGGGGAGCATTTTCTTAGCTCATGGGAGCATTTTGGTGCAGAAACGACGTAGATCAAAGCCCGTAAAGGTTATCACCGCCTCGTGGTATTTCTCAGATCACCGGCGTGTCGGACCTCCGTTCAGGGCGTGGCTTAGATGGTTGGAATTGTCTCGTCGAGTTCTACATATCTGGAAAATTTCATAATTTTTGGAGAAGTTTTGCATCGCCGCTGCCAGACCTCCGCGTCGCCGCCTTCTTCTTCGATTTTCCGGCGACCTCTGGAGAGTTAACCATTATTGATCGTCTAGACGTGATAGATCCGAATATCCAAGTTTCGATTCGTGATTCGAAATTGTTAAGCGGTGAGAGCGCAATAAAGTTCGATATTTTTTGGTCAAAGTTTGACTAGAGTTGACCAAGGTTGACTTTTGACCATCATATGATTTTTCGCAGATCGGAAGCCCGTTGAGGATAATTAGAGGCATAAATGAGCAGATTAGGGATTTGATCTTCTAGAATTGGATAATTATGAGATTTCCGAGTCCCGTTATGCGCTACCGCAACTGTATAGGTTTTTCGTGCGTTTTAAACGCAAAGGCATGTTATAACCTTCCTTGCTCACACCGTTTAGATCAGTATATTCACTGTTTGATTATTAAATTGTGTTGTTGCATTTGTATGTGGTTATGGTAACTCAAATTTTAACTCATGCATTATTCACGTTTTAATGTATTGTCTGTGATTTTTCTGCCATGGCTAGGTCTTAGTTGTTGTTCAATGGTTGATGGTTGGATTAGGTCCTTTTGGGTCTTGGTTTAAGATGTCTTGAAGTAGTGTCGGCTAGGTGAACAGTTGGATGGTTGTAAGGGTGTTCTATCTAGCGGGCAGCTCAGGCAGGGCTCGGACGAGTGGGTTGTCCGGGTCGGGTAAAGTGTATTAGGGTCATATGTTATGGTTTGGTTCCGAATTTTTTTATTTTGGACCGGGTAATTTATTTAGGAATCCAAGTGTTTGGTTTATTTATTGGGTCAATTTTGTTATTGGGCCTAAGATGTTTATTGGACTTAATTTATTTATTGGGTTTAAGATGTTTATTGGGCTTGAGTTGTTTATTTGAGCTAAAATGTTATTTGGGCTTGCATGAATTGATTTAGTGATTGAGTCAAGCTTATTGGGCTTAAGATAGTTATTGGGGGCTAAATTTATTAATTGGGCTAAATTCGTTAATGAGACTAAGTTCTTTAATTTATTTTGTTGAGCTAAATTCTAAGTCAGGCTCAGTACTATTGGTCCAATCTAAGTTTGATCTGGGTCATTTTAAGTGTGATGGAGCTAGTCTAAGTATTTTTGGGCCAGTATAAATGTTAACGAGATAGTCTAAGTTTATGGGCTTTAGTTTAGGGGCAACAACTCGAACTAGCCAGTGGCAAACTGTAGCGACCCGACCCGGATCCACTACCTAATCAGAGTTAAGAGCATAATTAAGCATGCATTAAATCAAATTGCTGCGGAAGACTAAATACAAGTAGACCGGCAGAATACAACCGGCTAATCAAACTTGATTTATACAACCCAATCGAATTACTTTAAATAAAACCTACAGCTAATCCTGTTGTCTTCAAGGTCACTGGCTACTCCAGGCTCCTGGTGCTCAATCCTGCACCTATACCTGCCCCATCGAATAGGGTATCCAGATACACAGAAAATACTAGACGTGAGCTCTAAGCTCAATACGAAAGCACGGATAAACATACAAATATGATGCATGCAAATGATAGGGTATCCATATCTAGGATAACTGTATACAAACTGCTCAAACTGGCGCCTGGGATATAAGCTCGTCACATCGGGGTAGCTAACCACTGTGTGCGACCACTCATTCCCGAATCTCGGACGCGGACCACGGAGTCCTCGAGGTATCAGTACCTAAGGGTACTCGATATCAAACGTCCTAACAGGGCTGAGCAACCCTAACTGGCTCATCTCGAAAGATATACAGGTGTACAGACACAAGATGATATGCACATGCCGCATAACAATAATAATATGCAAACACATAAATGCAACATATAAGCATGCATATCCGCTGGCAATCTCAGTCAGTACTTATGTACCTTTCTAAGGCAGTCCTAGTAGTCTCACTCTAGGTTCCAAGCCTATCATCAAGTCTACAATGCAAATACCCATGCATCATTCAATAAGCTCTAAAAGTCTTAACTAAGCTATCGCATACTCCTAAATAATTTAAGGAGACCATAGCTATACCTGCATCCGTCGTCAGCCCACTGATGGCGACTATCCCGCAACTAGGGCACTCCCCTACTGCGAATCCATAGCCTCGAACACGGCTCTACAACACGAGCACTGCTCCGCTACTATATCAGACACTGTCTGACTATACTAAAACAAATATCCTACTCCAACTCTAGAATAAGAGTACCCAAAGCCTTAAAATAGGACCACAAGGGCGAAGGAGAGAATTCGGAATTGGCAAGAAATGAATGCCTCGGTCCTTATATTTATAGGCATCGATCGGAACGTCCGATCCTGCCATTGGAGCTTCCGAACATCCTTATCTGCCACATGTCAAAATCTCACTGGTTGACTTCGGATAGGGCGATCGGAGTTTCCGATCCTGCCACACGTCATGCATGACGTAATATCGATCGGAGCTTCCGATCCTTGAAAGAGTAGGTGCCAGGTGAGCCAACTTGTGGCTAAGGGCTTTGATGACTCTTTGTATAAACAATCTTTTGTTTAATATAATTTACACTTTTATTAATGGCAATGACTTTATCTTTCTTCATATTGTTATATTGTGATATACTATTGTTGTTTTGATAAAGACCTTGAATATACTATAGTGTATGTAAGATGTGGTAGAACATGGAGATGTCTATCATGAAACACATCTTATAGTCACTGTATATTCTAAACTGTTCCTAGTCGATTGAGCCGTCCGATAATAAGGATAAGGATCCCTCGAGTTTGAGACTAGCATTTACGATGCAGAGTACCACGTTTCATTGGTAAGGAACATAGAGATGTTCAAAACATGCAAATGGATATTCATACGATGAATGATCGAACTACCCTATCCGGACTTTCCAAGTGGTTATCACTTATCGAGTGGATAAAGTCCGCGGTTTTTGGTTGTACACCATTAGTCCTTACTACTTGAAACATCATTGAGACTCTATATGCTAGTACTGTGCTTTGACTCGTTTACCGACTCTATTGGGGTCATAAGGTGTCGGGATTGGGTACAGTTATAACACATATAGGAGTCGATGCTTTGTTGTCAAGGATTCACCACATACTTGCGAGTGTGGATATCCTATGCGATCTGAGGAGATATTAGTGTGATGAATCTCTGGCCAGAGTACATGATGTGGTTTAAGAAATGGTTTCTTAGTAGCACATGCGATGTCACTATTTGATCTTCAAGATGTATTGCATAGTTATCGAATCTCGAACGACTCTCGATTTACCAATGGTTGTTGATTCGATCGGGATATATGGATGAAGGGACCGTACTGTACTCTAACCAAAATCTATTGGTTCTTGCAGGCACTATCAGTGATACCTAGGGAATTATGGGGCGATGTTGCTAGGCGCTCTTACCATGATTCGATGGGCAAGTCGGAAATTGTTGTTCCGAGTCACAAGGAGTTGTGAGCCCACGGCTAGCTGTATCCCTGAACCATTGAGGTCACACAGAGTAATGGATTTTTAATCCCCGTTGAGATAGTTAAATTTAAAGAGTTAAATTTAATGAACAAAGAAGTTGGACTTCTTAATTAAGAGTAGAGGAGTAGGATTTCCTAAAATGACATAGGGATGGGCATTTTTTGGAAATCATTGAATTCAGATTCAGAAAAATTTATCTTGACTTTAAAAGGTGCAGAAATGGTTTCTGTGCACATTGGTGAAATCGGTTTATCAATCGGAGTCATGATGAATTTTATATTAATTTCTGAACATGCGGGCTTTGCTTGTCGCGCTTGAACTTATTACTAATGGGCCCTAAGCTGTTAGCGGCCTACATTATAAATAAGTTATTGCAGTACAGAAATTAAAAAAACAACAGGTCACAAAATTATTTTCGAAAAACCCTATTTTTCTAAGTGTGGCCACCGACCCCCCTCCCCTCTGCTCGGAAAAATCCAGTCTGTGAATTTTGAATTACAGTCTGGTTTAACGGATCAAATTCGTTAATTCTCTTCGTAGAAACTTCTGATAGATTTTCTAGTGCAATCTATCAGAGGAATTAAATATCCGTTCGTGGACCTGATTGAAGAACAGTTCGTCCATCAGTTCCAGGGATATACAACAAGAGCAGAGCAATCTGTTGGTGTCCATAATCTCGATTCGAGATTGGAGGTAAAAATTTATAATTGTTATTTAATTTTTACACACACAATTTAATCGTAAAATTTTGATACCCAATATGGAATCGTTCCATATAAATTTTTTAAACTTCCGCTGCACCGGGTATCAATTCTGATTGATCTGATCGCCGCGTTCTCCAACAATCCTGATCGGAGCTTCCGATCTCACCTTCGAAGCTTCCGATCCTTCAGATACCAAATTGGTTTAATTAACATAATTAATCTCTTAATTACCAATTTCGGTTACGGGGTACTACATAAACAAAATAGTCCGTAAATATATATTTAATAGATGTATATGTATATTTTGATATAAATATTATTTTTATGGAAAATGAATTAAATATATATTTACGGGCAAAATTTTAAGAAAATGGCATTTCTAAGTTCATGATTCATGCATGTATTTTATGATAAGATAACGGGCATGTAAAGAAAATATTTTTGGGAAGTTGAAGTGATTTGTGACAAACATGGGACTGGAGGTCGGGATACCAGGCTCGATGACCTTTTTACTTACGATTATGAGCCTATGGATCCCCAAAAGTTGGGTGAAGTGGCATAGGGCGTTAGGGGTACACCCCACAGGCCGCCACCACGTACGATGGATTTAGATTGATCAATCGAATTAGGTTACACTTCACTGATATATGACCCACAGAAAATAATTTTTATGTTTATGGCATGCCAATGCTTATGTTATGTATTATGTTACGTATTATGTTATGATATATATTACGACGCAGTTTATGCATACGATTTTACAATCATGCATGCATTAGAATCCTCAGGTTATTTTTATATACGTTATGCGCTTGCATGTGGTTTTATTTAGTAGTACTCGATATTAAAGGTAGAGCATGCTGGGCCTTTAGGCTCACTAGATCTAAATGGTGTGCAGGTGAGTTTTATGTTATTCAGGAGGTTGTGGTCCCGACTGGTGGTGAAAACCTCTGTGCATCCGTGGCAAGCTAGCACACCCGTGACCTTCGCGCTTTTATGTTTAAATGATTAGGAGATTGTATCAAACTATTTTCCGCATCTTACGTTATTGAATATTTACGCATGGATTTATAATGTGTTCGAGTATTTAAGTTTTGACATGAAATCGCTTTTTATTATGTATTAAATTTTATAAAAATCTATTTTTAAGTATAGATGCATATATGTATGGGCATATATGTAATATAAAAAAAAATTCCTTCGAGTTTGGTTCGTTTCATTTGATATCAGAGCAAGGTCCTTGGAGGGTTAGCTAGCCTGCTACGTGGAGCTCAGAAGTCGCACTGCCAGTCTGTGAGTTTTTAAATGCTTTTAATTATGTTTTACGAATGGGACCCATGAGTTAGATTTTTCACTGAATTTTTGTTATAATGGTTTTAAATTAAAATACTTAGTTAATGCGGTTGTGTGAGGGATTGTTGGGAATTACAGTATGTCTTCGAGTCGCATAGTTTGCGATGCGGGTAATCAGGATCCACCTTCGCCTCTACCTTCGCCTGCAGACCTACCACTTGCAGCTTTTGAGAGGGCCAACATGGACATGTTATCTGGTACCACGAGGTTACTTGAGCATCAGGCTGGGCAGCATAGGACGCACGAGGAGAACATCGCCAAGAGGTTCCGCAATCAGAGACCAAAGGAGTTTGTGTGGACCAGTGATCTACTTGTGGCAGAGTAGTGGATTTAAGCGTCGGAGACGATCTTTGCCTACATGGAGATCCGGGATGCCGATCGGGTCTGATGCGCAATCTACATGCTGGAGGATGAGGCAGCACTTTGGTGGGAGGGCGCAATGACTATTATTGACCTGGCTAGGATGACGTGGAAGAATATCAAGATGGCTTTTTTTGAGTAGTACTTCATGGAAGATGTGCGAGGCCAGCTGTTTCGTGAATGCATGAGTCTCCGACAGGGAGACAGGACTGTGGCTGAGTTTGTGAGGTAGTTCGAGCAAGAATGTCACTTCGTGCCCACAATTGCTACTGTGGAGAGCGAGAGGCTGCGACATTTCACTGATGACTTGAGGTTTGACATCAAGCATATGTTTACATAGCAGACATGAAGAAGCACAAGGTAACGGTTAGTCGAGCGTGCCAGTCCAAGAATGGGAGGAAGGAGATGCAGGCTGACCTCTAAAAGTAGAGGCAGTTCCAGCAGTCATCTAGAGGACAATTTTCCAGCGAAGAAGTCTTATTTTGGGTCATCTAAGGGATCAGATTCTCCTAGACTGCATCAGCAGCAGCAGCAGAGGCCGCAGGGCCAGCAGCATTAGGGGACAGTTTCTCCTAGCACTGGAGGGGTACCTTTCTACAGACAGCGTCAGAGGCCTCATTCTGGAAAGTGTTTGGTTGGCTCAATCAGGTTCTACCATTGCGAGGATCCGGAACAATTTTGGGTAACTGTCATAGGGCGAGGCAAACCACAGGGCGCTTGTTTGTGGTGCATGCTGGGGATGCAGATCATGATACTTCTCTTATCGCGGATAGTCTTAATTTACGTTCTTAAATTTCAGTTAATGGGATGCTTAGTTAAGATTTGTATTGGAAATTGCTTGACTGTTGTACTTGTGTTTTAGAAATGCATGTGTAGGATGAGAATTCTGAATTGGTGAAATTAGCATGCTTATGATTGAACTTTAGATGTTAATTGGTTGCTCTTGAAGAACGGTCTATATCTGTTGGGAAATATTTTGCGTGCAGGGAAAGTTAGCATTAGAGGTATTTCTACGTTTGTGTTGCTAGATTCTGGAGCTACGCATTCTTTTATCTCTCAGTAGTTTTTGAGGATTTTAGTAATTGCTTGCTGTATGTTAGATGCGAATGTTGGGTCGGGGAGAATGTTTTGAGAAATCTCTTAGATATTTGATTGATTGCTATTAAGGAATTTAGATTTCATTTTTCTCAGGAATCATTGAGCCAAATGATTCAGGTGAAGGATACTATTGAGAGATGAATTAGTTTGTTGCAGATATAAAATTTGGGAATTTGGTGATAGTTCTAACTGAGTAATTAAGCATTGATTGACGTTTAGTTGATTTTGTGAGGGATTGGGAACGTGCTTTTGAGATAGAGGAAAAATCAGTTACGCGAGTCATTTTACCGATTCTTTCTGAAAATATTGGAATCCTTCTTGTAGTTCATGCATTCCTTGATTTGCATTACATTGTTCATTGAAGATTCAGTTAATTTGGCTTCGAAGGATATTTTGGTTATGAATTTCGGAAATTTATATTTCTTGAGAACTTGAATTCTAAATCTGGACATGAATATTGATTTGTGTGAGTATTGTTATTATATTCCATTGGGATCTCGATTTTATTTTGTTGACATCGGATTACACCTTGAGATTTTATTTCATTTTCGTTGAGTGCGTGCGGATTTCCTCGTGTGTAAGCCACGCTGACAACCTTGATTTTGATTTGTATTGATGGTGGACATGATGTCATACCTGTTGGAAGTTGATCGTCTGATTTGATATTTATTGATTGGCTCGTATCCATTGTTCATGGAGCCTTGAATTGATTCGTTCACCCCTTGTATTAGACTGCAAACGAGGTGTTTCCTTTTTGCAGATTTGTTTTCCAGATTATTGTATTTTTATATTGTTCTGAACCATGTCTCTTCGATTTAGATTTGATTATGACCCATCAAGTTATTTATTGAGCTGAGTTATACTGAACGTCGTCTTGACATTGTTTTGGCTCGTAACTGATAGTGATTGTTAGCACCATTAGAATTTAGTGTTTGGTGGGCACCAGATAGAATTGTGAGACAGTTGATATCGATGTTTTGCTGAGATCCTGTTCTGATTGAATTTCAGGGCTCTTAGGAGTCGATACTACCGTTAGTGGAGTTCACCTATAGCATCAGTTGACGGGCGTCCATAGGTATGGCTCCATACGAGACTTTTTTTGAAACAAGGTATAGATCTCCCGTGCATTGGAACGTTGTTGGTGAGAGGATTCTCTTAAGTTCCGAGTTAGTTCAGCAGACTACAGATATCATGGTTCGAATTTGAGACAAGATGAGGGCCACACGGAGTCGTCAGAAGAGTTATGCTGACCGATGACTATGGGACCTCGAGTTTGCTGTTGGAAACCATGTGTTTGTGAGGATTGCGCCCATGAAGGGCGTGATGCATTATGGATATGAGCCTCTGCCGTTGGCGTCAGACTTGTCGTCCGAGGAACGACTAGAGCAGATCTTAGCACGGGAGGAGCAGATACTTAGAACGCGAGTTTTTCCCTTGGTCAAGGTCCGGTGTTAGAATCAGCCAGAAGAGGAGGCTCTCTCGGAGGCCAAGGTCGTTATGCGGACGTGTTATCCAGAGCTTATCGGTACGTACTTCAATTTCGAGGACGAAATTTCATTTAAGGAGGGGAGAGTTGTAACGTCCCAAAATTTATTTCCGAATTAATTGGCAATTAAAATAATTATTGAGTTGGAAAAATAATTATTACTATCAAATGAGTTATAGAGTGTATTTACAAAATACACGTGACAATTAGTCAATGAGTTTGACTATTTCTGAATATCTGATAATATTGACATTTTGAGATAATTATTGAGATAATGAAAATAAAAATAATTATTTATGCGAGATAATTTAATTTAGAAGAATATTTGACCGAGTTGACTTGTAAAAGTCTTTGTTGACTGGTCATGGTCTAAGTGAGACTCAATAATTAATTTGAGAAATTAAAAGTCTAATTGGCTGGTCAAAGTCAATAATTTTAGAAAATGATGTTTATAGAGGTTGGGTGTGTGTACCGGAAAAATATTAAAATGGAGACTAATTTTGCCAGTTGGATACCAGATAAATTAGTCGTGATCAGAAAATTATTGATTTTCTATAGATCACAAAACACACACCGAAACACACTCAAGATCACACAGATCAAAGATTTTCTCCCGATTTTCCCCCGAATATTTTGATTTTACTGTAGCAGCCCTCACATTTTCCATCGCCGGCCATTCACTGGTGCTCCGATTGAAGATCCTAATAGTCAATTTGTAGCCAACATCAAGACGAGTCTATTGGTACCAAGAAATCAAAAATCCAACGGTTGGATCGTTGGGAAATCGAAAATCCTAATGATGAACAAACAAATTTTGCGAAGGTACTATTCATCATCTTCTTTGCCGAGATTTTCACGATTTTAGGTCGTTTTTGTTGGTTCTAAAACTAGTAATCGATTCTTTGAGTTGTGGGAAGCATTTCTTGAGCTCATGGGAGCATTTTGGTGCAGAAACGGCGTAGATCGAAGCCCGGAAAGTTTATCGTCGCCGCCTGGTTTTTCTCCGATCGCCGGCGCGTCGGACCTCCCTTCAGGGCGTGGCTTAGATGGTTGGAATTGTCTCATCGAGCTCTACATATCTAGAAAATTTCATAATTTTTGGAGAAGTTTTGCATCGCCGCCGCCGGACCGCCGCGTTGCCGCATTCTTCTTCGATTTTTCGGAGACCTCCGGCGAGTTAACCATTTTTTTATCTTCTCGACGTGATAGATCCGAATATCCAAGTTTCGAGTCGTGATTCGAAATTTTTAAGCGGTGAGAGCGCAATAAAGTTCGATAATTTTTGGTCAAATTTTGACCAGAGTTGATTAGGGTTGACTTTTGACCATCATATGATTTTTCGCAGATCGGAAGCCTGTTGAGGATAATTAGAGGCAGAAATGAGCAGATTAGGGATTTGATCTTCCAGAATTGGATAATTATGAGATTTCCGAGTCCCGATATGCGCAACCGCAACTGTATAGGTTTTTCGTGCGTTTTAAACGCAAAGGCATGTTATACCCTTCTTTGCTCACACCGTTTAGATCAGTATATTCACTGTTTGATTATTAAATTGTGTTGTTGCATTTGTATGTGGTTATGGTAACTCAAATTTTAACTCATGCATTATTCACGTTTTTATGTATTGTGGATGATTTTTCTGCCATGGCTATGTCTTAGTTGTTGTTCAATGGTTGATGGTTGGATTAGGCCCCTTTGGGTCTTGGTTTAAGATGTTTAGAAGTAGTGTCGGCTAGGTGAACAGTTCGATGGTTGTAAGGGTGGTCTATCTAGCGGGCAGCTCAGGCAGGGCTCGGACGAGTGGGTTGTCCGGGTCGGGTAAAGTGTATTAGGATCATATGTTATGGTTTGGTTCCAGATTATTTTATTTTGGGCTGGGTAATTTATTTAGGAGTCCAAGTGTTTGGTTTATTCATTGCGTCAATTTTGTTATTGGGCCTAAGATGTTTATTGGACTTAATTTATTTATTGGGTCTAAGATGTTTATTGGGCTTGAGTTTTTTATTTGAGCTAAAATGTTATTTGGGCTTGCATGAATTGATTTAGTTATTGAGTCAAGCTTATTGGGCTTAAGATAGTTATTGGGGGCTTAATTTATTGATTGGGCTAAATTCGTTAATGAGCCTAAGTTGTTTAATTTATTTGGTTGAGCTAAATTCTAAGTCAGGCTCAGTACTATTGGTCCAATCTAAGTTTGATCTAGGTCATTTTAAGTATGATGGAGCTAGTCTAAGTATTTTTGGGCCAGTATAATTGTTAACGAGCCAGTCTAAGTTTATGAGCTTTAGTTAAGGGGCAACAACTCGAACTAGCCAGTGACAAACAAAATAGTCCGTAAATATATATTTAATAGATTTATATGTATATTTTGATATAAATATGATTTTTATGGAAAATGAATTAAATATATATTTACGGGCAAAAATTTAAGAAAATGATATTTCTAAGTCCATGATTCATGCATGTATTTTATGATGAGATAACGGGCATGTAAAGAAAATATTTTTGGGAAGTTGAAGTGATTTGTGACAAACACGGGACAGGAGGTCAGGATACCGGGCCCGATGACCTTTTCACTTACGATTATGAGCCTATGGATCCCCAAAGGTTGGGTGAAGTGGCATAGGGCGTTAGGGGTACACCCCACAGGCCGCCACCACGTACGATGGATTTAGATTGATCAATCGAATTAGGTTACACTTCACTGATATGACCCACAGAAAATGATTTTTATGTTTATGACATGACAATGCTTATGTTATGTATTATGTTACGTATTATGTTATGATATAGATTACGACGCAGTTTATGCATACGATTTTATGATCATGCATGCATTAGAATCCTCAGGTTATTTTTATATACGTTATGTGCTTGCATGTGGTTTTATTTAGTAGTACTCGTTATTAAAGGTAGAGCATGCTGGGCCTTTAGGTTCACTAGATCTAAATGGTGTGCAGGTTAGTGTTATGTTATTCCGGAGGTTGTGGTCCCGACTGGTGGTGAAGACCTCTGTGCATCCGTGGCAAGCTAGCACACCCGTGACCTTCGCGCTTTTATGTTTCAATGATTATGAGATTGTATCAAACTATTTTCCGCATCTGAGGTTATTGAATATTTACGCATATATTTATATTGTGTTCGAGTATTTAAGTTTTGACATGAAATCACATTTTATTATGTATTAAATTTTATAAAAATCTATTTTTAAGTATAGATGCATATATATATGGGCATATATGTAATATAAAAAAAACTTCCGTCGAGTTTGGTTCGTTTCAGTTGAACATGAGGCAGAGACGTTGGATGGACTTGCTTAAGGACTATGATTGCGACATTAAGTACCATCCGGGAGCTGCTAATCTCATCGCTGATGCCTTGAGTCGTAAGGTGCGACTATCCACACTTTAGACTTGTTTGTTGTCTAGTGCGATTGGAGATTGTTGTTATTCAGGGTATACCTTCAAGCACAAGAAAGGCATGCAGAGTATCCAGATGTTTGCGATATTATCTGAGCCAGCCTTGTATTCGCGGATTCGGGATGCTCAGATTTCTGATTCGAAGACCCAGCGTTTGGATCTTCTAGCCAACGAGGGTATCACGTCTTGATTTCACTATCAGTCAGATGATTTTCTGTGTTTGTCTGGTAGGCTTGTGATCCCGGAGGATGAAGAGTTGCGAGAGGAGATCTTATCTCAGGCGCATCGCACTAAGTTGAGTATTCATCCGGGGAGCAACAAGATGTACAAGGATCTACGTACTCGGTTTTGGTGGAAGGGGATGAAACGCAGCGTGTATCAGTATGTTTCGAGATTCTTGGTTTGTCAGCAGGTCAAGGCCGAACACCGATGACCTGGAGGTTTGCTTCACAGTCTGCCTATTCCTGAGTGGAAATGGGAGCTTATCACGATGGATTTTGTGACCCATTTGCTGGTATCCTCGAGGAATTGTGATGCTATCTGGGTTGTGGTGGACCGACTCACCAATTCAGCGCATTTCATTGCCTAAGGCCGAGAGTACTCTGTGGATCGTGTGGCTCGATTGTACATTCAGGAGATCGTTCGACTTCACGGAGTGCCTGTGAGCATTGTCAGCGATCGAGACCCCAGGTTTACTTCTAGGTTCTGGGGGAGTGTTCAGCGTGCGATGGGCACTACTCTCAGTTTGAGTACGACCTATCATCCGGAGACATATGGTCAGTCAGAGCGCACTATCCGTACTTTGTAGGATATTCTTCAAGTGTGCGTTATGGATTTTGGCTCAGCCTAGCAAGATCATTTGCCATTGATTGAGTTTGCATACAACAACAGCTATCATACTAGCATTGGGATGACACCTTTTGAGGCGTTGTACGGGCGACGTTGTCGTACTCCACTCTTCTGGGAAGAAGTGGGGGAGAGACAGGCTGAGGGACCGGAGTTAATCCAGCAGGCAGCAGATGTTGTTGATCAGATCAAGAAACGGATTAAGACTGCACATGATCGTCAGGCCAGCTATGATAATACTAAGCGTAGGCCTTTGCAGTTTGATGTTGGGGAGAAAGTGTTTCTGAAAGTTTCACCTTTCCGCAGGATTCTCAGATTTGGCCTCAAGGTCAAGTTGTCTCCTAGATATATCGGTCCGTTTGAGATCTTGGAGAGCATTGGCGATTTAGCGTATCGGCTAGTATATTTAGAAGAGTTTAGTGTTTAGTTGCGAAGTATTAGAGAAACTTGTGAATTTCTTAAGAGCTCAAGTTGTATAGCATGCTAGTTAAGTTTAATTGGTAAATAGACGATAAGCGTAGTTTCGTTCTTAGAAAGTTTTAAGTCCTGGTCGGGGTCGACATAAATTATTTATTGGTTATATGGACTCTATAGCTTGGAATTCCGACGTAGAATATAAGGTTAGCATAATGTAGGTTGTGCAATAACTTAGAGATATAAGAATTTGTAGGATGGAGAACTTATCAGTTGCAGTATGATGACGTTTCTGAGTTTGTAAATTTAGATTAGTAAATTTGAGGAGTGATAAAATTTCATTGAGGATAAGACCACTTGGGAACATGCAAGAATTGTAAATTTTATATTGCAATAAGAGTTAGTTAGACCCTTGGTGATATAGATATCTGTAAGCATCATAGTGCGCAGAGTAGGTTAATTAGCGTCAACTCATGTGGGTGCGAAGTTGGAGAACTTAGTGTTGATCGGGTCTAAGGTGTTCGAACCTAGTTAGTCAGTCTTGAATTTTGAGGACGAAATTCCATTTAAGGGGGAATGAATTGTAGTACCAAAAAAAAATCCAATTTACTAATTTGCATATATTAAATTAAATAAATATTATGGTTATTATTTTTAAGTTTAATTGATTTAAATTCTTTATTTGAATTATGTGCTAATAAAATATTTTATTATTTATTCAAATAATTTTTATTGTACTAACTATTTAATAAATATTTTTAATTGTTTAAATTTATGTGTCTAAATGATTTTATTGTGCAATTTAAATTGTTTTAATATTTTAAAGGTTTAGGCTTGCATATTTAAATGATTTTAATTTTAATTGTTTAGTTTATTCTCTTGAACGATTTTAATTGACTAGTTTATTCTTTTAAATGATTTTAACTGTTTAGCTTATTTGTTTAGATATTTTCGAGTGTCCAATTTATTTATTTTAAATAGCCTAAGTTTAGCGGTTAGTTACCTTAAATTATTTTAAACTATTTTAAATATCTAGCTTATCTATTTAAATCCTTTTTATTTGTCCAAATTATTTTAAAGGTTTTTATTTCTGCTTGTGTATTTATTTAAATTATTTTAAACATTAGTCTAGTTTGTTTAAATTATTTTAAATCGCTCTGCCTGTTATTTAAATATTTTACTCGTTGCCGTGACATTGGAATATTTAAAGTATTTAATTCTTGGATTTTCAAGCTTGTGTCTTATTTAGTGTATTTTAATTTATAGTCCTAGTTGCTAATTTGGAGTAGCACTTTTTTTTTTAAAAAAAGTGTGTAGCACTTTTTCTCCTAGCACTCACACACCCACATTACTATACATACACATATACATACACACTCAAACTTTATTCACAACTCAAAATTAAACCCTAGACCCAAAATATCACTCATTCTCACGCCTCCAACACACACTCACATTTCTCTCCATATTTCTCACGCCTCACTCTCGTTCTTCTCATTTCTCATTCCCCTCGCCATCGATTGTTTCTTCATCTCCTCAAGCCTCCACCGTCGACAACTCCTCACCACCGGCCGCTGCTAGTTGCATTTTTTGGTGAACATCCCTAGGCGAGCTGGGCGAGCCATTTTCCATTCCCTCTAGCTCGATTTCAGCGTTTGCTCGAGCCCTCATTTCTGATTCTTCCAAGCCGAGGCAAGATTATTGGGTTTATTTGACTGCACTAAGTAGAATAATATGTTGTGTGATTATTTTTCCTGCGTGTATTGTGCATTTTCTGATTTATGGAGCACCTTTGAGCATTTTTCTTCTTTTTTTTCTGCACATTTCAATAATGGCACGATTTTACTATTTTTCCCGTTCACTCTGGTTTAGCCGTGCAAATTTCTAATTTCCCTTTTTGTTATGTTGCACGTACTGATGATGGAACGATGATGTTTTGTTGGTGTTGGATAGATGTGAGTTAGCGTCACGATTTAATGTTGCATTTTTTTCCCTGTTTCGAAACTTCTCATTGTGAATGGGAATGGTTGATTTGATTTCTTGTTTGATGATTGGATGGTGATTTAGAGGCTGCCATGGTTGAGATGTAGCTCACATTGTAGCACCTAGGTTGTGTGAAATGCTAGAAAAGTTGGAGGCAGGGTTGTCAGTTTGGCATTGGAGGTGATCGGGTTTCAAGGGGGCAGGGGCAAGGGCTTACTTGAGCTGGGGAATGGCTCAGGATCAGGGGACTGTTTCTCGGTCTTAAGGGTTGTGCAAGTCTAAGGAGTGGTCTAGGTCACTGTTTAAAGGTCGTTAACATGGGAAGTCAAGGGTTAAGTGTTTGGAAGGAAGAAGAGTTTTCGAGCAGATTTTTGCCTAAGTGTTGGGGGCTATCCGGTTAGGGTCGGGTAAAATAGTGTTATACCCATGTTTTGGTTAAGGGCACGGGTTTGGGAATAGCCTAGGATGTTAGGGAGCCGTCATCTCATGCGGGAACCAATTCGGTTATGTTTTGGTTGAGTTCTAAGCTATTGATTTTTTTAGGGTGCTGATTTTTTTTTTATGTTGAGTGTTGCTGCCTGGAAACATTATTGCCAGAAATTATTGGATATGATTTGTACCTCAAGGATGAATTTCTAGTGGAGTATAGAGTGCATGGGAACCGTGTTTTCAAGCGTAAGTTGTTTTGATTAAGAAATGATTATGTTATAAGCATTTGCAAGTGGATTGCTCGAGATACGTCCTAAGTGCCAAAAGTAAAGTCTAGATTCTTAGCTATGGTTTGCCACCTAAATCACCATCCTTGTCAACCATCTTTCATCATTTACTTGTGAATCGAGTAATCGAGTAAATATTTTCAAAGAAAGTCATTTCCATAAATGCATGCTATATCTTTGAGTCGAGTCAAGTAAGAATGAAGGAAAATACTTTTTACGAACGAAGTGAGATGGTTGTGACTACATTTATTCGCGTGTATGTGTGGGGCTGGGAGATGTTTTGGCCTCCCTTACCAAATCATTTTGGGTTTCCTTACCTTAGCATGTGTTCGTGTGAGGCTGAGAGATATCTTGGCCTCCCTTACCAATTCAGGGCAAGATTGGGTTGGGTTTTACCTTGACCTCCTTGCGGCATAGTGCACTGCAACCATGATCATGATCAAAATCACATAGTCACAATCAAGGATCTAAGTTCACAGTCACTGTTTCAATTTCAGTTACAGATCAGTTCTAATTTGACTCGACTTCATTTATATTCAGTTTCAGTCACACATGAGATTAAGTAAAGTTTAAGAAAGTTCCCAAGTTTAAATGTGTGAGTTCATTGCATGCATTACATCTCATTCTCATTTATCATTCAACTTTTCGGAGTAAGTTTCGAAGTATATTAAGTACCAGTATTTAAGTATTAAGTATGTACTTTTAAACCCTCGTTATTTCCCCCATATTTTTGTTGGGCCCCTAGGCTCACTACATCTACTTGGTGCAGGTATAAGTTATCATCGAGATTGCGGGGCACGACTTTCGAGTGGATTGTGAAGCGGGCACGACACATCCATTTGACCATGCCAATCTTCCGCAAAAGTTTATTTTAACACTTTAAAGTCTTTTATTTTGTTGATTGGATACATGATATTGTAAGAATTTATAGAATTATTTGTGGGCATGTAAATATGTAATTGCTTAATCTTTTGTTGTTCGAAATGTCGAATTTCTTCTCTGGTTCTCGTTTCTTTGTCGGTCTAGTTTATTTAGTGTTGTTTGCTTTTCTTTAAAATTTGTTGTCTGTGACAGGTGGTTTGTGATTTAAATAGATAGGTCATGCCGAAATTTTGAAAAAAAAAATCCGTATTTTATTTAGTTTAATTATAAGAAGTAGTTAGGGTCGTTTCAGCCTTTCTACGTAGCATGGGAGAGATTCAAGGATTTAGTGACCATTTTTCGCTTTCATGATTTTTCTAACTGTTCTCCCCTTACATTTTTTCTTGATGTTTTGGATGCAGTGACAAGAAGATGGGTAATTGAAGGAGCTTTCGCAGCCGGTAGTTCATTATTTTGCCGAGATGATGATAGTTTGATGCATATATTGGATGATATGGCAGAATTTGACTATTACCGGTATTGGGATCTTACACACCCGGATTTTACAGACCAACCATTCGAGCTTCAAAAGGAGGAGGGAAGTTGTTCTAAATTGGCCTTACATCCGCTAGAGGATATTATGAGCAAGCTTGTGGCATCAACTGAGGAAGATAGGGAAGATCTAAAAAATTCTAGATGTCACCTTGTGGAGCACATAGAGAATATCAAGAGATCAATCATACATGAACACCAAAGACAGGAAGTGAAGCAAGATACTCAAGCAGTGACCAACCCAATTTGGTTTGATGATGATGACTCAGAGAACCAGGATTGGGAGTGCGAATAAAATCATGCTGAAGATTTAGAGGCGTTTTAGTCTTCTCTTCTTATTGAACAGTCGGAAGATGTTATGGAAGAAAAAGGGTATGATGGAAATATTTTTCCACTCGAGTTTGAGGATGACGGAATTCAAGAGTGTATCGATTTGAGCTCATCGATAGTATTATCATACACACATCCCCAAAATCCTTCTTTTCCATCAGTACCAGTTTCAAAAGATGTTGGCTTCCAAGAGCCCACCGAGACGTTCTCTGGTAGCACTTAGTCGTGTCGCGCCCAAATTAACCCAACTCAGATTAACTAAATAAACATGTAGTAGCGAGAGTAGGGATCGTTCCCACGAAGAAAGTGAAATTTATTTGTGTTCTTAAAAATACTGGAAATAAATAAAAGGGGATTTTGAGATTTGAGATTAACTACTGAAAATTTTAAGCAATTACAATTTAAATTATCACTATCATGCAAGAATAACAATTCAACTAGAGAAATCAATAAGAGATGAGACTTGGTATCGGTCGACTACACCCTTGATATTCATTCATTCAATCATCGATTTCCTAAAAATAATTAATCCTATCAAATATTCATCATTGAAAATCAAATTCCTGTTTCACCTTATGTTTAGCTAATTAGAAAACAGCATTCTAGATTAACCCTTACCAATAAATTAACCCGGATTCCAGCGATCTAGATTTAAATTTACGGTAGCATTTAAACTAGAAAAACTGACGAACCTAGACAACACAAACACCGGCGGTTGTATTTAGCCTAGTCAATACTTGATCCTACAATTTAATAAATTCAACAGCAGAAAATATCAAACGTAGTTGCTTCGCAAATTAGTTAATTCAAACAATTACGGATTTGAACTCTAATTTAGCTATAGCTTGTAAAACAAAATCCTAAGATGGTCAATCCTAAAATCTCGCATACAAACATAAAATCAAATAGATCAAATATTGGTACTTAACAAGAATTAAACACTGCAAATCGAATCTCATGAATAAATTTTATCAAGGTTTCGTCTCCCTCAACCAAGTATAAAAGTTTAGCTACAACGATTCATCACAAAATCAATAAAAATTCAAAAGAAGAGAAGAAAACTTGAAAGAGAGATGTAAAATAAAACCTAGCCGCCAAGAGAGAATGTCTAAAGTTTGATAAATCTCTAAAAAATGGAATTCAAAAACCTAATAAAGCCTAGAGTCCAAAATAACAAAGTTTTTAAAATTAAAATAAAATTCCCGATCAGGCTAGCGCGCTCGAGCACATGAGTACGTCCGCTCGAGCGCGTCAAAATATGTGATCTCACTGTTTTGAAACTTCTCAGTCGCGCTCGATCGCGCGAGTACATCCGCTCGAGCGTGTGGAAAATGGAGTGCCCACTGCCTTCATAATTCAGATGCCGCGCTCGATCCTATGAGTACGTGGGATCGAGCGCATGAAAATTCACCAACAATCTGTCCTTTTTTTCTTCAACTTGAAATCTCCTATACATTAAACTCAGGAGTATGTTATGAATGTAAATGCATGCAAAAGACAAAACTAAGATAACACATTAACAAAAACAAATAAATGCATGCAAACTACTAACAAAATAACAACAAAATATGCAAACAAAACACGACTATCAAATACCCCCACACTTAATCCTTGCTCGCCCTCGAGAAAGTCATGCAAAACAAAATGAAACAAAACAAATACATAAGCAAAGATGAGCATGCACAACATAGCCTCAGAGAAAACCACTTTAATCTAAAACAAGTTCAAAGCTACTCTCAATCATCAATGATACACCTTCAGTCGAATGCGAACGTGTGTGTGTGTCATGTTACCCCAGTTACATGCAACTTCAAAAGACAAAGTCTCAAGACTGTTCGCCAACCCAAAACAATTCAGTGTAAGTCTCACAATCAAGAACCCTCCTCTCAACAATCCTTCAACACAACACAACTCCCTTGAGAATAATTACGTACCGTCGGATTTTGCACCCGACAATTTTAAAGTCCCAATAATTACCCGCATACTTATCTATAACTAAATAGGATTCGAATTTCAATCCCCTCGTCTATAGCCCGGATGGAACTACAATCCCATTAGGTCCACAAACTTAGCTATGAAATAATGAATAGAATTTCATTCACATTCCTAGCCCGGATGGAATTAAAATGTTAATTTTTTCAAAAGATTAACCTCATGTAATCCGCAAACTTAGCCACAAACAAGCTGAATAGAATTTCAAACATCTTGCTCGCAACCCGGATGGAGTTAATTGGATTCCAAAAATTGATTTTCCTTATTAAAAACAAAATAATTTAGGTGCTCCCAAGAAAGTATATGCCACATCAAAGAAATCATCAAAATTCAAGAACTTATCATGTTCCACAAACACCTATTTTCGTGCAATGGTCCAACAAACATCCACGATATCTAATACATTGCTACAATTCACCGGTTAGACATGCGTGCTTATGATTATTCAACAAACAACCTACGATTTCTCAAATATGATCAAGAGTGAAAATTTTTCAAAAAATTCATCATTTTTTCTACCATCTCATCATAGGCTAAAATCTCATCCCCAACTCATGCATTACAAGACACAAACAACACAAACAACACAAACGACAAAAACACAATACTATGCAATAACACAACACGAGAATGCAATACAAACAAAGGAAACAATATGCATGCAATGCAAACCCCCCCCCCCCCCCCCCACACTTAAACTAAGCATTGTCCCCAATGCATTCCAACATAAAACACAAACAAAACAACTTAAACAGAATGAGAAGCAAAAATCTAAAACTAAACTCCCCTGGTTTAATGGTCGGTTGCGTCTTCCTCTTCATGCTCGGGAGGAAGGACAGGATCGGCGCCTTGAAAGTCGGAAGGCTGTGGAAATGGGACAGCCGGTGGAAGCGTGGTAGGGTTGATCCCGAGTCGCTCTGAAATGCCTCGGCAAATGAAGTCCAAGGCCTGAAAATTCGAGGCTACAGCGACATTGAAGGAATTTTGATACTGAGCCTGGTGGGCTAACTCCCTAACAGTGATAGTAGTAGTTTGGCGTGGGAGTGGCGGAGGGCGTACTGGATCGGGGACCGGCACGAAGTGATCGTTTGCTACGAATTGGCTCATCCGATAGGCACGCTTAGCATTGATGGTCGCACTGTCAATGGGGTGCATGGGTGGCAGCCATTCCTCGTCGGGTCGATGTGGCACTCCGGCATGCAAGCATAGCTGCGTGATGATCATCGGAAAGAAAAGAGCCGATGTCCTTGTAGCGATGGAATGCCTCATCTGTGCATGAATCACTTGGCCCACATTGACCGGCAGATTGAGATCAAGAGCGTAGAGGAGCACAACATGCTCAATATGCACTTCAATCGTGTGTGAAATGGGCATCAGACGGCGGGCTACAAAAATGTACCAAGTGGCCGGATCCATCAGCGGGTATTTCTCTTTAAAGTACTTGAACGTAACAGGATCCTGCCAGGCTGCCCCTGCATTCATATTTGCTGAATGACCTCGTGCAAATCCGGAGCGAAATCTATGCTCTGGTACAAACTATCATCGATGTTGGGTGTCTCCAAAAGGCTATTCAGATCTTGGGGCGCATATGAAACCAGAATGCCTCGAACGAAGGCCTTACTATCTGCGCGCTCCGCAACATTTCACAATAGGGACAATAGCCGAAGACGGTTGTCGAGCAAATTTTGCCCACCCACGATTCACGACCTGGTTAGCCACATCGCTGTCGTAAACCTCTATGTCAAAACCCCTCTCAGTAATAAGGGAGCGATGGGTTTTTGCATGATCGTACCATTCTCGAGCCGCTTGGTTTACGAATCGGCCGGAAAGGTTGAGTGAATCGTGGGTATCGTTTGTTCCTTGGCAAGAAGATTTGTCGCGCTCTCGAGTGCATTTCGGGCCCATAATGGTGTTAGAAGAGCAAGAAACTTGATCGGGGCGATATATCGAACACTTGGCGGGCACCAAAGTTTATGGTGTTTTTGAGCAAAATCAGGCGCTGGAGAAGTGGAGAGGAGAGGAAGGATGATTATTGCAATCCTTGGAATGATTCCTGCAATGGATGAAGAGAAATTTGTGAAGATTGGAAAAATTCAAAAATTGGGGATTTAGGGTTCTAAGGGAACCGAGTAAGGGGGAAGAAAAAGTGTGGGGAAAAAGAAAGAAAAGAGAATAAATAACACGCCCAGGATAGCGCGCTCGATCGCATGAGTTCGTGCGATCGAGCGCGCCCTAAAAAAATCTGGCAGAGAACTAGATAAAAAAACGTGCGCTCGATTGCGTGAGTACGTGCGATCGAGCGCAAAATGCTAAAAAACATTTTTGTAAAATTTTCCAAAAGTTTTCGAAAAAACAAAAGAAAGCAATAAAAAATAAACCAAAACACAGTAAAAGCAAATAAAAACAGAAGGGAAAGAAACACTAGGTTGCCTCCCAGTCAGCGCTAAATTTACAGTCTGTCTATAGCTCGACTGCTTGCCGTGATTTAGTCGACATTTGGTGGAGCATCTAGAGTGATAAAATGCTCGTCTCCTCCTACGTTCGCTTGGACTCCTTCATAGTAGTGTTTAAGCCGGTGGTCATTCACCTTGAATGTTTTGGATGTGTCCAAGCTTTGAATTTCGACTGCACCATGAGGGAAGACATTAGTTACAACAAACGGTTCATTCCAATGTGAACGTAACTTACCTGGAAACAACCAAAGTCGTGAATAATAAAGCAAAACTTTTTGACCAACTTCGAAGTTCCGTCTAGAGATCATCTTGTCGTGAAAGGCCTTTGTTTTGTCCTTGTAAATCTTGGAGCTGGCGTAAGCATCATTGCGGATTTCTTCCAATTCTTGCAACTGCAGCTTTCGGTGCTCGCCACTCTCATCCATCTGTATGTTAAAGTTTTTTTTATAGCCCAATAGGCTCTATGCTCCAATTCCACTGGCAGATGACATGGTTTTCCAAAAATCAGCCGATATGGAGACATTCCAATCGGTGTCTTGAACGCGGTTCTATACGCCCACAACGCATCATCCAAACGCAAGCTCCAGTCCTTTCTTGTCGGATTCACGGTCTTTTCTAGGATGGATTTAATTTCTTTGTTCGATACCTCAGCTTGACCGTTGGATTGTGGGTGGTATGCAGTGGAGATCCTATGCGTCACATGATACTTTTTAAGCAAAGTAGCCACAGTTCGGTTGCAGAAGTGTGTGTCTCTATCAGTGATGATGGCTCTCGGGATTCCAAACCTAGAGAAAAGGTTATGCTTGATAAACTCTGCAAAAACTTTAGAATCGTCAGTACGGGTGGCCCTTGCTTCTACCCATTTCGAGACATAGTCCATAGTAAGTAATATATAAATAAATCCATATGAACTAGGAAAAGGCCCCATGAAGTCGATGCCCCAAACATCAAAGATTTCACAAACTAAAATAGGTTGCTGGGGCATCTCCTTACGTTGGTAGATATTACCTGTCTTTTGGCATTGAGCGCTGATCGAGCAAATACTAACACTGAAAATCAACTTAAATATATCTATCAATTAAGCTCGAATAAATCGCAAGTGCACGATTCAAGTAATAATATAGTGTACTGAGTACGAGTATCGTCCTCAGGGACTACTGAAACTAATTTGTCTTTTCAATTTCTCACTACACAAAGTATCGAAAAGTTGAATTGTGATTTATCTAACATCTAAAATTAAAACTCAATGTAAATAAACTTAAATTTCTTGCAACCAAACAAACAATTCACACGTTGATAAATAACAATTCAAAAGGATTTTTGTTGGAATTTCCGGTTCACCTTTCCCCTAATTGAACTGGACGATTGGAACTCAATTTATCTTTATAAATTTGACAGAAGTTCTTGTAACATTGGCACTCTCTCTCGAGGTTATGCCAAACTAATCAAATTAATGAAGTAATTAAATCTCTTTAATTATTTATCATGACCGATTGCTTTGCGTTCTATGAATTCTACAACTTTCAACTTGGTGGTCTATGGCTATCAACATGTACTAAATACCATATCTCTATGCATATTTTAAGTCCACGGATTCTATCATTCATCCTAATTAAGAATCTATCTCTCGATAGCAATTCACAATTTACGAATCTATGTTAAGGGTAGCTAATCATCAACATAGAAAGAAAAACATGATAAACTCAATTATAAACATAAATCAAATCTCAATACGTCCAATGATTCAATCACACTAAAGTGTTTCGGGGTTAGGATCCCCTCGATTCCAACAAAATAAAAACTTAGCTACTAAAATTTATTACAAAAATTCAATCTCCAAAAGGGTTTAATCATAACAATTCAGAAAAGGAAGAAAAGAAAAACTCCCAATGGAGAAGAGAATTCTTCAAGCGTTCAGCCGCCGGTAGCCCTCTGATGTGCGTCCAAAAAAAGTCCCTCAAAACTAATTAAATAATTGTATTTATAGTACCACACAATCCTTCCCGAAATAAACTCTAAAAATAAATAAAAACTTAAATCTGCGCATCGCGCCCGAGCGGTAGAAAATTACCGTGCGGGCGCCTCAAAACTCTGCCACCTACTGTTTCCAAAAAACGTGACCGCGCCCGCGCGGTAGAAAATTACCGCCCGCGCGCCTCGCTTTAATCAAGCTACTATCTTTCTCAACCGTGACTGCACCCGCGCAGTAGAAAACAACAGCCCGCGCGCGCCTTGCTTTTTCCAGAAATGTGACTTTCTTCTTATGCTCTCCTCACGGCCTCCATTGTGCATCGCCTTCTCACCGAGTATCAGCATTTCTTGGTGAATCCCTGCCATATAAATAAATAAACCAGAGGAGTGAAAACAAAAACAAACTAATAATAAACGAAACAAGAATGGAAAATAACAGACACAACGTAAACAAAACGAATGCAAAACAAAAGCAAAACAAAGCAAAATAACACACAAAAACGACTCCTATCAACCTCCCCAAACTAACCTTTTGCTTGCCCTCAAGCAAAATAGGTGATAACTAGAATGAAAACACAAAAAAAAGTAAGAACGATTCATGAGAAATCAAAGCCTCAGAGAAGTTCACTTTCAAAACAAAATCAACACCGCTCTCAACTTTTCATAATCCACCTTCAGTTTAACGTGAACGTGTGTGTGTGACATGTTATTCCAGTTTCATGCAACTCAAACAGAATTCATTCCAAATCTGCTTAGTGACCTATGACAATTCTGTGAAAGTTTCACTCTCAAGTATTCATTCCTTCTAACGACTCTAGACACACCCACCTCCCTTGAGATAGTGAATTACACACCTCTGGATTTTACACCCGGTATTGCTTTAGCCCCAATAATTACCCGCTAACTTAGCTATAACTGGCTAGGATACGAATTTTTTCTTAATCCCCTCGTCTATAGCCCGGATGGAGCATCAACCCCATTTTATCCGCATACTTAGCCTTGAATTTTATCTTTTAGGATTTCAATCCTTTCAAGACCCGGATGGATTTGTAAAAAAATGTTTTCTTTCTTTTTTTTTTCTAGGTGCGCCCAAGATCATAAGTGTCATGCTAGAGGCTCGTCAAAATTCATAGAACACAATTAAGATCCACAAAACACCTATTGCCGTGCAATGGTCAAACAGACAGAAATTTCATCAAATCTTTCGTTACAATTCATTGGTCTAACACGAGTGCTTAAAATATTCACGGGTCAACCTACAGTTTCTCATGTCAAGTCAAGAGCAAATTTTTATTTTTTTTTTTCAAAAATCATAACTTCATATCATCATCGGTTCCCATTCATCATCCCACTCAACACACATGCAAACTATGAAAATGCAAGCACAAAACATTATGCATGACAACACAAAAGACACACACCCTCCCCAAACTAAAGACGAGCATTGTCCCCAATGCTACTTAACACCACCAAATCTAAAAACAAACAAAAAGAAAAGAAAAACAAAAAGCACTAAAAACTCCCCTGGTACTAATCAGACTCCTCCTCATCCATGTCTTCGGGCAGATCCCGAACCGGTGGAGCATATTGGAATTGGAACGGTGGAGGATATGGCGGTGGTACTGGATAAGCGGCCGGGTCCATCCCAGCATTTGCGAGCAGTCCTCGCATCATGGCGTTGGTGGATTCATTGTAGGCGGCGTTCACCTCTTGACATTTTTCCATGTGTTGCACCCAAGCCGAAATCTCGCTTAATGTGTCATTCGTGGTGCGGCGAGCAGGGGGTGGCTTAAGCACACTCCTTGATGATTGACCGGGTCCAGAGCTGGCCTGGCTAGGAGGTTTAAACTCTCGGAGGTGGAATGAATGTTTTGCTTTCAATATTGTGTTATCCACTTCCTGCATTGGGTGCAACCATTCTTCGTCATCCCTGTATGGGACACCAGCTTGCACACACAGTAAAGAAACAATGGTCGGAAAAAAAATTGAAATATTGGACGTGCGAATGGACGTGTACAACTCTCGGTTTATAATTTGTCCAACATTAAGCGGCCATTGTGAGATCATGGGTGTGGGACACCGGCATCAACCTGTGAGTCAGAAAAGCATACCACAAGGCCGGTTCCAGCCGCAAATATTTTTCCTTAAAAGATATAAATTTGACCGAATCCTTCCACACATTACCCTCATAACACAGTACATTCGAGATTTCATTATAATCCGGGTTAGCATTAAATGCCTGAAATTGGCTATTATCTACATTCGGAGTTTTCAATAATTCATTAATAGCAGCGGGACTAAAGGAAACCATCTTACCCCGCACGAAAGTTGTGCTATCGGTACGCTTGGCGGCGTTGGCATAAAATTCACGGACCAGCGGGACTAACGCCGCGAGAGGTTGGCGGCAAAACTCGGCCCATCCTCGAGCCACGATGCCAAGAGAGGCGGTGCATTTTTCAGAGAGATCGATTCCCCTCTCTGCAATTGGATTCCTTGCAGCCTTGGCCTCTTCATACCTCACCTTGGCTTCTTTCGAAATAAATTTTTCCTCTATGATTTTGGATGGGTTGGCCCTAGAGGTAGCAATCTTCTGTTTCTTGGGCGCCATGTCAATAGAGATGAGAAATCAAGCGATGAACCTGTGAAAATTAGAGAAGAGATATGGTAAGAGAGTCAGATAGAGACGGCGGCGAGGGAAGCTTAGGGTTAGAGAGAAAATAAAGAGGGGAAATAAAGAAAGAAAGAAGGGAGTCGGGCTTTTAAAAATTCTGAGATTTCGCGAGGCGCCCGCGCGGTAGAAAACTGATGCGCGGGCGCACACCCCTTTTTTTTCAAAAATTTTAGACAGTGGCTTTGGGTGCGCGGGCGGCAGAAAACTGCCGCGCGAGCGCACCCCCTCGTTTCCAAAAATTCTGAGACAATGTGTTTTGGTGCGCGGGCGGCAGAAAACTGCCGCGCGAGCGCACCCCCTCGTTTTTGAAAAATTTTCAGAGACAGTACTCCACTCGAGAAATAACAGTAATTAACTTAAAAAGTTCTAACACTTACTAAAATGAAAAAAATGCAAATAAATAAAACGGAAAGTAGAATGTAGTTCTTAATTTAAAGTCGAGAGCTTGACTTTTCATCCTCCCCAAACTAGTCTTGGTCAGTCAATGTGGTGATGACTGGCATGGAATACACATCACCTCCCACATAGTGTTTTAAACTTTGAGCATTGACTGTGAACGACTCGTTGCGGGCATCTTTGATCTCTATAGCCCCCGATGGGTACACCCTGGTGATTTTATAGGGCCCAGACCATCTAGACTTCAGTTTTCTGGGAAATAGTCTTAACCGGGAGTTAAACAGCAACACAACATCTCCTTCCTTGAAGTCCCGCTGTCGAATGCGCCTGTCATGTATTCTCTTGGTTCGTTCCTTGTACGAAACCGCCATGTCATATGCACTGTCGCGGAATTCCTCCAGTTGATGAAGCTCTAGCAATCTTTTTTCACCTGCAGCAGCAAATTCATAGTTTAGAGTCTTAATAGCCCAATATGCTTTATGCTCTAATTCAACAGGTAAATGGCATGCCTTTCCAAACAACAATCTATAAGGGGAGGTGCCTATAGGTGTTTTAAATGCTGTCCTATAGGCCCATAAGGCATCATCCAGTTGAAGTGCCCAATTCTTCCGATTAGTATTCACACTTTTCTCCAAAATCTGTTTGATCTCTCGATTGGATACTTCCACTTGGCCACTGGTCTGGGGATGATATGGGGTAGAGACTTTATGCTTGACACCATATTTCTTTAAGAGTTTGTCAAAAATTTTATTGCAAAAGTGGGTGCCACCATCACTAATTATTGCACGGGGTGTACCAAACCGATTAAAAATGTTTTTCTTCAAAAATTTCAGTACAACCTGTGCATCATTTGTTGCAAAAGCTTCGGCCTCTACCCATTTTGAAACATAATCGACTGCGACCAAAATGTATTTTTTTGTCAAAGAAAGTGGAAATGGTCCCATAAAGTCAATTCCCCAAACATCAAATATCTCACACTCAATGATATTATGTAAAGGCATTTCATTTCGGTTTGAGATATTACCTATCCGCTGACATCTATTAAAGCTAAGACAAACAAGCGCACATCCTTAAAAAGGTTGGGCCAATAGAACCCACATTCAAGTACCTTTGCTGCAGTTTTGATTGGCCCAGCATGGCCACCTACCTCACGATCATGACAATGACTGAGGATGCTTTGCATTTCTCCTTTCGCCACACATCTCCGAATCATTGAGTCAGCACATATTTTAAATAGAAATGGTTCCTCCCAAAAGTAGTGCTTGACATTCGATAAAAAAAATTTCTTCTGATGGAAGGATAGATTGTGTGGGAGTGTGCTTGTGACCAGAAAATTAGCAAAATGTGCATATCATGGTGAACTCTCTATGGCGAAAAGTTTTTCATCAGGGAACCAATCATCTATATCCTCTAGTTCGTTTTGTGCATCATCAGGAATGCATTCTAATCTAGACAGATGATCAGCTACTACGTTTTCAACACCTTTCTTATCCCTGATCTCTAAATCAAATTCTTGCAAAAGTAAGATCCACCTAATCAGTCTAGGTTTTGCATCTTTCTTTGCCAACAAGTGCTTAATAGCAGAGTGATCTGTGTAAATTGTGATTTTTGAAAGTACAAGGTACGAATGAAATTTGTCCAGTGCAAATACTACAGCTAACAACTCCTTTTCAGTGGTGGCATAATTCAGCTGAGCTTCATTAAGAGTCTTACTAGCGTAGTAGATAGTTCGGAATACCTTGTCTATTCGTTGGCCGAGTACCGCATCAACAGCATAGTCACAGGCATCGCACATTAACTCAAATGGAAGATCTCAGTTTGGCGATGTTAGTACTGGCGCAGTCACTAGTCTTTTTCTCAACACCTCGAAGGCCTGCAAACAATTCGAATCAAAGTCAAAAGGGGCATCTTTCATGAGCAAGGAAGACAGAGGTGTAGCAATTTTTGAGAAGTCTTTAATAAATCGCCGATAAAAACCAGCATGTCCTAAAAACTTCTAACTCCCTTTACTGTCGTGGGTGGAGGTAAATTTTGAATGACGTGCACCTTAGCCCTGTCCACCTCGATCCCTTGTTCAGAAATTCTGTGACCCAACACTATACCTTCTGTCACCATGAAATGGCACATCTCCCAGTTAAGCACCAAATTGGTTTCCTCGCATCTCATCAACACAGAATTCAAGTTATGCAGACATGCATCAAAAGATTGACCGAAAATAGAAAAATCATCCATGAAAGTTTCTAAAAAACTTTCGACCATATCATGAAAAATAGCAGTCATGCATCTCTGAAAAGTAGCAGGAGCGTTACATAATCCGAAAGGCATACGTCTGTAAGCAAACGTACCATATGGGCATGTAAAAGTTGTTTTATCTTGGTCTTTATGTGCAATCGCTATTTGATTGTATACTGAATACCCGTCTAAAAAGCAGTAAAACTCATACCCAGCCAATCTCTCTAGCATTTGATCAATGAAAGGGAGGGGAAAATGATCCTTATAGGTTGCGCCATTTAATTTTCTATAATCTATGCACACACGCCAACCCATAACTGTCCGAGTAGGTATCAGTTCATTATTCTCATTTTTTACGACAGTTATCCCCCCTTTCTTTGGCACACATTGCACTGGACTTACCCATGGACTATCAGAAATACCTGCGTCCAGCAGTTTGATCGTTTCAGCTTTTACAACTTCCTGCATCTTCGGGTTTAGTCTCCTCTGTGGTTGGACTAATGGGTTGATGCTCTCTTACATTAAGATCTTGTGCATGCATATGGACGGATTTATTCCTTTGATATCTGCCACTTTCCAAGCAAATACACTCTTGTGATTCTTGAGCACATCCATTAATCTGGCCTCCATCTCACCTGTCAAAGAAGACGAAATTATGATAGGTAAATTATCATTCTCACCTAAAAATACATATTTGAGATGGGTAGGCAATGGTTTCAATTCCAAAGTGGGTGGTTCCTCAATGCTTGGTTTCTGAAGGACTAAATCCTTCCGGTCGCCAAGATCTTCAAGTCTAAGCTTTCCACCTCTTCTCCATGACTGGTTGTCATTCAAATATGCAGTCATCTCTTCAATTTCATCACTGAAATCGTCCACATGCTCAGATATAAGTGCAGTTTCTAATGGTTCCTGAAAAGTATCCTGCACATAACCAAATAATAGTGAATCCACTACATCTAGTTGAAAACATTCTTTATTATTCTGAGAAAATTTTAAAGCATTAAAAACATCAAACGAAATTTTCTCTTCTCCCACTCTCAAAAGCAACTCTCCCTTCTGGACATCTATTAGTGCCTTTCCTGTTGCCAGGAAAGGTCTACCCAAGATGAGTGGCATGTCCAAATCCTCTTCCATATCTAACACCACGAAGTCCACGGGGAAGATGAATTTGTCCACTTTTACAAGTACGTCCTCGATTATACCCCGTGGATATTTGATGGACCTGTTCGCCAGTTGTAACGACATTCTGGTGGACTTTGGTTCCCCCAAGTTAAATTTCCTAAACACAGAGTAAGGCATTAGATTTATACTCGCACCCAAATCACACAAAGCCTTATGAAATTGAACATCATTAATTACACAGGGTATAGAGAAACTCCCTGGATCCTTTTGCTTTAGTGGGATTTTATTCTGAACCAGTGCTGAGCAGTTTTCCGTCAGACTTATCATTGCATGCTCCTCCAATTTCCTCTTGTTAGAGAGGATCTCTTTCAAAAATTTCGCATAACTTGGCATTTGCATCAGTGCATCAGCGAAGGGTATATTGATATTCAATTTTTTAAACACTTCTAAGAATTTACCAAACTGAGAGTCTAGCTTGGCCTTCTTAAGAGCTGCAGGAAAAGGTGGTGGTGCAACAATTTTTGATTGTGAAGTGGGTGGGGGTGTTAAGATAGACGACTTACCTGAAGTTTTTTCTGATTTAACTGTTTCTGTCTCTTTCTCGCTTTTTTGTTCAGGCTTGACCGTCTTTCCACTCCTTAATTCAATTGCTTTCACCTGTTCTTTCGGATTCTTCTCAGTGTCACTTGGCAAAGTACCCTGATCTCTGCTGGAAATTGATTTGGCCAATTGCCCTATTTGATTCTCCAGATTCTTTATCGATGCATCTTGATTCTGCATGCGGGTCTCAGTAGATGATATAAATTTCTGCATCATCTGCTCCAAGCTTGACTTCTCCTCTTGAGGCGGCCTGCTGTAGTTCTGATTTCCATACGGCTTATTCTGTCCACCCCATGAAAAATTCGGATGTTATCTCCACCCTGGATTGTATGAGTTCGAATATGGGTCATTCCTAGGGCGATTCTGATTCCCCATGTGGCTTGCCATAACTCCCTCTGGTTGAGAGAATGTTTGACAATCTTTCGTGAAATGCTCTGCACCGCATTTTTCACACCATACTTCTTGCACTCGCATCGCCGAATGTCCTACACTCAGTTCCTCGATCCTTTTGTTCATGACCTCAAGTTGAGCAGCCACAAAGGTGAATGCATCAACTTGATGAAGTCCAGATAATTTCCGAGCTGCACTCCTTTCAGATTGAGGATGATAGCTACTGGTTGCCATCTCCTCAATTAATTCTTAGCCATCCTCTGACGACTTTCGTAGTAGATTCCCACCTGCATCTCCATCTAACATGGTACGATTTGAATGAGAAAGTCCATAGTAAAAAGTTTGTACCACTAGACCGTCTGGTAATTGGTGGTGTGGACATTTCCTCAGCAGATCCTTATAGCATTCCCATGCTTCATAAAACGTCTCCTGTTCACCATGGGAAAAAGTTGTGATATCGGCTCTCAGCTTCATTGACTTCGATGGTGGGAAGTATTTGGTGAGGAAAGCTTTCGCCAAGTCATCCCAAGTTATGATGGAACCTGCAGGTAAATTCGTTAGCCATGCTTTTGCCTTGTCTCGATGTGAAAAAGGGAATAAACGTAAACGAATTGCGTCGTCTGAAACTCCCTGAATCTTGAATGTATCACAAATTTCCAGAAAATTTGTGAGATGCACATAGGATTCATCGATAGCACTTCCACCAAATTGAAGCGTGTTCTGAACCATTTTAAGAATCGCCGGTTTTATCTCAAAGTGATTTGCTGCTAAAGTTGGCCGGATTATGCTTGGTCGAGCACCTTCAATATTTGACAGAGCTAGATCCATCATGGATCTGTAAACTGGTTGTTCGTGTTCGTGCTCTTCTTCCATTTCTTGTTGTTGCCTTCTTCTTCTGTGAAAGGTTCTGTCGATCTCTGGATCAAAAGGCAATAGTCCCTCAGGTGAGTGTTGCATGTACTGCAAGAAAATCCTGCAGTGCACAGATGGAAAGAGTTATTAAAATTTTAATAGAGAATAATTAAATCAGACAAATTAAAATCTAATTAGTCCCCGGCAACGGCGCCAAAAACTTGATCGAGCAAATACTAACACTGAAAATCAACTTAAATATATCTATCAATTAAGCTCGAATAAATCGCAAGTGCACGATTCAAGTAATAATATAGTGTACTGAGTACGAGTATCGTCCTCAGGGACTACTGAAACTAATTTGTCTTTTCAATTTCTCACTACACAAAGTATCGAAAAGTTGAATTGTGATTTATCTAACATCTAAAATTAAAACTCAATGTAAATAAACTTAAATTTCTTGCAACCAAACAAACAATTCACACGTTGATAAATAACAATTCAAAAGGATTTTTGTTGGAATTTCCGGTTCACCTTTCCCCTAATTGAACTGGACGATTGGAACTCAATTTATCTTTATAAATTTGACAGAAGTTCCTGTAACATTGACACTCTCTCTCGAGGTTATGCCAAACTAATCAAATCAATGAAGTAATTAAATCTCTTTAATTATTTATCATGACCGATTGCTTTGCGTTCTATGAATTCTACAACTTTCAACCTGGTGGTCTATGGCTATCAACATGTACTAAATACCATATCTCTATGCATATTTTAAGTCCACGGATTCTATCATTCGTCCTAATTAAGAATCTATCTCTCGATAGCAATTCACAATTTACGAATCTATGTTAAGGGTAGCTAATCATCAACATAGAAAGAAAAACATGATAAACTCAATTATAAACATAAATCAAATATCAATACGTCCAATGATTCAATCACACTAAAGTGTTTCGGGGTTAGGATCCCCTCGATTCCAACAAAATAAAAACTTAGCTACTGAAATTCATTACAAAAATTCAATCTCCAAAAGGGTTTAATCATAACAATTCAGAAAAGGAAGAAAAGAAAAACTCCCAACGGAGAAGAGAATTCTTCAAGCGTTCAGCCGCCGGTAGCCCTCTGATGTGCGTCCAAAAAAAGTCCCTCAAAACTAATTAAATAATTGTATTTATAGTACCACACAATCCTTCCCGAAATAAACTCTAAAAATAAATAAAAACTTAAATCTGCGCGTCGCGCCCGAGCGGTAGCAAATTACCGCGCGGGCGCCTCAAAACTCTGCCACCTACTGTTTCCAAAAATCGTGACCGCGCCCGCACGGTAGAAAATGACCGCCCGCGCGCCTCGCTTTAATCAAGCTACTGTCTTTCTCAACCATGACTACGCCCGCGCGGTAGAAAACAACAGCCCGCGCGCGCCTTGCTTTTTCCAGAAATGTGACTTTCTTCTTATGCTCTCCTCACAGCCTCCATTGTGCATCGCCTTCTCACCGAGTATCAGCATTTCTTGGTGAATCCCTGCCATATAAATAAATAAACCAGAGGAGTGACAACAAAAACAAAAAAACAATAAACGAAACAAGAATGGAAAATAACAGACACAACGTAAACAAAATGAATGCAAAAAAAACGCAAAACAAAGCAAAATAACACACAAAAATGACTCCTATCAAGCGCACGACTTACAGAACACGTAAGCGTCTCGAAATAAAGAAGGCCAGAAAAATCCACAATCTAACAATTTTCTTGCTGTCCTGTTTGCTCCAAAATGGCCACCACATGCATATGAATGACAAAACGCGAGGATAGGGATTACCTCGCTCGTGGGTACACATCGACGTATAACTTGATCAGTGCAATGTTTCCACAAGTATGGATCATCCCAAACATAATACTTTGCATCGCTCCACACTTTGTCCCTTTGCGCCTTAGAAAATTCATAAGGAAACCCTTTAGTCACTAAATAATTAACAATATTTGCGTACCAGGGTAATTCGGCGTTTGCTGAAAATAATTTCTCATCAAGAAATTCTTCTCGCAAATTCAGCTCCTCATCAACATGAACTAGGCGACTCAAGTGGTCAGCAACTCTATTCTCGGTTCCTCTTTTGTCCTTGATTTCCACATCAAATTCGCTCAAAAGTAGTATCCACCTTATTAGCCTTGGTTTTGCCTCCTTCTTCGCAATCAGAAAGCGCATAGCTTCATGATCAGAATAAACAATAACTTTAGCACCAAGTAAATAAGTGTAGTACCCCGTAACCGAAATTGGTAATTAAGAGATTAATTATGTTAATTAAACCAATTTGGTATCTGAAGGATCGGAAGCTCCGAAGGTGAGATCGGAAGCTCCGATCAGGATCGGAAGCTTCGATCGATATTACGTCATGCATGACGTGTGGCAGGATCGGAAACTACGATCGGGATCGGAAGCTCCGATTACCCTATCCGAAGTCAACCAGTGATATTTTGATATGTGGCAGATAAGGATGTTCGGAAGCTCCGATGGCAGGATCGGACGTTCCGATCAAGGATCGGAAGTTCCGATCGAGGATCGGAGGTTCCGATCGATGCCTATAAATATAAGGTCCGAGGCATTCATTTCTTGCCAATTCCAAATTCTCTCCTTCGCCCTCGTGGTCCTATTTTAAGGCTTTGGGTACTCTTATTCTAGAGTTGGAGTAGGATATTTGTTTTAGTATAGTCAAACAGTGTCTGACATAGTAGCGGAGCAGTGCTCATGTTGTAGAGCCGTGTTCGAGGCTGTGGATTCGCAGCAGGGGAGTGCCCTAGTTGCGGGATAGTCTCCATCAGTGGGCTGACGACGGACGCAGGTATAGCTATGGTCTCCTTAAATTATTTAGGAGTATGCAATAGCTTAATTAAGGCTTTTAGCGCTTATTGAATGATGCATGGGTATTTGCATTGTAGACTTGATGATAGGCTTGGAACCTAGAGTGGGACTACTATGACTGCCTTAGAAAGGTACGTAAGTACTGACTGAGATTGCCAGCGGATATGCATGCTTATATGTTGCATTTATGTGTTTGCATGTTATTATTGTTATGCGGCATGTGCATATCATCTTGTGCCTATACTTCTATATATCTTTCGAGACGAGCCAGTTAGGGTTGCTCAGCCCTGTTAGGACGTTTGATATCGAGTACCCTTAGGTACTGATACCTCGAGGACTCCGCGGTCCGCGTCCGGGATTCGGGAATGAGTGGTCGCACACAGTGGTTAGCTACCCCGATGTGACGAGCTTATATCCCAGGCTCCAGTTTGATCAGTTTGTATACAGTTATCCCAGATATGGATATCCGGTCATTTGCATGCATCATATTTGTATGTTTATCCGTGCTTTCGTATTGAGATTAGAGCTCACGTCCAGTATTTTCTGTGTATCTGGATACCCTATTCGATGGGGCAGGTATAGGTGCAGGATTGAGCACCAGGAGCCTGAAGTAGCCAGTGACCTTGAAGACAGCAGGATTAGATGTAGGTTTTATTTAAATTAATTCGATTGGGTTGTATAAATCGAGTTTGATTAGCCGGTTGTATTCTGCCGATCTACTTGTATTTAGTCTTCCGCAACAATTTGATTTAATGCATGCTTAATTATGCTCTTAACTCTGATTAGGTAGTGGATCCGGGTCGGGTCGCTACATTTATGGTATCAGAGCACTGCATGCAAGGGACTTAGGAAATTGATAATAAGACTTCTTGATTATCCTTGTAGGATTGATTGAGGCTAGCGAAAGAAGATTTGGTTCTTCATTGCCAAGGTTTGCGGCAGAAGTTTTTACTATAAGGAATGCAATAGTGAACACCAGTAGTAGCATATCGATAGATAGACTGACTGCTGTGGACGGTTCATCATTCGATGCATTGGGATGTTGATCGAAGAACATAAGGATTCCAGCCAGGGAAGCCTGGAAGAGAAGATCGGTTATATCGCGTCAGATACCTCTGAGGGCTTTTTGGAATGAATGGTGTTTAGTAATCCATGTGGTTCCAGTCCTTGAAGATTCTCCACTCATAGTTGGAGAGATTGTCAGATAGACCTTCACCAGAGAATGCCTCAAGTGCCTAAAACATGACAGGTTTCGAGAGTGAGGTCTTTAACCTCGTGCAGAACATGGTTTTGCCGGTATGCTTGTATCGATGCTTTTGGTAGGCATACGGAAAACTTCATGTTAAAAAGAATGATTTAGATACAAGAAGAACGCTGATGGTAGATCGTGAGCAGAAGAAGTCAACTGACATGCACTGACGCAGAGCATAGGTGGTTAGCTATCACGTGCCATTTTTCCGGAGTTCTTCGCTGGAGGACATGTAGAGAAACTTGGACGGAAGTATGATTGTATCAATGCGTGTGTCGATTGGAAGCTTCATGCTCAAGGAGTGAAGACAAGTTTGACGATTTTAAATATTGTATTGATGTATATGTAAACAGTATTTCAGTTGTAATGAATCATCAGAATTTGGTTGTATCAGTTCAAGTTATTGGATGTAGATTTTGTTGTATTTTGAATACTGTATGTATTACATGGGATTGTAATAAAGGAAATTGTACATAACTTGAAGTAATGATACATGTTTTACTTATTCAAAGATTCGTGTTTGATTACAAGTAATTTTACTAAGTTTGGCTTGGAATTAGTTGATTGGTGATCAACTATGTTAACTCATGGATTTTGGGTAAGCCAGCGGTAACGAATTGACATAGGGTTAGTCTAGGTGTCTTCCTAGGGCTGACCTAATTAGTCGTTTGACTGGGTTAGTGTCATTGATGAGGTAATTCATCTGGGGGCATGGAAATATTGATCTTGTTTGGAATTTTGAGTTTTTGTTCTATGTTGTTTCCTTAGGACAGTAGTCTGATTGACCTTCATAGGTTGAGACTTCGTGATGATGGAATTTCATCGGGATAACAAGTCGAGTATATGCCGAGAGTTGTGGACTATGACCATGAATAGACATGATAGAGCGCGACCCTATGCCAGTGTTACTTTGGGAGTCTTTCGTACTTCGGAGAATGCCTGGAAGCCTTCGTGCTTCAGGATTTGGCGGTGGGAAGGCTACTTAGTCTAGAGTTTTGGTAACAGCCACGACGGGGTATGACATTGGATTGGATGGCTGGTTAGGTATCGGCGGTTTAGATATCGTCTGACTGTCGTCAGAGATATTGGTTTGCAGTTTTGTCACAAGGACCAGTCTTGGAGGGATTTTCCTTGACGAGTACGTACTCTGAACAGATAGTTTTTAGTCTATTGGATACTGCTAGACTAGTGGATCTAGTCGGGGTTTGGATGCTCTTGTGATAGGGGCTATCCAGGAGTTTTTGGTTCGTGAAATTCCTGAAACATTTGACTCGGAGATGAGTAGTTTTCAGCATTAATGGTTTCCTTCAGTGATAGATTATATCCAATGCTAAGGATTGTACATGACTATTTGAGGCGTGAGGATAGCGTGATTTATGCCAGTATACACTTGGTGGTGATTTCAGGTGGGACACCGCGGCAAGTAACCTCAGTCTCGATTTGTTGCAGTCTTAGCAAGAGATATAGTTATCAGGAGCAAGTTTAGCGACAGTTGGTAGTGAGTCAGTATCGATGCGAGATTGGTACTGGTGACTACTAATAGCTATTGTCTGACTTTATCAGAGATAGGTGAGTTGAATCAGCTGTGATTCTTTTGATTCCAAGTATTTGGGATATGCGGACGCATGGCCGTGAGATCATGATTATTGATCGAGCCATGTGAGATTTCAAATGACCAAGACCTGGCGGATGGTTTCCATATTTTGATTGGTACTGACAAGTTATGTGATAGTCACAACTTATCGACGAGGTCGATTGGTTGAACAGATCAGTAATTAAGATATCATGAACCGAGAGATACTTGGGACGATACTATAAGCCGTCGTGCTTATGAGTTTGGATCCTTTAAGTAAATGTCTCAGAACAGTAAGAGAATTAATTGCATTCAGGATTCTCGGGTGGTTGAGATTTTGGGAGTGCAGTCGTTTGGACTTTCAAGTTCGATAGATCACGGAAGGTGATTGCATGTTTTGACTTTGGTAAGTCATGGATAGTTCGATAACTCGGGTAAAGTTATCAGTGGTAAGAGAAGACATAATTGATCTGAACATTTCTTGGTATTAGCAATGGTTGACCCAGTTTTGGAAATAGAATTGTTCCATGCTATTGGATTACAGTTTTGGGAACTGTTAGTCGAATACTTTTTTAGGCATTTCCAGCAGTTTTCTCGGAGGATTTTTGTTAAATTGTGATTCGACGATTGTTGCGGAATTCAATGAGCATTAGCAGGCCGATATCAGTTGTTTGTTCATGGGATGATACGACAGTTGAGACTGTGTTCAGAGTCTAGTGATATTGTTGTCGGTGATTTCCCAGTATGTTCTGATGTGCTATGCCATTGAGGTGTTGGGATCGACCGAGATCTATCGGGTAAATTTGTTGGTTTACCGCATGTGTCATAGATTGCGCGAAGGGTTGAGGTGAACTAGTTTTGTTCATCTTGGTAGCAAGTCAAGTGTGACTTGGGATTGTTATCTATGGTTGGATAACCAGTGTTGTGAATTCAATTGATATCTCGAGTGACGAGATAGTGGTGATCTTTAATCTAGACTACTAATGTTGTAGATGTTGCGGTCCCATCTATGTGTTCAGCATTATAGCGGTGACATTATTTGATAATATTATTCAGCATCGAAGAAAATAAGTACGGAATGTAAGTCTGTCGATGATAGGAACTTTCGGGATTGGTTGTATCTGGTCTTCTCGTTAGTACGAACTGATTCTAGCAAGAGGGATAGTTGGTATCAAGTGGTATACTTGACAAGGAACTATCACTGCTAAGGTTCGTAGGAACAGTGGGTATTCGAAGAGCAGTCGAGAGAACTCTATTGATCGTAAGGCTCGGTTATACATCCAAAAAATCGTTATACTTCATGGATGCCGGTGGGCATTGTCAGCGATCGAGACCCAGGTTTACTTCCATATTCTGGGGGAGTGTCCAGCGTGCTACGAGCACTGCTTTCAGTTTAAATACTGAATATCATCCAGAGACAGATGGTCAGATGGAGAGCGCTATCCATACCTTGGAGGACATGCTTTGGGCGTGTACTATGGATTTTTGGTTCAGTTTAGCCAGATCAGTTGTCATTGATTAAGTTCGCATACAACAATAGGTACCATCGTAGCATTGGGAGGACACCTGTTGAGGCGATGTACGGGCGACTTTTCATACTCCATTCTTCTAGTAAGAAGTGGGGGAGACAGTATTTCTGAGAATGTCACTTTTTCGTAAGATTCTCAGATTTAGTCTTAAAGGCAAGTTGTCTCCCAGGTTTATCGGTCCGTTTGAGATCTTGGAGAACATTGGCGATTTCGCTTATCGACTAGCTTTGCCACCGCATCTTTCCAGTATTCACGACATGTTCCACGTATCACTGTTGCGACGGTATGTGGCGGATGGGTCTCATATTCTGCAGCGGTCTGAGGTTCAAGTGAGCAAGGATTTGACCTATGCTGAGAAACCTATTCGTATCCTGGATTATAAGGATAAGGTTTTACGGAACAAAAGTCATTTCTTTGGTTTTAGTTCAGTGGCAGCGCCGAGGCACTGAAGAAGCTACATGGAAGCTTGAAGAAAGGATGCGTGAAGACCATCCTGAGTTGTTTTCATTTTAGTTTTGAGTTGTATTCGGTTGTAACGTTTGATTTGAATAAGGAATGTTTATGTACCTTGTATTGCATTCGGTACTTAAGATCTATTTTCGAGCACGAAATATCTTAAGTGGGGGAGAATGTAGTACCCCGTAACCGAAATTGGTAATTAAGAGATTAATTATGTTAATTAAACCAATTTGGTATCTGAAGGATCGGAAGCTCCGAAGGTGAGATCGGAAGCTCCGATCAGGATCGAAAGCTCCGATCGATATTACGTCATGCATGACGTGTGGCAGGATCGGAAACTCCGATCGGGATTGGAAGCTCCGATCTCCCTATCCGAAGTCAACCAGTGAGATTTTGACATGTGGCAGATAAGGATGTTCGGAAGCTCCGATGGCAGGATCGGACGTTCCGATCGAGGATCGGAGGTTCCGATCGAGGATCGGAGGTTCCGATCGATGCCTATAAATATAAGGTCCGAGGCATTCATTTCTTGCCAATTCCAAATTCTCTCCTTCGCCCTCGTGGTCCTATTTTAAGGCTTTGGGTACTCTTATTCTAGAGTTGGAGTAGGATATTTGTTTTAGTGTAGTCAGACAGTGTTTGACATAGTAGCGGAGCAGTGCTCGTGTTGTAGAGCCGTGTTCGAGGCTGTGGATTCGCAGCAGGGGAGTGCCCTAGTTGCGGGATAGTCGCCATCAGTGGGCTGACGACGGACGCAGGTATAGCTATGGTCTCCTTAAATTATTTAGGAGTATGCAATAGCTTAGTTAAGGCTTTTAGCGCTTATTGAATGATGCATGGGTATTTGCATTGTAGACTTGATGATAGGCTTAGAACCTAGAGTGGGACTACTAGGACTGCCTTAGAAAGGTACGTAAGTACTGACTGAGATTGCCAGTGGATATGCATGCTTATATGTTGCATTTATGTGTTTGCATGTTATTATTGTTATGCGGCATGTGCATATCATCTTGTGCCTGTACATCTATATATCTTTCGAGACGAGCCAGTTAGGGTTGCTCAGCCCTGTTAGGACATTTGATATCGAGTACCCTTAGGTACTGATACCTCGAGGACTCCATGGTCCGCGTCCGAGATTTGGGAATGAGTGGTCGCACACAGTGGTTAGCTACCCCGATGTGACGAGCTTATATCCCAGGCGCTAGTTTGAGCAGTTTGTATACAGTTATCCCAGATATGGATACCCGGTCATTTGCATGCATCATATTTGTATGTTTATCCGTGCTTTCGTATTGAGCTTAGAGCTCACGTCCAGTATTTTCTGTGTATCTGGATACCCTATTCGATGGGGAAGGTATAAGTGCAGGATTGAGCACCAGGAGCCTGAAGTAGCCAGTGACCTTGAAGACAGCAGGATTAGCTGTAGGTTTTATTTAAAGTAATTCGATTGGGTTGTATAAATCGAGTTTGATTAGCCGGTTGTATTCTGCCGGTCTACTTGTATATAGTCTTCCGCAGCAATTTGATTTAATGCATGCTTAATTATTCTCTTAACTCTGATTAGGTAGTGGATCCGGGTCGGGTCGCTACAATAAGAGCGAAATTTTTCTAATGCAAAAACTACAGCTAAAAGCTCCTTTTCAGTGGTGGAGTAGTTCCGTTGGGCATCATTTAGGATACGCGAGGCGTAGTATATAACATGCGATGCTTTCCCAACTTTTTGGCCTAAAACAGCGCCAACTGCATAGTCACTGGCATCACACATAATCTCGAATGGCTTGCTCCAATCCGGTGGTTGGATTATTGGTGCAGATGTCAAGGAGTCTTTGAGTTTATCAAAAGATGTTTTGCATGGTTCATAAAACTCAAACGGTACATTTTTTTGCAACAGCTTTCACATGGATCGAAAGCTCCGATCGATATTACGTCATGCATGACGTGTGGCAGGATCGGAAACTCCGATCGGGATCGGAAGCTTCGATCGCCCTATCCGAAGTCAACCAGTGAGATTTTGACATGTGGCAGATATGGATGTTCGAAAGCTCCGATGGCAGGATCGGACATTCCGATCGAGGATCGGAGGTTCCGATCGATGCCTATAAATATAAGGTCCGAGGCATTCATTTCTTGCCAATTCCGAATTCTCTCCTTCGCCCTCGTGGTCCTATTTTAAGGCTTTGGGTACTCTTATTCTAGAGTTGTGTTGGAGAACGCGGCGATCAGATCAATTAGGATTGATACCCGGTGCAGCGGAAGTTTAAAATTTTTATATGGAACGATTCCATAATGGGTATCAACCTTACGATTAAATTGTGTGTGTAAAAATTAAATAACGATTATAAAATTTTTACCTTTAATCTCGAATCGAGATTTTGGACACCAACAGATTTCTCTGCTCTTGTTGTATATCCCTGGAACTGATGGACGAACTGTTCTTCAATCAGGTCCACGAACGGATATTTAATCCCTCTGATAGATTGCACTAGAAAATCTATCAGAAGTTTCTACGAAGAGATTAACGAATTTGATCCGTTAAACCAGACTGCAATTCAAAATTCACAGGCTGGATTTTTCGAGTAGAGGGAGGGAGGGGGCGGCCACTTATTAAAAACGCAGCTAGGGTTTTAAAAAATATTTTGTGACCTGTTGTGTTTAATTTCTGTACTGCAATAACTTATTTATAATGTAGGCCACTAACAGCTTAGGACCCATTAGTCATAAGTTCAAGCCCGACAAGCAAAGCCCGCATGTTCAGAAATTAATATAAAATTCATCATGACTCCGATTGATAAACCGATTTCACCAATGTGCACAGAAATCATTTCTGCACCTTTTAAAGTCAAGATAAATTTTTTTGAATCCGAATTCAGTGGTTTCCAAAAATGTCCATCCCTATGTCATTTTAGGAAATCTTACTCCTCTACTCATAATTAAGAAGTCCAACTTCTTTGTTCATTAAATTTAACTCTTTAAATTTAACTATCTCAACGGGGATTAAAAATCCATTACACTGTGTGACCCTCAATGGTTCAGGGATACAGCTAGCCGTGGGCTCACAACTCCTTGTGACTCGGAACAACAATTTCCGACTTGCCCATCGAATCATGGTAAGAGCGCCTAGCAACATCGCCCCATGATTCCCTAGGTATCACTGATAGTGCCTACAAGAACCAATAGATTTTGGTTAGCGTACAGTACGGTCCCTTCATCCATATATCCCGATCGAATCAACAACCATTGGTATATCGAGAGTCGTTCAAGATTCGATAACTATGCAATACATCTTGAAGATCAAATAGTGACATCGCATGTGCTACTAAGAAACCATTTCTTAAACCACATCATGTACTCTGGCCAGAGATTCGTCACACTAATATCTCCTCAGATCGCATAGGATATCCACACACGCAAGTATGTGGTGAATCCTTGACAACAAAGCATCGACTCCTATATGTGTTGTAACTGTACCCAATCCCGACACCTGATGACCCCAATAGAGTCGGTAAACGAGTCAAAGCACAGTACTAGCATATAGAGTCTCAATGATGTTTCAAGTAGTAAGGACTAATGGTGTACAACCAAAATCGCGGACAATATCCACTCGATAAGTGATAACCACTTGGAAAGTCCGGATAGGGTAGTTCGATCATTCATCATATGAATATCCATTTTCATGCTTCGAACATCTCTATGTTCCTTACCAATGAAACGTGGTACTCCGCATCGCAAATGCTAGTCTCAAACTCGAGCGATCCTTATCCTTATTATCGGACGGCTCAATCGACTAGGAACAGTTTAGAATATACAGTGACTATAAGATGTGTTTCATGATAGACATCTCCATGTTCTACCACATCTTACATACACTATAGTATATTCAAGATCTTTATCAAAACAACAATAGTATATCACAATATAACAATATGAAGAAAGATAAAGTCATTGCCATTAATAAAAGTGTAAATAATATTAAACAAAAGATTGTTTATACAAAGAGTCATCAAAGCCCTTAGCCACAAGTTGGCTCACCGGGCACCCACTCTTTCAATCTCCCACTTGCCCTATAGCCAACTAGTCATACTACGTAGACCCATTGTTTCGCGATGTTTGTCAAATAATGGTCCTGGAAAGGGCTTAGTAAGTGGATCAGCGATATTGTCTGCAGAGGCCACTCTTTCGACAGTGATGTCTCCTCTTTCCACAATCTCCCGGATGATGTGGTATTTCCTCAGTACATGTTTGGATCTTTGATGAGACCTTGGTTCCTTTGCCTGAGCAATGGCACCCGTGTTGTCACAGTACACCGGGACTGGACCAACAACTTCAGGAATGACGCCCAACTCTTGGACGAAATTCCTCATCCAAACGGCCTCTTTAGCAGCAGCTGATGCTGCAATGTATTCTACTTCAGTGGTGGAATCCGCTGTGGTGTCCTGCTTGGAACTCTTCCAAGAGACAGCACCGCCATTGAGCATGAACACAAATCCAGAGGTTGACTTCGAGTCATCCACGTCACTTTGGAAGCTAGAGTCGGTATAGCCTTCCAATTTTAGTTCTCTTCCTCCATATACCATGAACATATTCTTAGTCCTTCGCAAGTACTTAAGAATGTCCTTCACGGCTTTCCAATGCATTTGACCGGGATTAGCTTGATATCTGCTCGTGACACTCAGAGCAAATGCTACATCCGGTCTGGTAGATATCATCCCATACATGATACTACCTATGGCTGATGCATATGGTACATGTGTCATTTTCTCTATCTCTTCATCAGTCTTGGGACACATAGACTTGGATAGAGAAACTCCATGACACATGGGTAGATGTCCTCTCTTGGACCCATCCATTGAAAACTGTTTCAATATGGTGTCGATGTAGGTTGATTGAGTGAGTCCTATCATTCTCTTAGATCTATCTCTATAGATCTGTATCCCAAGAATATAGGATGCCTCACCCAAATCCTTCATCGAGAATCTACCTGATAACCATATCTTCATTGACTGTAACATCCCTACGTCATTCCCAATGAGTAGGATGTCATCAACATAAAGTACTAAGAATGTCACCGCATCCTTAACTACTTTCTTGTACACGCATGGTTCCTCCGGATTCTTGATGAAACCAAAATCTTTTATTGTTTCATCAAATTTCTGGTTCCAACTTCTTGATGCTTGTTTTAGACCATAAATTGATCTTTGAATCTTGCATACCTTATGCTCGCTTCCCATGGATGTGAACCCCTCAGGCTGCTTCATATAGATTTCTTCCTTAATGTCTCCATTAAGAAAAGCAGTATTCACATCCATTTGACATTTCTCATAGTCATACCATGCAGCTATGGCAATAAGGATTCTTATGGACTTGAACATTGCAACTGGTGAAAAGGTTTCATCATAGTCAACTCCTTGTCTTTGAGTATAACATTTTGCCACCAATCGCGTCTTGTAGGTCAATACCTTACCATCAGGCCCAAGCTTTCTCTTGTAGATCCATTTACACCCTATTGGAATAATTCCATCGGGAGGATCTACTAAAGACCAAACTTGGTTTGTATGCATCGAATCTATTTCCGACTGCATAGCTTCAAGCCATAAATTTGAATCCGCATCAGAAATTGCTTCCTTGAAGTTTCTTGGATCACATCCAACATCGGGTTCATCTTGATCCCCTTCAAGAAGAAGACCATATCGAATAGGAGGTCTAGAAGTCCTCTCGGATCTTCTAGGTACAGGCGTGTCTATCAATGGTTCCTGAGGTGTAGGATCGTTATTTTGTATTTCGGGTTCTTCTCGAATTTCTTCGAGTTCCATCATCTCGCCTTTCTTATCCAATAAGAACTCCTTCTCCAAGAAGGTGGCATTCCTTGAAACAAACACCTTTGTTTCAGCAGGATAATAGAAATAATATCCGATTGAATTCTTCGGATACCCTACAAAATAACATAAGCTGAATCGACTATCCAACTTATCTCCCACTGTCCGCTTCACGTAAGCAGGACATCCCCAAATCCTCAAGTACGAATACTTAGGAGCTTTGCCATTCCATAACTCGTATGGTGTTTTGTCCACTGCTTTAGTGTGGACGTTGTTCAACAACAATACCGCCGTTTCAAGCGCATAGCCCCAAAACTAAGGTGGAAGCTCAGTGAAGCTCATCATGGATCGAACCATGTCCAACAAAGTTCGATTACGACGCTCCGATACAACATTCAGCTGTGGTGTCATAGGAGGAGTCCACTGAGAGAGAATCTCATTCTCTTTTAGATAGTCCAAAAACTCGGTACTTAAGTATTCTCCACCTCGATCCGATCGAAGTGCTTTAATACTTTTACCTAGCTTGTTTTCTACTTCAGCCTTGAATTCTTTGAACTTTTCAAATGCTTCAGACTTATATTTCATTAAATATAAATACCCATACCTCGAATAATCATTAGTAAAGGTAATGAAGTAGGTGTGGCCATATTGAGTAACAACTCTAAATGGATCACAAACATCTGTATGGATCAAATTTAACAGATTTTGACTACGCTCAGGTTTCCCCTTAAAAGGAGATTTAGTCATTTTTCCTTTTAGGCAGAATTCACAAGTAGGTAGAGAGTTAATATCAGACATATCAAACATGCCCTCTCCCACTAGCTTGTTCATCCTCCTTGAGGAAATATGACCTAGCCTAGCGTGCCAAAGGTTTGCCGGGTTTTGGCTATCGATTTTCCTTTTGTTTGTTGTTGCCGGTTTATCAACATAATTTATTGGAACGTCTTTTAGTTTTAAGTTGTATAGATCGTTTTCAAGTTGTCCATTTCCAATTAAACATTCATTCTTGTAAATATTGCAAATCTCATTCACAAAATTGCAAGAATAACCATCTCTATCAAGCATAGAAACAGAAATAATGTTTTTAATCAAATCCGGAACAAATAAAACATCTCTTAAAAGTAACTTAAAACCGTTCTGCAAAATTAAATAAAAATCTCCCACGGCTTTAGCTTCAACTCTGGAACCATTTCCGAGCCTCAGCTGGGTCTCACCCATTCTAAGCCTGCGACTTCTTGTCATCACCTGCAAATCATTGCAAATGTGAGATCCACATCCGGTATCCAATACCCAAGAAGTAGTATTAAGTGAAACATTTATTTCAATATAGAACATACCCTTCGCAGTTCGCAACTGCTCTAGATATTCCTTGCAGTTACGCTTCCAATGACCGGGCTTCTTGCAGTAATGGCAAACATCCTTGGATTTTTCCATGTTTGAAGCCTTTGTCTTGTACTTCTTCTCGGGTTCGATTTTCTTGGGTGGGGCAGAACGTTTCTTGCCCTTTGTACTTGGCCCCTTCTTAGCAGAAGAAGAGGAGCCCACCAAGAAAGCCGGTTTATCCTTCTTTAATGTGGATTCATATGTCACAAGCATATTGACCATCTCTTCAAGGGAGGCCTCTATCTTGTTCATATTGAAATTCACCACAAATCCGTCAAACGAAGAAGGAAGAGACAGAAGTAGTAAATCCACGTTGAGTTCATGCTCCAACACCAAATCAAGGGTTACCAACTTCTGTATGAGCCAAATCACTCGTACCCCATGATCACGGACCGAAGTCCCTTCACGCATGCGACACGTCATTAGCTCCTTTACAGTAGCGAACCTTTCTGCCCTCGATTGAGCCCCAAAAAGTTCCTTGAGTTGAACGTGAATGTCAGCAGCATTCACGGTGTCCTCAAATCTCCTTTGGAGTTCATCAGACATCGAGGCTTGCATATAGCATTTGGTCTTGATATCATGGTCCCACCATGTATCAAGTTTGGCTAACTCTTCCGGACTTACGTCAGCTGGTGCTTCCTTCGGAGGAGATTTTTCTAACACGTAGAGCATCTTCTCCGAAGTCAAGACAATCTTCAACTTACGGAACCATTCCGTATAGTTTGCGCCAGTCAACTTATTTTGTTCGAGGATCGAGAAAAGTGGATTACGCGAATTCATCTTATGAAATACTGAAAAGAAACAGACAAATATCAGTGATTGTTTAAGCAATTTACTAAGACATAAAATAGACGATATTTATTTTATGAATCTCACTCCCACTATTTTAACGATTTCACTACCCTCTAGTGAAAACGGAAAACTGTTTTCCTTAGTGAGAACATGGAGTCCAATTGACAATCTATGGTCCCGAATAATATCAGCCAACCATAATTTCAAAAGGTAGAGCCCAATTGCTTCCAAAGCAACCTCCATGTTTTTACCTCATGTCCAATAAGGACCCAATAATATGACGCCGTTTATTGTGACATGTCAAGATGACCCATCAATATTAAGTTGTGATGGACGGTCGCCATATGGATCCCCCAATAATATGAGCCGATCCCATGGGAGTTCCACCCAACTTACAACATGTGTCGATCCAATGTACAGCTTTCCGACGAACGGGCCCCCCCAATAATATGAGCCGGACCGTATCCGCGGGTAGCATCTCATACATTGATCGTTGATGGAAGGTAGGAACATTTAAACAAATTTAAATTTCCTTTATTTATCTTGATATCAATTTTAAATCATATTTAAAATGAGGGATTTTAATTATAAAAATTTGTCTCATCATTTTTAAAATTTTGTATGCTTGTCGGATTCACACAATTTTGTCTAAAACATGCATACAAATATAATATCACATATTATATAGGATGATCGATTCCATTTCTAATCGACCCGTGGTTGCCAATCACGAGTCTTAGTCCAATCCTAGGTAATATGCAGTATGCAATGCAATCCTATTACATTTGCTTCCAATTTACATTTCTTCTGTCTTTATTGTCTGCTGGGCCCACCTCCATCTTCAAATCTTGATCTCCCACTAAATCTAATGTATTTACAATAAATAACAATGACAAGTAGGGGATACATTTTTAAGGGGTGGGAACGGGCCATAAACCAAGCCCACTTTTATTACATATGACATTCATATTGGGCCATAAACCAGGCCCATTAATAAAACCAACAACAATAAAGCAAATGTAAATTCCTAACATACACCTACAAAATTGGTCATGGCAATCGATCATCCTTATCCAATAACATTTAATTCAAAATTAATTTATTGGATAACATGCAATGGCAATTTAAATTTAAAAGGATAAAATCATATTTCATCCATAAAATCTTATTTTACATACAAAATCATATTTTATCTTTTTATCAAATAAAATCATATTTTATCTATAAAATCCAATTTTATACATAAAATCATATTTTACTCAATATACCCATAAGATCATATCTTATCATCAATTGTACCAAAAATAATTAATTTCAAAATTCAATTTAAGGATAAAATATTAAAATTTTCCAAAAATTCAAATTTATCCAAAAATCAATTTTAAAATTTTCGGACTCGAACAATTCGATCCGACGCCTCGTGGACCAATCAAAAACAATTTTCGATCGGAACAAAAATAGAATTTTAACATATTAAAATTTAATTTAAAAATTAAAAAATAATTTTTCCCGCGGGCCGCCCGGGACATTCCCGGGCTGCCCGCGCCCTAATGGGGTCGGGCCGGGCAGCCCGGCTGCCCCTAGGGCAGCGAAGATCGCTGCGCCGTGCGCTGCCCAGGGCAGCGACGATCGCTGCCCCTGCCCTGGGCAGCGATCCAATCGCTGCCCGGGTTTTTGCCCGAAAAAAAAAAATTTTATTTTTAAACATTTATTTTGTTTCAAAAACCGAGGCTTAAAAAATTTTTGTACAATCGATTAATTTAATCGCTTGATCTGAGCAACCTGGCTCTGATACCACTGTTGGAGAACGCGGCGATCAGATCAATTAGGATTGATACCCGATGCAGCGGAAGTTTAAAATTTTTATATGGAACGATTCCATAATGGGTATCAACCTTACGATTAAATTGTGTGTGTAAAAATTAAATAACGATTATAAAATTTTTACCTTTAATCTCGAATCGAGATTTTGGACACCAACAGATTTCTCTGCTCTTGTTGTATATCCCTGGAACTGATGGACGAACTGTTCTTCAATCAGGTCCACGAACGGATATTTAATCCCTCTGATAGATTGCACTAGAAAATCTATCAGAAGTTTCTACGAAGAGATTAACGAATTTGATCCGTTAAACCAGACTGCAATTCAAAATTCACAGGCTGGATTTTTCGAGTAGAGGGAGGGAGGGGGCGGCCACTTATTAAAAACGCAGCTAGGGTTTTAAAAAATATTTTGTGACCTGTTGTGTTTAATTTCTGTACTGCAATAACTTATTTATAATGTAGGCCACTAACAGCTTAGGGCCCATTAGTCATAAGTTCAAGCCCGACAAGCAAAGCCCGCATGTTCAAAAATTAATATAAAATTCATCATGACTCCGATTGATAAACCGATTTCACCAATGTGCACAGAAACCATTTCTGCACCTTTTAAAGTCAAGATAAATTTTTCTGAATCCGAATTCAGTGGTTTCCAAAAATGTCCATCCCTATGTTATTTTAGGAAATCTTACTCCTCTACTCATAATTAAGAAGTCCAACTTCTTTGTTCATTAAATTTAACTCTTTAAATTTAACTATCTCAACGGGGATTAAAAATCCATTACACTGTGTGACCCTCAATGGTTCAGGGATACAGCTAGCCGTGGGCTCACAACTCCTTGTGACTCGGAACAACAATTTCCGACTTGCCCATTGAATCATGGTAAGAGTGCCTAGCAACATCGCCCCATGATTCCCTAGGTATCACTGATAGTGCCTACAAGAACCAATAGATTTTGGTTAGCGTACAGTACGGTCTTTTCATCCATATATCCCGATCAAATCAACAACCATTGGTATATCGAGAGTCGTTCGAGATTCGATAACTATGCAATACATCTTGAAGATCAAATAGTGACATCTCATGTGCTACTAAGAAACCATTTCTTAAACCACATCATGTACTCTGGCCAGAGATTCGTCACACTAATATCTCCTCAGATCGCATAGGATATCCACACTCGCAAGTATGTGGTGAATCCTTGACAACAAAGCATCGACTCCTATATGTGTTGTAACTGTACCCAATCCCGACACCTGATGACCCCAATAGAGTCGATAAACGAGTCAAAGCACAGTACTAGCATATAGAGTCTCAATGATGTTTCAAGTAGTAAGGACTAATGGTGTACAACCAAAACCGCGGACTATATCCACTCGATAAGTGATAACCACTTGGAAAGTCCGGATAGGGTAGTTCGATCATTCATCATATGAATATCCATTTGCATGCTTCGAACATCTCTATGTTCCTTACCAATGAAACGTGGTACTCCGCATCGCAAATGCTAGTCTCAAACTCGAGCGATCCTTATCCTTATTATCGGACGGCTCAATCGACTAGGAACAGTTTTAGAATATACAGTGACTATAAGATGTGTTTCATGATAGACATCTCCATGTTCTACCACATCTTACATACACTATAGTATATTCAAGGTCTTTATCAAAACAACAATAGTATATCACAATATAACAATATGAAGAAAGATAAAGTCATTGCCATTAATAAAAGTGTAAATAATATTAAACAAAAGATTGTTTATACAAAGAGTCATCAAAGCCCTTAGCCACAAGTTGGCTCACCGGGCACCCACTCTTTCAAGTTGGAGTAGGATATTTGTTTTAGTATAGCCAGACAGTGTCTGACATAGTAGCGGAGCAGTGCTCGTGTTGTAGAGCCGTGTTCGAGGCTGTGGATTCGCAGCAGGGGAGTGCCCTAGTTGCGGGATAGTCGCCATCAGTGGGCTGACGACGGACGCAGGTATAGCTATGGTCTCCTTAAATTATTTAGGAGTATGCAATAGCTTAGTTAAGGCTTTTAGCGCTTATTGAATGATGCATGGGTATTTGCATTGTAGATTTGATGATAGGCTTAGAACCTAGAGTGGGACTACTAGGACTGCCTTAGAAAGGTACGTAAGTACTGACTGAGATTGCCAGCGGATATGCATGCTTATATGTTGCATTTATGTGTTTGCATGTTATTATTGTTATGCGGCATGTGCATATCTTCTTGTGCCTGTACATCTATATATCTTTCGAGACGAGCCAGTTAGGGTTGCTCAGCCCTGTTAGGACGTTTGATATCAAGTACCCTTAGGTACTGATACCTCGAGGACTCCGTGGTTCGTGTCCGGGATTCGGGAATGAGTGGTCGCACACAGTGGTTAGCTACCCCGATGTGACGAGCTTATATCCCAGGCGCTAGTTTGAGCAGTTTGTATACAGTTATCCCAGATATGGATACCCGGTCATTTGCATGCATCATATTTGTATGTTTATCCGTGCTTTCGTATTGAGCTTAGAGCTCACGTCCAGTATTTTCTGTGTATCTGGATACCCTATTCGATGGGGCAGGTATAGGTGCAGGATTGAGCACCAAGAGCCTGAAGTAGCCAGTGACCTTGAAGACAGCAGGATTAGCTGTAGGTTTTATTTAAAGTAATTCGATTGGGTTGTATAAATCGAGTTTGATTAGCCGGTTGTATTCTGCCGGTATACTTGTATATAGTCTTCCGCAGCAATTTGATTTAATGCATGCTTAATTATGCTCTTAACTCTGATTAGGTAGTGGATCCGGGTCAGATCGCTACAATAAGAGCGAAATTTTTCTAATGCAAAAACTACAGCTAATAGCTCCTTTTCAGTGGTGGAGTAGTTCCGTTGGGCATCATTTAGGATACGCGAGGCGTAGTATATAACATGCGATGCTTTCCCAACTTTTTGGCCTAAAACAGCGCCAACTGCATAGTCACTGGCATCACACATAATCTCGAATGGCTTGCTCCAATCCGGTGGTTGGATTATTGGTGCAGATGTCAAGGAGTCTTTGAGTTTATCAAAAGATGTTTTGCATGGTTCATAAAACTCAAACGGTACATTTTTTTGCAACAGCTTGCACATGGGGTATGCGATCTTGGCGAAGTCCTGAATGTACCTCCTGTAGAAACCTGCATGGCCAAGAAAAGAACGCATTTCCCGCACACATGTGGGATAAGGGAGAGACTGAATAATATCAATTTTAGCCTTATCTACCTCTATTCACTTAGATGAAACGACATGCCCTAACACAACACCTTTCCCAACCATAAAGTGACATTTTTCAGAATTTAAAACTAAGTTGGTTTCAACACACCTCTTAAGGACAAGTGCAAGGTTAGACAGACAGTTTTCGAATGAATCACCATAGATAGTAAAATCATCCATAAAAACTTCTAAGATATTCTCAATGAAATCTGAAAAGATACTAACCATACACCGTTGGAAAGTGGTCGGTGCATTGCAGAGTCCAAAAGGCATTCGTCGATATGCAAAAGTGTCAAACGGGCAAGTGAATGTCGTCTTTTCCTGATCCTCTGGCGCAATAGCAATCTGAAAATAACCAGAATATCCATCAAGAAAACAATAATAAGGGTGACATGCTAAACGTTCAATCATTTGATCAATAAAGGGTAAAGGAAAGTGGTCCTTTCGGGTTCTGGCATTCAGCTTCCTATAATCAATACAAACCCTTCACCCATTTTGAATACGGGTGAGAACCATCTCTTCATCCTTATTTTTCACCACAGTAATTTCGGTCTTCTTGGGTACCACTTGGACCGGACTGACCCACTGACTATCAGAAATTAGGTAGATGAACCCAACTTCAAGTAGTTTTAGAATTTCAGCTTTTACCACCTCCATCATGGGTGAGTTCAACTTCCTTTATGGCTGACGCGAGGGACTCGCTCCATACTCCATCAAAATTCTGTGCATGCATGTAGAAGGACTAATTCCCTTGATGTCTGCTATGGTCCATCCAATATCAGTCTTGTGCTCTTGAAATACTTTGACTAACTGTTCCTCTTGATCGGCTTCCAAACTATTTGAGATGATGACTGGTAATGTTTCTCCTTCTCTAAGGAAAACATACTTAAGATGGTTTGGAAGCGTCTTTAGTTCGATCACTGGTGCTTGAAAAACAGATGGAAGGCGCCTAGTGTTAGAGATTGGTAGAGATAAATAAGATACATTACCTGACTGAGGTAGCTCAAGCGAATTGTTCAAAATTCTCTCAATCTCTTTTACTTCTTCACTGATTCCAATTCCATCTTCCTGCTGAATGGGTGCAACGAGTGCCACCTCAAGATCATCTTTTCCTGCATACTCACAATAATCTTGGGCCAAGTAATCCACAATATCAACATAAAAAATGCAATCATCACTGCCAAAAAATTTCATGGCATCATAAATATTAAATTTCACAACCTCGCCATCAAATTTCATAGTGAGTGTGCCACTGTGAACATCAATTTTAGTCATGGAAGTTTTCAAGAATGCTCTGCCTAACAAAATAGGACTATTATGATCACCGTTTTCCATGTCTAGCACATAAAAATCTGCAGGAAATACCAAATCTCTCACTTGCCCTAACACATCTTCCACTATCCTCCTAGGGTATGCATTAGACCTATCAGCTAATTGAATAACAATTCCAGTTTTGTTCAAAGGACCAAGTTTCAAGGATGCATAGATAGAATATGGCATAACATTTATTGATGCTCCTAGATCTAACATGGCCTTCTCAAGTCTAACATTCCCTATGGTACATGGGATAGAAAACATACCTGGATCCTTGCATTTTGCGGGCAATTTTTGTTGGATCACAGCAGATACGTTCTCACCAAGTTCCACTTTTTGACAACCCTTCAGTGTCTGCTTCCTCTTTGCTGTGCACAGTTCTTTCAAGAACTTCGCGTATCAAGGCACCTGCTTAATAGCATCTAACAACGGAATATTCACCTCACATCTACGAAAAGTCTCATACAGATCCTTTATCCCTTCATCTTTTCTAGACTCCTTAAGTGCTAAGGGAAAAGGGCAACAGGCTTATATTCAGAAAGTGGAGGAAAATTACCTCTTGGCGTCTCTTCCTCGGATGCTTCTCCATCAGTCGCCTTCGGTTCTTATTTTGGTTTCTCCTTGGGTGAAGCCTCCACTTCTTTCTCCTTGATCTTCAACTCCTTCCCATTCCTTAGAGTGATTGCACTTGCGTTTTCTCTTGGGTTTTGAATTGGTTGAGAAGGTAAAGAATTGGAAGGTTGTGCTTCTAGTTTATTAATGGCGGTGGCGAGCTGTCCCATCTGGGTGTTCAAGTTTTGGATACTTGCTCTAGTTTCCTGTTGAAAAGCTACAGTATTAGTTGCAAGATCCTTAACGATATTTTCAAGAAACTCACCTGGTGTTGGTATCTGAGGTCGCTGCTATTGTTGAGGGTACGGTGGCCTATAAGTTTGATTGTGCGGTGGTGCTTGAGGCCCTAATTGATTTGCTTGAAGGTTCCCATATCTTAAATTTGGATGATCCTTCCAACCAGATTGTATATGTTGGAATAGGGATCATATTTCCGCTGTGGTGGTCCAGGAAATCCTCCAGTAGCATTGACCTGTTCCACCGATTCTTCTTGAAGTATGGGACACATATCAGTAGCATGTCCCACAGCAGCACAAATCCCACATGATTTTGCAGTCTGTCCATTTCCTACAGCCATCTGACGCACAAGAGATGTTAATTCAATTAATTGCTGCTCAAGAGAATAGACATTTACCTCGGTGTTCTTCATTTGTAAATTCTCATTTCTGATGGTGCCAATTTTTTTAGAATTGGCAGCCATAATCTCTATCAAATTCCTTGCTTGTACCGGAGTTTTGTCCACAAAACCTCCTCCACTGACTGCGTCTAGCATACTCCTATCCTGATGTAACAAACCTTCATAGTAAAATTGTATCAATTGATTTTCACTTATCTGGTGCTGCGGACAGATAGCACAAAGCTTCTTGAACCGCTCCCAGTACTCATATAGTGATTCTCCGGAGTATTGCTTGATTCCATAGATTTCCTTCCGGATGTTCGCAGCTCTAGATGCTGGGAAATATTTCTGCAGAAAGATCCTTTTCATCTCCGTCCACGTTGTGATAGACCCAGAGGGCAAGTAGTATAGCCAATCCTTAGCAACACTCTTCAAAGAGAAAGGAAAAGTTCTCAGCTGAATCTGCTCCTCTGTCACTCCATGGGGCTTTATACTCGTGCAAACCACATGGAATTCCATCAAGTGTTTTGTAGTGACCCGTATCCAGAATTAGCAATTAATGAGTATATTAATTGTGTAATCATTTTTAGATTAAGTAAAACATGATTAAGGAAATTCCAAATGGGTTAACGGAGTTCATAAATGGATCCAGGACACTCGAAGATGGCTTAGAAGGCCCCAAGACTCGAGTGGGATCGGAACCACCGATCCAGGATCGGAGCTTCCGATCTTGGTGACATCGGAACCCAATCGGAACCACATCGGAAGCAGGGAGATCGGAACATCCGATCAGCAATCGGAGCTTCCGATGGTTTTCGGTGACAGGTGTGTGGTTTCATGTGGACTGAATTGACACGTATCGAACGGAGCTTCCGATCGGGAGAACGGAGCTTCCGATCTGCCGGAACGGAACGTCCGATCGAGGAACAGAGCTTCCGATCGACGTCTATAAATATAGGGTCCGAGCTCCTCATTTCTTGCCAATTCCGAATTCCTCTCCTTCGCCCTAGTGTCTCTATTTTAGGGCTTTGGGTACTCTTATTTTAGAGTTGAAGGAACATATTTTAGTATAGTTGGACAGTGTCTAACATAGTAGCGGAGCAGTGCTCGAGTAGCGGAGCAGTGCTCGAGGCTGTGGAGCTGCAGCACGGGTGTACCCCTAGTTGCGATATAGTCGCCATCAGCGGGCTGACGACGGACGCAGGTATAGCTATGGTCTCCTTAAATTATTTAGGAGTATGCAATAGCTTAGTTAGGGATTTTAGAGCTTAATTATTGATGCATGGGTATTTGCATTGTAGAGCTGATATAGGCTTGGAATCTAGAGTGGGACTGCTAGGAACTGCCTGTAGTAAGGTAAGCAAGTATAGACTGAGATTGCCAGAGGGTTTGCATGCTTATATGTTGCATTTTGTATGTCATTTATTATGCAGCATGTGCATATCATATTGTGTCTGTCCATCTTGTGAGATGAGCCACGTAGGGTCGCTCAGCCTTGTCTGGACGGTTGATGTCTAGGGCCCATTGACTGACGGGTCATGGGTGGCTAGCATCGGGGGACACGGTCCATGTTCTGTAGGAATGAGCAGTGTACGCAGGGTTTGCTCCCCGGGTTGTACCACTCATATCCTAGGCACCATTACTGAGCAGTTATATACAATTATCCCAGATATGGATACCCTATCATTTGAATGCATCATATTTTGTATGTTTTACCCAGTTCTTTCGTATTGAGCTTAGAGCTCACGTCCAGACTTTTTTGTGTATCTGGACACCCCATTCGACGGGGCAGGTGTAGGTGCAGGATTGAGCACCAGGAGCTTGGAGTAGCCAGTGACCAAGTGAAGACAGCAGGATTAGCTGTAGGTTTTGCTTTTAGGATTTATTTATTTGATTGGGTTGTATAATCGAATTTATTTAACCGGTTGTATTCTGACGGTCTGTTTTTATTTAAGTCTTCCGCAGCGATTTATTTAATGCATGTTTAATTATGCTCTTAAACTCTGATTAGGTAGTGGATCCGGGTAGGGTCACTACATTTATTGGTATCAGAGCATATGCATGCAAGAGACTTGGGATATAGTAATGAGAATTTGGGTTATCTTTATAGGATGGATGAGACCTTGGAAGAGGTGATGATGCGGCGATTAAGTTGCCCGAAGACTATCATCATCGGCAGGATTTCTGAAGATTTGGCTTATGGGATTCCAGCAAGTGCGGACAGGAGTGATGGATCGTGTCCGAGTTTTCAAGATTTCTACTCAGGTGGATCCTAGTTTTGGATCGAGTATCGGATGTCAGAGGCAGTGGCAGAGCATTGGATGGGACGCACTTGATGCTTGCATCTGTATCGTCCATACCATGATGACACTACTCTGCAGATTCTCCAGTCATAGTTGGAGAGATTGTCAGATAGACCTTCACCAGAGAATGCCTCGAGTGCCTAAAGCATGACAGGTTTTGAGAGTGAGGTCTTTAACCTCATGCAGAACATGGTTTCACCGGTATGCTGATATCTATGCATTCGGTAGGCACACGAGAAACATAATTTTCAAAAGCATGATATGAATACAAGAAGAACGCTGATGGTAGATCGTGAGCAGAAGGGGTCAACTGACATGCACTGACGCAGAGCATAGCTGATTAGCTATCACGAGCCATTTCTCCGGAGTTCTTCATAGGAGGACATGTAGAGAGATTTGGTCGGGAGTATGCTTGTATCGATGCGTGCGTCGATTAGAAGCTTCATGCTCAAGAAACGAAGACTAGTACGATGATTTAAATACTGTATCGTTGTAGTTGTAAACAGTATTTCAGTTGTAATGAATCATCATACTTTGGTTGTATCATTTCAAGTTAGATTGTACATTTCATTTTATTTTGAATGCCGTATGTATTACATGAGATTATAATAAAGAGAATTGTACATAACTTGAAATAAGTGATACATGTTTTATTTATCCAGCAATTCGTGAATGATTGCAAGTGATTTTTCTAGGATTGGCATTGTTTTAGTTGATTAGTGTTCGAACTATTGCAGCTCATGAGGTTTTGAGTGGGCCGACTGTGACAGTGTGACATGTGGTTAGTCTAGGCGTTTTCCTAGAATTGACCTAGTTAGTCGGTGAACTAAGTTAGTGCCAACGATGAATGGACTCATCTAGAGGCATTAAGAGTATTGTTCGGTTTAGAACATTTGAACTTTGTTCTAGGTTGTTTTCTTGAGAACAGTAGGCTGTCTGACCTTTGTTAGGGTGAGGCTTGTGATGATGGGTTTTCATCGGGATACCAGGTCCAGTATATACCGAGAATTGTGGACTATGACCAGGACTAGATGTGATGGGGCGCGACCCTATGCCAGTGTTACTCTGGGAGTCCTTATACTTCAGAGGTTATCTGGGAGCCTTTGTGCTTCAGGATTGGCGGTGGGAAGGCTACTCAGTCTAGGGATTTGGTGACCTTGGATTAGATATCAGGTTTGATATCGATGGTTCGATGTCGTCTGGTGTGCCAGAAATATATATATTGAGTTTTCTGCTATGGGAACCAGTCTTTGGAGGGATTTCCTTGACGAGTGTGTACCTTGAGTAGATAGGTATTAACCTTTGGGTTACTGCTAGACGTGTGGATCTAGTAGGTGGACGGATTTCTACCTGCGATGACTAGGGGTTGTCATCAGATTTGTGGTAAGAATTTCATTGTGATAGGAATTATCCAAGATACTTGATGGAATGCTATTTTAAAGACTTAGACTCGAATGCGAGAACTACTCCATGATGAATGACTTCATCTGCGAGGGATTATATCAAATGTTGGGGATTGTACATGACTAATTAAGATGTGGGGAAGCATGGCCTATACCCGTGAAACCTTGGTGGTTGTCCAGGTGGGTTATTGAGGTAAGCTACCTTAGTCTTGAACTGTTGCACAATCTTAACGAGAGATATAATCAAGATAGTGTCCGAAGATTGTGGAAATATTTGGGATTATTTAGTTATTCTTCCTGGACTTGACGAGCCGTGATGTTCATTCTGAATGAACGAGGTAAGGACAGTGAGTCCAGTGGTTGCGCTAAGTACTGTCTGATATTTTCAGAGAGTGAGCGTAGGATTTTTCATGGGAAGGAAATGGCTTAGCTTATTTTGATGTTTTCCTTGGGTGAACAAGACAACGATTAGTAGTGCTAAGGTGGCACGGGATCTGTGCTAGTGACTACTAGTGGTTATTGGGTAACTCTGTCAGAGTTAGGATGATTAAGTTCAGAATACGAAGCAGCGGTTAGTACTGCTGAAAAGGCGTAGGACTTGTGCCAAGTAAACTACTTATGTACCGTGATCTGACACCGTTTGGAAATGGTTCTTTGTGGCAGCTGAGTCATGGTTATTGACCGAGCCATGTAGGTTGGATGATCAGTGGTGGTTTGATCTGATAAGTGCAAGTTTAAGTAGATCGACGAATTCGATTGGTTGAGCCAATCAGGGTTGATCAGGATGTAGCAATTAAGAAATACTTGAGATAGTATTTTGTCGAGTAGTGCTTATGGGATGAGTACTGGATGCCATCTTAGAGCATTTGACAATTTGGATGATTTAGAATCTCTAGGTTTGCCGGAGACGAATCTATCGAAAGATTGCAATTGACTTGTATGGTCAAGTTAGGTGCTAACTTGACAGTGGAGGCAAGCAAAGGAGTTGGTAGTTTCCAAGGATTATGCATTCTTGTTAAGAAGGAAGCTGATATTGATCAAATCAATTGCTTAGTGATAGCAATAGATAAGGAAAGGATCATGTTGTTGTTTCATGTGAGATTTTTCCATTGAACAACAATAGTAAAGAGTGTCAACCGAACATTTCTATGAAATGTTCCTGTGAGGACATCTATGTATACCATTGTGTTTGGATCCAACGAATAGTTAGAAATGCTAATGGACATTAGCAAGGAACGTTAGTTGTCTGATCTGTGTGACATTAGTTAGGATCTGATTCTCGAAATCTAGCAGGATGTGTCACTAGTCTTCTAGCGTGAAGAATGATGCCTCTGAAATGACAGAAATAGTCAAGGATTGACTTAGTAGCCAACGAGGTTTGCCTTTGGGATAGAAGATTTCGCAAGATCGTGATGGATCAAGTTATTTCTTTCGAGTCAGTGATTCTCATCTATGCAGACTATTTGTCAAAGATATTGTGTTGCAGCAATAAACGACAATCAGAGACGTATTGTGTGGCAAGTTACTTCAAGCACAAGTATTTCCCAGGATAGACTAGGAAATCGACGAATTAGATCATTCAGTGCTGAGACTGATGCGTTCGGCAAGGGAGCGATTTGACTATTGAGAATCCGTTGGGATTTAGTTCCAGAATCAGTATGTTCAACCTTGGGAGGTTGGTATGAGCTGATGGTATTATCAGAGACTCTGAGTTTAGTTATACCAGGCGCAATGACTGTCGAGTTTCAAGACGGAATAGGAAGCGTTTCCATATGTCTATGCACTGTGGAGTGTCCCAGTCAAGCATATTGGTGGGAGCTTGCCTTAGTCTTGATGAGCGCACGGTGATTGCGGGTATGTATAACTATTAGGAGAATGTTTATCAATCGAAAATTCATGAGATGAATAATCTATGATCGAGATGATGTAGATCATCATGGGTGTAATAAATTCTATTGCAATGTATGAGTGACTTCGTAGGCCAATGGCTATGAGATGACGTAGCGTCATGAATTGCAAGTGATGATATTTATCATCAGGGCACAGTGTTGAGGTTATACTAAGAAACGTGGACAGCAGAATGCACTAGACATGATGGTTTAAGTTTCCAGTATTTCTTGGGAGGCCGGTTATGCTTCAGGGAGAGTGGGGAGAATAACCAGTCTAGGGAACATTATGAGCAGTTACGTTGGAGTATAGACTTGAGCAACTAGATTCTCTTGAGGGGAATTTGGGCTTTGTTGTGTCGGCACAGTGTTGGGAAAAGTGTTTCCTAACTAGAGGTGTTGAGCACCGAGAACTTTTGTAACCATTAGGTGGTTAGTCTTGATTAGTGATTCGACAAATGCAGTAAAACCAGTTAGGTTATGACTTGGTCTTCGTCAGTATAAGATTTCCTTTGAGACGATAATCTTGATCAAGCGGGTATTGTATCCTTCGTGGTTAGGAAGATTGTGGTCCGAGGGAAAGAGGTATCAGTGTTACGATACGCTAGCGCAAGGGAAATTCGATTGTCGACCAGTAGCGCAGTAATTTTCAGCTGGGAAAATGTTAATGCGGTTCAGCATTAATGGAGCTTGCAGCGAATTCGACGGGAGTCTGAGTGTGTCGGAAGCTATTTCGACCAAACACTCGAGCAAGGGTTTCTTGTATGTTCTCGAGGTATTACCTTAGATTTCGACGACGAAATCTTTTAAGAGGGGGAGAATGTAGTGACCCGTATCCAGAATTAGCGATTAATGAATATATTAATCGTGTAATCATGTTTAGATTAAGTAAAACATGATTAAGGAAATTCCAAATGGGTTAACAGAGTTCATAAATGGATCCAGGACACTCGAAGATGGCTTAGAAGGCCCCAAGACTCGAGTGGGATCGGAACCACCGATCCAGGATCGGAGCTTCCGATCTTGGTGACATTGGAACCCAATCGGAACCACATCGGAAGCAAGGAGATTGGAACGTCCGATCAGCAATCGAAGCTTCCGATGGTTGTCGGTGACAGGTGTGTGGTTGCATGTGGACCGAATTGACACGTATCGAACGGAGCTTCCGATCTACCGGAACGGAACGTCCGATCGAGGAATGGAGCTTCCGATCGACGTCTATAAATATAGGGTCCGAGCTCCTCATTTCTTTCCAATTCCGAATTCCTCTCCTTCGCCCTAGTGTCTCTATTTTAGGGCTTCGGGTACTCTTATTTTAGAGTTGGAGTAAGGAACATATTTTAGTATAGTCGGACAGTTTCTGACATAGTAGCGGATAGTGCTCGTGTAGCGGAGCAGTGCTCGAGGCTGTGAAGCTGCAGCAGGGGTGTACCCCTAATTGCGAGATAGTCGTCATCAGCGGGCTGACGACGGACGCAGGTATAGCTATGGTCTCCTTAAATTATTTAGGAGTATGCAATAGCTTAGTTAGGGCTTTTAGAGCTTAATTATTGATGCATGGGTATTTGCATTGTAGAGCTGATATAGGTTTGGAACCTAGAGTGGGACTGCTAGGAACTGCCTGTAGTAAGGTACGCAAGTATAGACTGAGATTGCCAGCGGGTTTGCATGCTTATATGTTGCATTTTGTATGTCATTTATTATGCAGCATGTGCATATCATATTGTGCCTATCCATCTTGTGAGATGAGCCACGTAGGGTCGCTCAGCCCTGTCTGGACGGTTGATGTCTAAGGCCCATTGACTGACGGGTCATGGGTGGCTAGCATTGGGGGACACGGTCCACGTTCTATAGGAATGAGCAGTGTACGCAGGGTTTGCTCCCCGGGTTGTACCACTCATATCCTAGGCGCCATTACTGAGCAGTTATATACAGTTATCCCAGATATGGATACCCTATCATTTGCATGCATCATATTTTGTATGTTTTACCCAGTGCTTTCGTATTGAGCTTAGAGCTCACGTCCAGTATTTTTTGTGTATCTGGACACCCCATTCGATGGGGCAGGTGTAGGTGCAGGATTGAGCACCAGGAGCTTGGAGTAGCCAGTGACCAAGTGAAGACAGCAGGATTAGCTGTAGGTTTTTCTTTTAGGGTTTATTTATTCGATTGGATTGTATAATCGAATTTATTTAACCGGTTGTATTCTGCCGGTCTGTTTTTATTTAAGTCTTCCGCAGCGATTTATTTAATGCATGTTTAATTATGTTCTTAAACTCTGATTAGGTAGTGGATCCGGGTAGGGTCACTACATGTTTATTCGGGTCCTCACCTGCAAGACCATGAAAGGAGGGTAATAAGTGAATTAATCCAGACTTAAGCTCAAAAGTAGCATTATTTTCTAAAGTAGGAAAAGTAATGCATAAAGGTTGTTGATTGGGATCAGGAGTGCCCAATTGTCTAAGACTTAGGTTTGCATTAGCAGTCATCTCTTCTTCAGGAAAAGCAGCTCGAGCGGCTGCTTCTTGTTGTTGCCTACGAAGTTCTATCCTTTGCCTGTGCAAAGTTCTTTCAATCTCCGGATCATAGAGAAAGTCTTTTTCAGCAAAATCACCTGAAAGCATGAACAAGAGAGAACTAGAAACAAGGAAAAAAAAGAAGAGAGTGAGATAAAACAGAACAAAACAAAAGAAATAGAACACAATAAATTAGACACCGTTCCTCGGTAAAGGCGCCAAAATTTGGTAGCGCTTAGTCGTGTCGCGCCCAAATTAACCCAACTCAGATTAACTAAATAAACATGTAGTAGCGAGAGTAGGGATCGTTCCCACGAGAAAAGTGAAATTTATTTGTGTTATTAAAAATACTGGAAATAAATAAAAGGGGATTTTGAGATTTGAGATTAACTACTGAAAATTTTAAGCAATTACAGTTTAAATTATCACTATCATGCAAGAATAACAATTCAACTAGAGAAATCAATAAGAGATGAGACTTGGTATCGGTCGACTATACCCTTGATATTCATTCATTCAATCATCGATTCCCTAAAAATAATTAATCCTATCAAATATTCTTCATTGGAAACCAAATTCCTGTTTCACCTTAAGTTTAGCTAATTAGAAAACAACATTCTAGATTAACCCTTACCAATAAATTAACCCGGATTCCAGCGATCTAGATTTAAATTTACGGTAGCATTCAAACTAGTAAAACTGACGAACCTAGACAACACAAATACCAGCGGTTGTATTTAGCCTAGCAATACTTGATCCTACGATTTAATAAATTCAACAGCAGAAAATATCAAACGTAGTTGCTTCGCAAATTAGTTAATTCAAACAATTACGGATTCGAACTCTAATTTAGCTATAGCTTGTAAAACAAAATCCTAAGATGGCCAATCCTTAAATCTCGCATACAAACATAAAATCAAACAGATCAAATATCTGTACTTAACAAGAATTAAACACTGCAAATCGAATCTCATGAATAAATTATATCAAGGTTTCGTCTCCCTCAACCAAGTATAAAAGTTTAGCTACAACGATTCATCACAAAATCAATAAAAATTCAAAAGAAGAGAAGAAAACTTGAAAGAGAGATGTAAAATAAAACCTAGCCGCCAAGAAAGAATGTCTAAATTCTGATAAATCTCTCAAAAACGGAATTCAAAAACCTAATAAAGCCTAGAGTCCAAAATAACAAAGTTTCCAAAATTAAAATAAAATTCCCGATCAGGCTAGCACGCTCGAGCGCATGAGTACGTCCGCTCGAGCGCGTCAAAATATGCGATCTCACTGTTTTGAAACTTCTCAGCCGCGCTCGATCGCACGAGTACATCCGCTCGAGCGCGTGGAAAATGGAGTGCCCACTGCCTTCATAATTCAGATGTCGCGCTCGATCCTATGAGTACGTGGGATCGAGCGCATGAAAAGTCACCAACAATCTGTCAGTTTTTTCTTCAACTTGAAATCTCCTACACATTAAACCCGGGAGTATGTTATGAATGTAAATGCATGCAAAAGACAAAACTAAAATAAAACATGAACAAAAATAAATAAATTCATGCAAACTCCTAACAAAATAACAACAAAATATGCAAACAAAACACGACTATCATTCTCTTCCCATGTTTACCAGCCGCTATGGAGTGTTGCTGAGGTGACGAGCTTTAACCGTTTACATCTAGCCAAGCTTGAGGGCATGTGGAACAAAGACCCATTTGTGGTGTCATATGACACTTACTTTGGGCGTTAGCCGCTCTTTGAGGAGTGCTTCTGAGGGTCAAGCTGAAGTCTGAAAATCAAGCACTGCTTGGGAGGCAACCAAAGGGGGGTATTCTCTTTTGTTTATTTTATTTATTTGTTTTTTATTTATTTTTGCATTTTTACTTACATTGGGGACAATGTAAGATTTTAAGTATGGGGGAGAGGACTTAGCCAATCATTGAGAGAATTTAGCCAATTTTTGAAGAAAAAAAAATTATGAGCTCATAGTTTTTGATGAATTTGACTGTTGCAATTCACTAACCCATGATGATATCTAATTGATGACATACATGCTTTTGAAAATAGATGATTTTCTAACCCTGGAACCCTTTGATCTCCAATGCAATTTAGACTTTGATATGGTTCTTGAGTTTTTTAAGCACGCATGTTTAACCGGTGAAGTGTAGTGATGTATTAGATATTGTGGATGTCTGTTGGACCATTGCACGAAAATAGATGTTTGTGGAACATGATAGTTCTTGAGTCTTGATGATATATTTGATGTGACATATACACTCTTGGGCGCACCTTTTTAAATATTTTATGAAATGGTTATGAAATTCTAATTAGCTCCATCCGGGTTGCGAGCAAGAAGATTGAAATCCTAATCGTCTTGTTTGTGGCTAAGTATGCGGATTGAATGGGGTTAAAATTTTGAAATTTTTTGAAATAAAAATTCCATCCGGGCTTGGAATGTGAATGAAATTCTATTCACTATTTCATAGCTAAGCTTGCAGACCTAATGGGGTTGTAGTTCCATCCGGGCTATATACGGGGGGATTTAAATTCAAATCCTATCTAGTTATAGCTAAGTATGCGAGTAATTATTGGGACTTTATAAATGTCGGATGCAAAATTCGATGGTGCGTAATTATATCTCAAGAGAGTTGTGTTGTGTTGAAGAATTGTTGAGAGGAGGGTTCTTGATTGTGAAGCATTACACTGAATTGGTATAGGTCGACGAACAGTCTTGAGACTTTGTTTTTTGAAATTGCATGTAACTGGGGTATCATGTCACACGCACACGTTTGGGGCTATATCTCTAGTTGAAATGTCAGGATATTGAACTTGTTCCATTGTTATCATTTTAACACCTTTCTTGATCATGCATTGAGTTAATTGCCGAGGTACAAATGTGAAGATCATGGTTATTTTTGTTATGGATTATGAGTTCGACTTTATTGTTGGTTTTGTGTTGCTTGAGGGCGAGCAATGATTAAGTATGAGGGAGTTTGATGTGATGATATTTTTTGACATTTATGTGTGTTAATTGGCATGATTAGAAGAGTTTGCATTAATTAAATTCATTGTATAGTTCCTAATCATTGTCTTTGATTTAATTTAGGAACAGAGGAAAAAAGATGATAAAAATATTGATGGAGCGCTATTGAAGAGTGTGTTGAGAGTTTGCACTACCTGTTTGCGCTTAATTCTTATTGTTTGCACTACTTCTTGTGCAAACGCACTACTTGTTTGCACAACTTCTTTGCGCATGTAATCAGCTCAACACCAAGCGCAGTTGAGGAAGTGATGCCGCGTTTGTGCTTGGGAAGATTGTTGTTTGTGTAATATCCAGAAAATCCATAAAACTATTCTTGATTTATTAAAGAAATTTTAAATGAATTTTAAGTTATTTCATTTGATTATATTTTATTTAAATGTTATTGCTATTTAAATGCTTTTGTCATTTAAATGTTTTATTGTGTTAAATGATGTTTAGTTATTTCATTTTATTATTCATGATTTAAAAGGTTATGCTTGATTTAATGGTTTTATATTTTAAATTGTTTTATGTTATGATTATGTATATGATTTCATGATTTGTGTGTTTAATGTTTTAACGTTCTCGGTTGAACTAATCATTTCAGGGCGAGTTTGATTCTGAACTCACGGAACGAAGCTAACCTATGAACGAGATCGTAGGAATTATTTTTACGAGTATTTTAAGTATAATATTGTAATAATTTTACTTTAATCTTCAAGAGGTGGAATATTTTATCAGTTCGTTTCGAAACATGTGACCTGAATGTGTTTTAAGTAATCAACACACGTTATTTATTAATTAAACGTCACCTCATCCATCTACCATTTACCCACCTCATTAATCTATGGTTTCCCCCTCCTACTACATGCTCAACCCCACCCCATTATTCTATCATCCCCCCTCTTCACGTCAACTTTTTCCCATTCATTCTCTTTCCTTCCATTCTTCTTCCCTCTTCATTTCTTGGTTCCATCGGCTTCCCCAAATCCAAAGTAGTTTAGCTTCTAAAATTCCATTTGCGCCAAGGTTAGTCCGTTGCCGAGGTTCCGGATCTTCTCGATCTTCATTCAAGGCAAGTTTTTCAACAAGTATTTTAAGATTTTGAAACTCATTCAAGATTATAATTATTTTAATATGAAAATGTATGTTTATGTGCATGTTTTAATGGTTTTAGATTTTGAAGAAGCATGAAATTACGAGTGTCAAGTTATGAATTGTTGAAATTGTGAAACGTGGTCGTTCTTGACAAGTTTTTGATAGATGTGTAGAAAATAATAAATCTTTGAATATTATGATGTTATTGAAAGTTTTAAAGGTGAGAAATTGATGTTTAATTGAAAGAAAATGAATTTTTGAGATTTTGAAGAAGTTGAGAAATTTTGATAGTATTTACGGTTTAAAAGTTATGAAGCAAAATCATTTAATATTTTAGTCTTTTGAAGTTAGTTAATCCATTTTCAATTACAAGAAGATGAGGTTTGATGATTTATGTAGTTAGGATTTTGGGTAAAAGAAGTTTATGTTTGAAGTTTGAAGTGTTGAAGTTGTGTTTGGTGGCATTGGATTATCAATACTTGTTATGATTTTGAAAATAAAAATTAGTGTAGTAATCCAAATGATATGAGGCCAATTTTATTTGAAAGCTATCTTATTTATCTATAACTTTGATGTTTTAGGTTTTGTCAAAATCATTTTGGAAGATTGGTCAAAATCACCCCAAAGTGTGTCGAGTGTTTTGAATTCCCGGCAGTGACATATCTGGGGAGAATGAGCATAACGTTTTACGGAAAACTCCAATTTAGGTGAGGTTTTCGGCATTAGGAAGCCAAGATCCAGAACTACAACTTTCCTGTTTACCACTCTTCCAAATTCCGGCTTCAAAATAGAGTTTCAGAGCGAGAAAGAAGATCCATCTACGCAGGTTAAGCGCGCCCACGCCGAGAATGGAGCGGCCGCGCCTAACCTTCGAATTTCAAGTTCTTTTTATGTTATTTTAGGGTCTTAAATTAATGTTTATGATCTTTTAAGGCTTCTAAAATATATTTAAGAGTTTTTATGCAAAAGGTTTGAAGTTTTAAGTCAAGAACGACAAGAACAACTTACGTGGATCGATTACGCTATGTGATGCATGTAAATGTCTAAGTTTCATTCATGAAACCTATGTTCAATATGAAAGTATGATTTTTATCATCTATGACATGCATGAAGTAATGGAGTAAAGTTTTATGTTCATGAAATGAAAGTTATGACGGAATTTACGATGAAAGAATGATGTTTCATAATGAATGAAATTATATGATGAATGATGTTAAGATGAAGCATGATATGATATGTTGATGCATGAAAAGATTTTGATGTCTTATGTGTCTTTGTGGTGGCAAACACGGGATTGGTGCTCCGGTTTGGGCTCCGGAGAGGGCCTTTCCAAACATGGCTCATGAGACAGATAAGTACACGGGACTGGTGCTCCGGGATGAGCTCCGGAGAGGGCCTTTCCAAAGAACGAATGTTATGAGGCTTAGTGCCATATGCTTGTTGATCAACAGGGACTACGAATGTGCCCATTATGAAGGTTTCCACAATTTCACATAATTCATCACCCCAAAATGATAAGTTTCTATGTAATGTTCATGGTTTATGTTAATGATTTGATGTTGTCCAAGTTGCATGATTTTATTTATTAGATGTTAAGTGCAAAAGTTTATTTAAGAATGAAATAGTAATGTTTTGGAAATATTCATGAAGTCTATTTTCAAGATTTAAAGTTAAGTAAGTTGATGTCTATGTTTAAGTTTCTTGCATCTTTTAAGAGTTTTGAAGTTCATGTTTAAGATTTTAAGTTTAAAGTTCCATGATGTTTACGTTAAAATTATTCAAGTTCAAGGTATCATGTTATGTATGCTCAAGTCATTTTAAGTTTAAATTATTTTGAAGCTATAATGACATCGATATGTATATTTTAATCTTGCTGAGTCCTTTAGTTTCACTATACTTGAATGGTGCAGATGTTTTAGCAGTTTTGATTTAAAAAGCTTTGGTAGCACGACTGAAGAGTCCAAGAGGCGAAGACATTGCATGACACAATAGTTCAAAAGCTCTGATGTATTTAAAAAGAAAATATTTACCTATGTTTATTTATGTTATGTTGTTACAATATTTTATTTACGATGTTCAAAAGTAATAGTTTAATTATTTAAATTGTCAATATTTTAAAGATGAGTTTTGAGGATCTCAAATGGTTCGTCTTTTAAATATTCATTTCAGTTTGATAGTTGTTAAGTGAGTTTCTCAATTGCTTTCAACTGTATTTTATTTATATAATAATTAATTGAATTCACATTCCCTTTTCCTATTTAAATGTTAGTAGTAAGTTTTGACGTGCCGTATTTTAAATGATCTTTGTTATTGAGTTGCATCAGTGTTTATTAGACTTCGTGAACACGGAGTCATGAGTTCTATTGTTAAAGATTTAGATTTTTAAATTCTTTTGGAATTGGTGTGATGCACTCGCTGTATGACTTTTAAGTTATGAAAAATTTTTCCAACCTTTTCCGCAATTATTTTATTAAATGTTCTAGAATACGGGACGTCACAGTTGGTATCAGAGCAATTGGCTCTGGGATATAGTTCGTGCGTGCAATCTCGTCAAGGACTCGAATGCTCCTGCCTCCATGACTGTAAGTTTAATGTTTGAAATTTTCAATTGTGTTTTCTCTTACAGTTATGATCGGGTGTGAATTTCAAAAGGAAATTTTTCATGTGTTTAATGGATTTTGGATTTGTGATCGTGACGAACTTTACTTGATTAAGAGCATCTTGAGGAAATAATGAGCATTGTTCAAAGACATGAATTTAGATTAATGTTACTTTCTAAATTTGGTTAATAGTAATATCTTGTTTGGATAAAGTGAGTGATCATTTTTAGATTTGAATGTGCTATACTTTGGATACTATAGTTGGAATAAAATATTTTGTGAGGGCACGGGATTTATTGATGAAAAAAATTCCTTCTTGGGCATTACAGTTAAGATTATTCTCTGAGGATGTTATACTTTCACCATGAGGAATGTAAGATGATTATTGATTTTTCGTTGGAATACTTTTGTTGTATAGAATAGATTCGATGACAACTAATGTCCTCGGTGATTGTTTCTTTGGACTATAAGAAAAATGCTTTAGGATTAAGCTGTGACACGAAAATTTGTTGGCATGTGAAATTACTTTCGGAGTATTACAAGGTTAAGTTAGTTGGAACAAGCTTATTTTCAAGGTTAATAGTTTGAATGCTAAGTTTTAACGGATGAAATCTAGAATTTGGTTGAGCTTAGTAAAATTCTATCATTATGACAATACAATATAAGGGAAGAACAAAGAGTACAAGCATAAGTAAGAACAAATAAAAGACTTGTGATGGATATTCACCGAAAAATATAAGGCCCGTGAATAGTTACAATCATAAGTAGGAATCACGTGTCTGAAGATTTTGAGGATTTTGGTGATCTGAATTAAGTCTTAAAGCAGATTCACAGCCGATTTGAACAGATATGTTTCGATCTAAATTAAATCATCAAGCGGATTCGTGGCAGATTCAAACATATGTGTTTTGGTTTGATAAGGTTAAAATTGCAAATAAGAGCGATATATTATTTTATCAGAGTGCGCAGCAGATTGTTGATTTATAAGACAATAATATTGGAAATTAGACATGTAAGTGTGGGATTGTATGGATTAGTTGAGGAAAATTTATATTTTTGGAGATTGACCAGTCAAATTTCGAGGACGAAATTCTTTTAAGGAGGGTAGATTGTAATATCCAGAAAATCCATAAAACTATTCTTGATTTATTAAAGAAATTTTAAATGAATTTTAAGTTATTTCATTTGATTATTTTTGATTTAAATGTTATTGCTATTTAAATGCTTTTGTCATTTAAATGTTTTATTGTGTTAAATGATGTTTAGTTATTTCATTTTATTATTCATGATTTAAAAGGTTATGCTTGATTTAATGGTTTTATATTTTAAATTGTTTTATGTTATGATTATGTATATGATTTCATGATTTGTGTGTTTAATGTTTTAACGTTCTCGGTTGAACTAATCATTTCAGGGCGAGTTTGATTCTGAACTCACGGAACGAAGCTAACCTATGAACGAGATCGTAGGAATTATTTTTACGAGTATTTTAAGTATAATATTGTAATAATTTTACTTTAATCTTCAAGAGGTGGAATATTTTATCAGTTCGTTTCGAAACATGTGACCTGAATGTGTTTTAAGTAATCAACACACGTTATTTATTAATTAAACGTCACCTCATCCATCTACCATTTACCCACCTCATTAATCTATGGTTTTCCCCTCCTACTACATGCTCAACCCCACCCCATTATTCTATCATCCCCCCTCTTCACGTCAACTTTTTCCCATTCATTCTCTTTCCTTCCATTCTTCTTTCCTCTTCATTTCTTGGTTCCATCAGCTTCCCCAAATCCAAAGTAGTTTAGCTTCTAAAATTCCATTTGCGCCAAGGTTAGTCCATTGCCGAGGTTCCGGATCTTCTCGATCTTCATTCAAGGCAAGTTTTTCAACAAGCATTTTAAGATTTTGAAACCCATTCAAGATTATAAATATTTTAATATGAAAATGTATGTTTATGTGCATGTTTTAATGGTTTATGATTTTGAAGAAGCATGAAATTACGAGTGTCAAGTTATGAATTGTTGAAATTGTGAAACGTGGTCGTTCTTGACAAGTTTTTGATAGATGTGTAGAAAATAATAAATCTTTGAAGATTATGATGTTATTGAAAGTTTTAAAGGTGAGAAATTGATGTTTAATTGAAAGAAAATGAATTTTTGAGATTTTGAAGAAGTTGAGAAATTTTGATAGTATTTACGGTTTAAAAGTTTTGAAGCAAAATCATTTAATATTTTAGTCTTTTGAAGTTAGTTAATCCATTTTCAATTACAAGAAGATGAGGTTTGATGATTTATGTAGTTAGGATTTTGGGTAAAAGAAGTTTATGTTTGAAGTTTGAAGTGTTGAAGTTGTGTTTGGTGGCACTGGATTACCAATACTTGTTATGATTTTGAAAATAAAAATTAGTGTAGTAATCCAAATGATATGAGGCCAATTTTATTTGAAAGCTATCTTATTTATCTATAACTTTGATGTTTTAGGTTTTGTCAAAATCATTTTGGAAGATTGGTCAAAATCACCCCAAAGTGTGTCGAGTGTTTTGAATTCCGGCAGTAACACATCTGGGGAGAATGAGTATAACGTTTTACTGAAAACTCCAATTTAGGTGAGGTTTTCGGCATTAGGAAGCCAAGATCCAGAACTACAACTTTCTTGTTTACCACTCTTTCAAATTCCGGCTTCAAAATAGAGTTTCAGAGCAAGCAAGAAGATCCATCTGCGCAGGTTAAGCGCGCCCGCGCCGAGAATTGAGCGGCCGCGCCTAACCTTCGAATTTCAAGTTCTTTTTATGTTATTTTAGGGTCTTAAATTAATGTTTATGATCTTTTAAGGCTTCTAAAATATATTTAAGAGTTTTTATGCAAAAAGTTTGAAGTTTTAAGTCAAGAACGATAAGAACGACTTACGTGGATCGATTACGCTATGTGATGCATGTAAATGTCTAAATTTCATTCATGAAACCTATGTTCAATATGAAAGTATGATTTTTATCATCTATGACATGCATGAAGTAATGGAGTAAAGTTTTATGTTCATGAAATGAAAGTTATGACGGAATTTACGATGAAAGAATGATGTTTCATAATGAATGAAATTATATGATGAATGATGTTAAGATGAAGCATGATATGATATGCTGATGCATTAAAAGATTTTGATGTCTTATGTGTCTTTGTGGTGGCAAACACGGGATTGGTGCTCCGGTTTGGGCTCCGAAGAGGGCCTTTCCAAACATGGCTCATGAGACAGATAAGTACACGGGACTGGTGCTCCGGGATGAGCTCCGGAGAGGGCCTTTCCAAAGAACGAATGTTATGAGCCTTAGTGCCATATGCTTGTTGATCAACAGGAACTACGAATGTGCCCATTATGAAGGTTGCCACTATTTCACATAATTCATCACCCCAAAATGATAAGTTTCTATGTAATGTTCATGGTTTATGTTAATGATTTGATGTTGTCCAAGTTGCATGATTTTATTTATTAGATGTTAAGTGCAAAAGTTTATTTAAGAATGAAATGGTAATGTTTTGGGAATATGCATGAAGTCTATTTTCAAGATTTAAAGTTAAGTAAGTTGATGTCTATGTTTAAGTTTCTTGCATCTTTTAAGAGTTTTGAAGTTCATGTTTAAGATTTTAAGTTTAAAGTTCCATGATGTTTACGTTAAAATTCTTCAAGTTCAAGGTATTCTGTTATGTATGCTCAAGTCATTTTAAGTTTAAATTATTTTGAAGCTATAATGACATCGATATGTATATTTTAATCTTGCTGAGTCCTTTAGTTTCACTATAATTGAATGGTGCAGATGTTTTAGCAGTTTTGATTTAAAAAGCTTTGGTAGCACGGCTGAAGAGTCAAAGAGGCGAAGACATTGCATGACACAATAGTTCAAAAGCTCTGATGTATTTATAAAGAAAATATTTACCTATGTTTATTTATGTTATGTTGTTACAATATTTTATTTACGATGTTCAAAAGTAATAGTTTAATTATTTAAATTGTCAATATTTTAAAGATGAGTTTTGAGGATCTCAAATGGTTCGTCTTTTAAATATTCATTTCAGTTTGATAGTTGTTAAGTGAGTTTCTCAATTGCTTTCAACTGTATTTTATTTATATAATAATTAATTGAATTCACATTCCCTTTTCCTATTTAAATGTTAGTAGTAAGTTTTGACGTGCCGTATTTTAAATGATCTTTGTTATTGAGTTGCATCAGTGTTTATTAGACTTCGTGAACACGGAGTCATGAGTTCTATTGTTAAAGATTTAGATTTTTAAATTCTTTTGGAATTGGTGTGATGCACTCGTTGTATGACTATTAAGTTATGAAAAAATTTTCCAACCTTTTCCGCAACTATTTTATTAAATGTTCTAGAATACGGGACGTCACAGTTTGCGCTGATGCTGTTTGCGTACAGATTTGCAAGAAAAGATGCCCGCTCGATCGGTACACTTCAACTAATCGAGCAGTGCCAAGGAATTGGAAAACAGTAGGATTGGAAAAATATGCTCGCTCGATCCGCAGACTTCAACCGATCGAGCGAGACGGGCTGTTTGGAAAAAAATCTGTAATTTAGGAATTTTTATTTTTAAGGACTCTAGCCTTAATTAAAATATATATCTCGAATTTTAGAGTCTTGGGAATTATTCGAAATCAGTTTTGGACGGCGAAAACATGGAGAGCATCTTGGCGGCTAGGTTTCTTTTCTCTTTTCTTAAATTTAATTTTCTTTCATGAATTTTTCTAGAAAATTCATGAATATTGTTGGCTAAGTTTTAGTACTTGGTTGAGGAAGACGAACCCTTGATTTTGTTTATTCATGAGATTCAAATTTTTCATTGTTTAATTCCAAATTGCATATCAAGAGTTGTTTTGGATTGATTGACATGCTTGTATGTGAGATTTTAGGATTGATCACCTTGGGATTTTGCTATACAATCTATTGCTTAATTAGAACTCAAATCCGTAATTGTTTGAATCATCTGATTTTTAAAGAAACTATGATTAATATTTTCTGCTGTTGAATTTGTTAAATCGTAGGAACAACAATTGACTAGATTAAATACAATCGCTAGTATTGTGTTGTCTAGATTCATCAGTTTTACTCATTTGAATGTTACCGTGGATTTAAATATAATCGCTGGTATTGAGTTAATTTATGGGGTAAGGGTTAACTTAGAACGCTGATGTCTATTTAACTAAAATTAAGGTGGAACATGAATTAAATTTTCAATGATGAATATTCAATGTGAATTAATTATGTTTAGGGAATCAATGATCGAATGAATAATTTCAAGGGTGTAGTCGACCGATACCAAGTCTCGTTAGTTTATTGATCTTTTTTATTTTAATTCTTGCATAGTAGTTTATAAAATCCAAAAAACCCCCCTTTTATTATTTTCAGTATTTTAAGAACACTATTTAAATTTTACTTTCCTCGTGGGTACGATTCCTACTGACATTACTGCATATTTTGTTATCTGATTTGAGTTGGGTAATTTGGGCGTGACACGACTAAGCGTTACCAATTGGGCATGGCTTCGCTGCTCCTCTGGAAGAACCTCGATGTTGGCCGGCCCTCGATGATAAGGTTGGAAACTCCCTAAAAACAATAAGATTGAGAGGAGAGTTGGTGATTGTGAGAAATAAATGAGGCCCTTGGATGACCTATTTATAAGCGGAGTTCGGAAGCTCTATACCCTAGTTCGTAAAGTCCGAACTGCACATGGTTGCCATGTTCCGAACTGTTGTGATCGAAAGCTCCGATCCTCACTTCGGACGTTCCGACTCATGCATGCATTGATGTGTCAAAACACTATTGACACCTCACTCAGTGTGCATGGCCTAACCTTCGAAAGCTCCGAACGCCTGTTCGAAAGTTCTGATCCCACCCTCAGATTCCAAAATGTTGGCCATTGGGTTTGGTGCTTTCGATCCCAATTCGGAGGATCCGAACTCTTTGGTTGCTCTGAAGCTCGATTCCATAACTGATCATATTAAGCATCTGGTTAAGTAGGATTATTCTTAATCATGTTTTATCATTTAATCTCGTAAAATGAGTTGTGTGTTATTACATAGGTTCTCTAATTCTCGTAATCTTAGACAATTGATTGTTACTTCGCAATTTCGCATGTCAAAAATAAATTCATAGTGTTGGTGATCAATTGGCTTTAACTCAATTGAGAAGAAAACATATAGATAATACTGAGCAAATTAAAACAATTTTCTCTTTTCATAAGCAAAGAATGAATTGGACGAATTAAGACAAGTTATACATAAGTAACCTAACAATAATTCTATGTTCGCGTGGTTAAAACAACTATTCAACTCTTGAAGTTACAAATCTACAACTTCATAAAACATTTGATCAATATGGTAATAGGGAATGTTTGTCCTTTCTTCAATATTTTATCATGATCTCCTATGAAACTAATGATTCATGTGTGAAGCGACCGTCTCATATTTAACACAAAATAAAGAAACTCATTCAATAACAAATCTCAATAATTATAACGTCTTAATCTTTTCTTTGTAAAGTTTGTGACAAATCATCAATGATCGGTGATTCCCAAATATTCTTCATTATTGCATCTGAAATTTTCCATTTTATCTATTTTATTATTATTTTTCCTTAAAGATATATTATACACAGTATTTTTATTTTTATTTTTATCGCAACCCCTTCTCCTTGGAACCGGGTCGCCTATGGCTTCAAAGGCAAACACTTGTATGCAACCGTTGCACGGGTCATATTCGTGTGACGGGTCTCTTATATGGGTTATCCATTAAAAAGTATTACATTTTATGTCAAAAGTATTACTTATTATTATAAATATGGATAGGGTTGACCCGTCTCACGAATGAGACCGTTGCACAGGAGTGTTACTCGGCTTCAAATAATGATTCTAATTAATCATAAAAAATTTATAAGAACATCTCCAAAATTTCAATTTTAATATAATATATAGATTTTTTTTATAAAAAATGATTTTATAAACTAGTATACATTGTACAAAAAGATTTTAGAATTCTTAATTTCTTTTTCCCAAAACCTTACAGAAACCCTAATTCAAATGTGTGATTATGCTCCACTAAGTGTGCTACAGCGGGTGAAGCTAAGCTTGGATCAAGGAAGCCCCAATTTTTCTGAAGCATTTCCATTACCCGCCATGAATCTGCACCCCAGAGCCAAATTATCGACCCGTATGATTTTCCCCTCTCCGCCTCCAAGAAAACCCTTTGTTCTCCTCCGAATCATTAACACCCTGCAACGATTCAATTTCTACTCCATCGAAACCACTAGCAACATCAAAAAAACCTATCAATTCACCAAGCCCGGAGCCCGGAAATCTTCTCAGATATCACCAATCTTGAATCAGGGAATCAAGAAGCACAGTGAAGTGCTAACATCTTGGCCGAGACCAAGAGAGATTCCATACCAACCAAAAATTGCAAACTTGGTGAATTTGATCGGTCATGTCCAGACCGCTGTGAGGTTTGAGGTTTCTTCTAATGGGAAACGCTTTGCTGCCGCTGTGATTTCTCAAGCAGATGGCGGTGAAAAGAATTCTTTGTTGATTCCTTTGGTTTTTGAAGGTGATTTGGCCCATATTGTGGCGTGCCATGTGAAGGAGAATGACACTGTTTTCGTTTCTGGAAAGTTGAGTAGGGATCATCCTATGCAATTGATGTTGAATCAGTATCTCGGAAGTTTTTGTGTTTTGGCGGAAAATCTTAAGTTTGTGGGGGGATTGGAAGTTAATTTCTTGGAAAAGAGAGAAGGGGTCTTGTTCAACATGGATTCGCATATTCTAGGTCGAAATGATGGTGAAATAGTTGACAAGGTTAAGTTTAAACCAGGAAAAGGTAAAGGGAAAAGCATAAAACGAACTCGGAAGAAAAAGGACACGGAGTTGCAGTTAGATTTATGGAGGGAACTTGTCAAAAATCCTCTGCAATGGTGGGACTATCGTGATCACAAGTCTAATGGATTAATTAAGGAAAATTTCCCCGATTTTAAACAAAAAGTAACCGATAAGGGACTCTGGTTGAGTAGTGCTCCTGAATGGGTGTTGCCAGGGCTTGGAAAACTGGAATTTGACGTCAAGGTTATTGGCGAAAGGCCTGGTGAAATGGACAGACCAAGTCAACTTGACAGATCTTGGAAGAATTTGGTTGAAAATCCAGATAAATGGTGGGACAATAGAGCAAACAAGAGAAACCCGAAGGGACCAGATTTCAAGCACAAAGAGACGGGTGAAGCATTATGGTTAAGCAGCTCGCCAGCCTGGGTGTTGCCTGGTTTACCGCCTTCAAGATATGTTCGAAGATTGGTAATTCATACGTGATTCAATTTCCACCTTGTATATGCCTTTACTTTTTGTGGCATTGCCTCGCACATATTTTCCTTTCTTGTTAAGGAAGTCGTTCATTTTCTTGTATACCAACATTCTAAATCATGTCAAACGTGTGTTAGTTAATGAATCATTTTCCAACGATTACTACTTGTTTTGGATTGCTTTAGATGTCAATCAAAGCTCTTAACTCACAAAAAAAAGATTTTATCCCTTTCAAAGACAACTTTTTTGGGTATTTTTATATACACCGTATTGTGTTCATTCTTTTGTATCCGCAGTTAGTGACGGAGTACAAGAATTAGTATTTGAAGCTTTGAGCTGTGAAGTATATTCAATTATCCTTCAAATGATAGCACAAGAGTTCAAGTTTTTTCTACTAATTTTCATCATTATAAAAAAAATGAAAGAAAAATAAATTAGGTGGATGAATTTACATCTCAACAACTATTTGGTGCAAGGGAGCAATTATTTTTTATTTTATTTCTTATATGTCAAGGCATGACCCTGTCAAGCATAGCCTAGCCAATTAAATAACTCCATTCACTAACAACCATATGATTCAATTCACCTATATTAAATTCTTAATCATTATATTTTGTATCCCGCCATATTTAGAAGCGTAATTATTATTTGCGTTACTTCTGTTTAAGATTCTTGAATTTGAACACAAATCCCACATCATTACATCCCTCCCCTCTCCCAAATCCTTCATTCTCTTCCTCAAGAACTTCCCAACTGTCGGAATCCGGTAAAATCTGGAGAATATTAGTTTTTTACTCAATTCTTGGACTATGGCATCTCTGGAAAGATCAAAGAAGAAGATGCACTTATGGAAGAAAGCCATAGTCCATTTTATACTATGTTTTGTGATGGGATTCTTCACTGGATTCGCCCCAGCCAGTAGAGCCTCGATCTTCTCGGGCCATGTTGCAGCCCCAAAAACCGTAGAAGTTTTTCATCAGACAAAAACACAGAATCTCAACAGAAGTTTGTTGGACGAGAGGCAAGAACTAAAAGCGCACGTTCAGAACTTGAAAAATGAGGTAATGTCAGAAGAGGAGGATGAGGAGGAAATTCAAGAAACCGATTCGAGGAGATTGGTGATTGTTGTTACTTCCACAAGTAGGAGAAATAGGCTTCGCGAGGTGCTGCTTTTAAGACTTGCCAACACACTGAAGCTGGTGGCTCAGCCGTTGTTATGGATTGTTGTGGAACAGAAGTCTGACGAATCCAAGGTTTCAGAGATGCTAAGGAAAACGGGAATCATGTACAGACATGTTGTGTTCAAAGAAAATTTCACAGATTTCGATTCTGAAATGGATCATCAGAGAAATATTGCTCTTAATCACATTGAACATCACAGATTGAGTGGAATTGTCCACTTTGCAGGGCTTTCCAATGTTTATGATCTCAGTTTCTTCGAAGAGATTAGAGCAATTCAGTAAGTTTTATTCTGCCAATTCCTGAATTATTATTATTATTTAATTATTTTTTTGTAAATTCATCTTTTCGTGTCATAGCTTTTTTATGTGCCAACCGTAATAATTTGTCCCTGAATTATCTTCTTAATTAACTTGAAACGGTATCGAACATTCTATAAAATATCATAGTCCATATTTTATTTTTTGACAATTGTTATAAGGTATCTAGTATTGATGAAGCTATTATAATTTTTAGTTATTCTTCCTATTTTCTTTTAAAAATTCAAGTTTGAAAATTCTCATTCTCAAATATATATAGATATATAGATAAATAATATTAGAGGACTGTGGTTAGTGTGGGTTGCAGTAAAATCTCGGTTTTAGTAAAGTCTGAAAACTCGTCACCGCTATCCTTATATGCACACCTGATAAACCATCACACTTTATTGCAACTTTATTGCAACTCACACTGGCCATAATTCTCTAATATATTTCTTTAATGCAAGTTGACTTTATGTATTAGTTGAACCCAAAATCTTTATTGAATGTGTGTGTATATTTCAAATACCACTTGAAAAACGCAGATTAAAACTCAACTCTAAATTTGAGATACTCGAGAAATTCTATGCTACCTTTGGGGTTGCTACCCCAAGGGCAGATCAATGGTGTAGATTGATCTGCAGATCAATTGATTTGATCTGCAGATCAAATCTACACCATTGATTTGGTAGCCCATCTGCCAGCATCGAATCACCCGAGATACTCACTCTCTTTTTTATTTGTTTATAAGTAGGTTTCATGTAGGACAGTTCATACATATAGTGAAAAAATATATTTTCACCATAAAAAAATAATACTATTATTACATTGGTCGGATCGATTTTGAATCCATCTCACAAAATTTATCTATAAAACAATCTCATAAAAATATTTATGTTTATTTAATTAGGCTAGAGAACAATAATAATTCTAACTATCTTCATGGATATTTATCTATTACAATGACAACATTGGAAAATATATTGTTTAATCTTTATCATTAGTTATAATTTGTGATAAAACGAGCGGAATGGATTTGATTTCCAGGGCATTTGGAACGTGGCCAATAGCGAAACTATCAGCAAACAGGAAGAGGGTGATAATCGAGGGGCCGATTTGCAATTCTTCGGAAGTTATGGGGTGGCATTTGAATAAAATGAGCTATTTAATAGATACAACACCACCCTCTATCCATATCTCAAGCTTTGCATTCAATAGCTCTGTTCTTTGGGATCCTGAGAGATGGGGACACACTTCATCTGTTCAAGATGCATTGCAGGTACATTACATCTTACTTATCTTTTTAAAGAAGAGCATCATATAGTAACAAAATTAAAATTAAAATACCCTTCAAAAATTAAAAAAAAATAAAATTTTTATCCCTATTTTAAACTTCATTTGTCCATTATAATCTTCATTTTATGATTTAATTTTATTTTCAAATTTAAATTAATTTGAAACAAATATATAATACATATATACAATAAATAATATTAATATTTTAATAACACACGCAACTTATTTTATTTTTAACTTTAAATTGATTTGTAACAAACATATAATATATGTATATAATAAATAATATTCATATTTTAATCACACAAGCAGCACATGAGCAGACGACTAGTATATATATATATATATATATATATATATATATATATAGAGAGGAATTTTCAGCTGCACAACCATGTTTCCCCACTTGGTCCGCTACAATTAAAACCCGGTAGTGGGTTTTAGTGATGCGAAAAAAAACAAAAACCACTAAATCCACTACCGGGTTTTAGTGGTCGCGGACCAAGTGGGAAAACATGATTGGACAACGAAAAATTTCTATATATATATATATGTGTGTGTGTGTGTGCGCGCACGTGCGCAATACAATATTCAATTTTTTTAAAAGAATAAAGCAATTTTTACGTGACGGGTATTTCTAATTAATTCAATCTTGTGTCGCACGTCAATTTATATTATTAGTTTCCTTATATTTACGGAGAAATTCGACACGTATAATATTGCACTTATTAATATAAGGTGGTTTCTTCATGTATTTTTAGAGTAGATCTTTTGTTAGATGATTTATGGAACTATATCCGTGAAACGGATCAATCTGATTCATATTTTCGCAGTAAAAAATAATATTTTTAATTAATTTGATTGGATTAATAGAGTTTTATATAACAAAATTGATTCAGGAAACAGTTTCATAAGATGTTATGATTTTGGGTTTTGGCATCAGTTCTACACTCGATAAATTTATTTCAATATAGTTAAATTTGACTATTTTTTCCTTCCCATTTCTCCTGGTTATTTATATGAACTTATTGGCCTGTAAAAATTTTTAATGTTAAGTTGTGATATTTTAATGTTTAGACTTGACTTGATATATTTTAAAAATACCACTTTTCAATTTAGATTCTCATGTCTAAACTCCTTTTTTTTAAAACAAAAATTTAATTTCAGGATTCACTAAAATTTGTTGAAAAAGAGGTTCTTGAAGAGGAAACCAATTTAAAGGGGATTCCAGCCGAGAGTTGCTCTAATGTTTTGCTGTGGGACCTTCATATTTCCTCCGAAAAATAGAACATTGTCATCAAATATGGCGATAGACCAAACGAAGTTTAGCAGAAATTAATAATGTGACAAAAATATTTCACATTTTTTATTAGTTTGTAACAATAATTATTGCCTTACCCTTATTTTTGCAACCCTTTGATATTGGTTTTTTTGTATTAGAAAGAATCGTATATCTTTGGCTGTATTCTTCATTGTAACCCTTTAGAAGGGTAAATTACTAAGTTGTATACATCTTTATCAAATCTCAAAATAGCTGATAACCTCTTTTTACGAAAATAAATGGCATTTAATAATTCTGATAATGTGTAGTTGAATGTATAAAAATTTTCATTAAAACCATACAACATGCATGTGTTTTTACCATTAAAATGTGAGTTTTTCCAACAAGACACTGAAAAATGATCAGAGAAATAAAATGACCAAAAAATTAAACGTAAAAAATTAATGTAACTTATATTCGTTTGTACTGATTAGATTTAAATTATATGTCTAAGTTTTAGCATTTAAATGGATCATTAACAACGTACACCCAAGTTCTTCATCCGTTTGCTTATAAGAAGATGTGATGTTGTGTACCACATTTCATTGGTATGGACATAGAGATATTTCATCATACAGATTAGTGTTCATACAATGAGTTCACTGTACCCTCCCTCTCGGACTTCTCAATTGGCTACAAGGGCGGGTGGAGGGGGTGACAGCCCAGGTCTGCTTTGGCCCATGTAGATATATATCTTGTTTTTTAAACCAAATTTTTTTATGTCTTTAGCCAAAATTGATTATAGCCCAGCCCATATAGATTTATTATTTTTGATATATTATATAAATTTTATAAATACATTGATATTTCAAAAATTTTAGCCACTTTTTACTTTATTTCTGGCTCAGCCTCTGATTGGCTATCATTCATCGAGTGGATAAGTCCGTGATTATGGTCGTACACCATTAGTCCTTTTGACCAGAGACAAAACTGAGGCTTTACATGCTACGACTGTGCTTTGACTCGTTTACCGACTCCATGAAGGTCAATCAGATGGTGAGATTGGGTACAGTTGCGACACATGTAGGAGCCAGTGCATTGTAGTCGGAAATTCACCGCTCACCTATGGGTGTGGATATCCTATATGATCTTATAAGATAATAGTGCATGAAATCTCTTACCATAGTATGAAATATGCATTAGGGTAAAGTGTCACGTCCCAAACTTTATTGAGTGTTACTCAAACATACATACTTAAAAATTTTGGAGAAAATTTTAAATTTTGCGGAAGTATCATCTTTTTTATTAAATAAGAGTATTAAAAAGTGCACGAAATAATGAAATCAACTTTCAACAAACTTTGCCAACATGACAATCAAATGAAAATTTAAAAATTGTTTTCCCTTCATCAGAATAAAATAATTGTTTGATAAAATCTCATCCAAATACCTCGCACTCATGCATCGCCCACTGGACCGACCATAGCTCCTTTTCATGTCCACCAACATATTCATCGATGAAAGTATCGATATTCTCGTTACCTGCACCATTCAAGTATAGTGAGTCTAAAGACTCAGCAAGAATAATGCATAAAAGGATTTTTACTAAAACAATAACTGAGACAAAGCATTAGCATAAACTTTCATGCAAAACTTAACGTGAACATATCTTGAAGAAATCATAACAATAATACATTTGGGGGTGATGAAGTATGTGTATTGTGGTAACCGTCATAATGAGTCATTCATAGTTTATGTTGTACAACAAGCATATGGCATTACGCCTGTAAACATTCATTCTTTGGATAGCCGCTCCAGAGCTCATCCCGAAGTGCATACCCCTTATAACCATCTCGTGAGCCATGTTTGGATAGCCATAGAGCCGTCAATTTGGGTTAGGTCCACCGGAGTTGGCCCGCCCCACCCCGCCCCGCCCCGCCCCGCCACACAATTTAAGTGGGTTGGGTTGAAATTTTTTCAACCCAACTAAAGGTGGTCCTAGGTGGGCCAACCCGCCTAGGCACGCGATCCGCGCGGGTTGGCCCGCGGACCTGGAGAATTATTATTTTATTCTTAAATTTATTGTGATATATGTATTTTTTTAATGAAAGTTGTGAATTTTTTTTTGTATTAATTACTTAATTTATATAAAATTTAAACGTATGAAATCAATTTTTTTTTATTAATATGTTTTTATTAATATTTATTTAAGAAATGAAATTTATAATTAATTATAATAATTTTTATTTATTTTTATATGTAGTGAGCCAACCCATGATCCGGCCCGCCTAACCCGCAACCCATCTTGGGTTGGGTTGGATTGAGGATTTCCAGCCCACCGAGATGATGGGTCGGCCCGCCCTCGACCCGCTAAAAGGTGGGTTTTTGGTGGGCGGACCCGCCCCGCCACGGGTTGGCCCGTCTGACAGCTCTAGATAGCCGCTCCGGAGCTCATCCCGAAGTGCATACCCCGTGTAATCACCACAAAACGCATAAATCATCAAAATATTTTTTTTCATGTATCGTATCATTCATTGCATCTAGGGATGTAAATGAACTGAACTGTTCGCGAGCTATTCGGAGCTCGGCTCATGAAAAAGATCGTTCGGGCTCGTTCGTTAAGCTTATTGAGCCGAGCCCGAGCTTAATTTTGAGCTCGAAAATTTTAACGAGCCGAGCCCGAGCTTAAGGATGTTCGGCTCGTTAGCTCGCGAACATGTTCGTTAATAGGCTCGGAAGCTCGAGCTCGGCTCGTTTAGGTGGCTCGTTAGCTCGGGCTTGGGCTCGGCTTGTTTAATGGCTCGTTAGCTCGGTTTGTTTAATGGCTTGTTAGCTCGGCTCATTTAGTGGCTCGTTAGATCGGGATCGAGCTCGGCTTGTTTAGTGGCTTGCGAGCTCGGGCTTGGACTTGGGTTTGGATCGTTTAGTGGCTCGTCAGCTTGAGCTCGGGTTCTGGATCGGGCTCGACTCATTTTGTTGGCTTGTGAAAATATATTAATTTATATAGTTTCTCGAACTCGGCTGGTTTAGTTATTTATATGCTCATTGAGTAAATTTAAATCTATAATATTTTAAAAATTAAATTAAATATTCCTAGAAAAAACTTGTTTTTTTTAACTAATAAAATTTTGATTTGTATTTGAAATTTATATCAAAGTATTGATATGATATAATAAATTTATTTGCTTTTAAAATAGTATTGTAAAAATTATTAATATTGTTTTTACATATATATGCACACGAAACATTTGTTTGAAATTATAAAATTGTGATAACATCATATCAAATTTTCAATTTTAAAACAAAAATTAGTATATTGTAATAAATAGAAAATTGCTGATAAGTGATAACATCTAATCAAATATAAAATAAAATTTTTTATATTAGCATATATTTCATTTATATAAATGTTCACGATATGGAGACACAAAATTAACTGAAATAAAAAATTAGTTATAATATTCGATCAAATTTCAAATTGTGAAACCAAATTCAGAATTTCATTACAGATAGAATTTATGGATATTTTCACATATATATGGATACAAAAAAATTAAGTGTAATTAAAAAATAATGATAACATTTACTTAAATTTAAAATTTTTATAGAAAAAATAGATACATTATTATGCATCAATATCGTTTGTGAATATTTTTGCACACAAAAACTAGTTAAAATAAAAAATAGTGACAATATTATATCAAATTTTGAACCAAAAAATATATATTTTATTATTTTTATTTCTTTTATTGGTAATTACGTTTTAGTAATAATTCAATATATATATATATATATATATATATATATATATATATAAAATAGAGTTTTGCTATCCTGCCCACCCACCGTGCCCACCTAATGTGCCCACCATGAGGTGACACTCAACTATTGGACGCAAAATTCATCACATCCAATAGTTGAGTGCCACTTCATGGTGGGCACGGTGAGTGGACAGGATAGCAAAATTGTATATATATATATATATATATTTGGTATCGTATGGACAACAATCTTAAGCACTTACATGGACAACAACTGATGTAACACTTTGTACATTCAATCAGTTATTATCACATGAGTTGTTAACCAACTAGGTGTCCATGATGGTCAAGTAAAAGTTTAAGGTAGAACACAAAATATCTTAAATTTCAATATTAAATATTTTTTTTTATTTTAGATTATAATTTTATGACATACTTCGGGTTATATTAACAAAATAATACAACCCTAATCAAATGGAAGGTATATAGGTTTATAATTTATATTTTATTTAGTAATTTTGTTTACAAAAATACATGCGTGTATATAGCCATGAAAATACAGGAACAATTTTTTTCATTCATTTTATACATTTTCTTTTAATGATATTATTTATCTATGTGAAGAAAAAATTAGGTATATATAATTGAGATGAAAATATTATGATCTAAATCTTATCACACATTGGTTATTAAATCATTATATATAATTAAAAAAATTTGTGGAATAATAATATCATTTCATTGGTATAGGTAATAAAAATAAGCTTATCAATTATCAAACAAATTATAAAACCAAATTTTATTATGATTAAAACTTAAAAGTTAAAACTATGAATTCACTCTTATTAAATAATATGATGTTTATATGTGATCATTAGAATTATTATGTGGAATGATGTTTTAAAACTATGTCACCATATAGGTGTCCATAAATTTGTGGTAGGGTGAAGTTTTGTTAAAATATTTTCAAATCTTAATTTAATATTTTCAAAAATTTAGTTGCAGACAACGACTTAATACATCATTTGCGAGTGGAATAACTCTTCAAAAACAACAACTTATTTTCAGAAATTGTTTTACATAATTATAATAATTACCGATACGTTAGATACGTACAAAATTATAAACGTGTTTTAACGTATTTTAAAATTATCGATAATTATAACAACTAATTATTAAAATTACCGATAAATATAACAACTAATTAAAATTACAAACGTATTTTAAAAAATGGTGGTCGCATTCAATTTTCTTCTTGCTTATATTAATTTGTGATACTGACTTTATTTTTTATATTGCAGGATGATTTTTAATTTTTATTAGAGATGATGTTGCGAAGAATGTTGGTTGCAGGATGGATTTAATTTTTATTGGAGATGCAGTTTGCACTTTTCTAATAGTTTTTCTAATTTGGGTTTTTTATGTACAATGTAATGATGTTATATTGTTATTGTGTATCGTTGTAGTGGACTGTTGCATATGACATACATTTGATAATTAATTTTATAGTTTTATTTATGTTTGTCATCTTTATTTTTTTAAGAAAAATTTAATTTTAGTTTATATAGAGATTTATATTTTGTATTTAAGCTTCACAAGCTCGAAAACGACCCCGAGCCCGAGCCCAAGCCCAAGCCCACTTAACGAGCATAATACGAGCTTGCTTAACGAGCCGGTTAAACGAGCCAGCGAGCTTGAAAACGAGCTCGTTTAACGAGCCAAACTCGAGCCAGGCTCGTTTCATAGGATAAATGAGCCGAGCCCGAGTCCGAGCTTACATATTCAATAAACAAGCCGAGCCGAGCTTTATTACAAAAGCTCGGATGGAGCTCGAGTCGAGCCCGAGCCTCCACATATACCAAACGAGCCGAGCCCGAGCCTGATACTGTTCGGTTTGGCTCGGCTCGTTTACATCCCTAATTGCATCATATCATATCGTGTCATCATCATACACCTTGTAACATCATAAAATCATGCTCTTAAACTTTTCGTGATATCATCATGCATAAAATACTTCAAAACATTTCATGATAAAATAGCTTTAATGGGGAAAAATCACATAAACATGCAATACTTAGCATAATCGATCCACGTGAGTCGTTCCGTCCGTCCCGGACATTCGAATTTGAAACTTTTTCTATGGAACATCTTAAAAACACTTAAAGGATCTTAAAAATAAAAAAACTTGAATTTTGGACTGAACGCATGAAAACTAAAATTTTGAGACAGAACCCTGCTAGCTTGAGCGCAGGAACTTGCTGCTCGAGTGAGCCATGCGTTAACGCTCTCTCTCGAGCGGAAAAAAGATGCGCTCGAGCGAGAGGCTCGCTGCCGAGATTCCTAGGCAACGATTGTAACGCCCCGTTTTTATCTTAAATGAGTTTATTTGAGTTAATCGGAGATTGCAGAGTTCACGAGCCGACTTGATTTTGATCAGGGTCCTTTTTGCAAATTTTGGAAATTTCAGGGACTAAAGTGCAAATTTGGAGTTTAATAATATTATCTACACTTAGATTTGTAATTAAATCACTTCTCCTCCTCCACACAACCGAGCTCCACCATTGAAGACGCCTCCAACTTCTTCCAAGCTTTCTGTTTTCAGTCTGAGCTCGATCCGTCCGTTAGAAATTAATTCTGAAGGCAGATTATCGATCACTGCAGTGAGAGCTCTGTTATATTGTAAGTATTTCTCCGATTGGATATGTTTTGTTTTTCGAAGGTTGTTAGAATCGATTTAGATTCTAGTATGTTGTTCTAGACAGAGTTCTGATCGTTTATTATCTGTCGGTTTTGAATTAGAGCGACGTCCGGATTTGTTATGATTTTTGGAAGCCATTTTCGAAAATCTTGGTTTTGAGATTTGTTGGGTTTGTCTTGTTGTTGTGGTTTTAGCATTGAATTGAGTTGATATCAGTATTGAACTGCTGTCTGCGTTGCCGGTTTGTTCAGTTTATAGCCGTTATGCCGTCGGTTTGAGTTTTGAGGGTTTCAAACCGTTTTTGAGTTGTTGAACTTGGCTTGTAAGTTGGTCTTTGTTGTTGATCAATCTCTTGTATCTGAACAGATTCGTTTGGAGTTGTCAAGCCCTGAGTTAGCAGCTGATTGATCGTTTCAGAGTTGGACGAAGATCGGTAATGAGATTTACCTTGATCCGTAGTTGTTGTTTAGATTGTATAGTTGTTGATACAATCTTTTGTTGTAGCTTTCCTGGAGTTGGAACTACTGCATTGAAAGGTAAAAGCAGTCATCGTAGCGGGATAGCATACTCGGGACTGTTGGTTCTCGAGTTTCCCTTTTTAAATCACATATTGCATTGATATTTGTTCTAGCACGTGGAACTTGTAATTGTTGATTGATTGAGTTTTATTATGTGGCTTATGTTTATGTTTCTGTTATGCATTCATCTTGAGCCTACTTTGATTTCAGCGGGCAGAACCGCCCTTTTTGTTAGACGTTTGGGAACTATGATTGAGTGGCCTAGGTTGTAGTATTTCGCCTAGTGCTAGCATACTCATTATGGTTGCTCAAAGTCTAGAGGAGTGGGATACGTGGCACCACCTCGATTGGGAGAGTCGGTGAGTCGTTACGTGATCTCATCCTCGGGATCCCAAAAGCAGAGCAATACTCCCGCGTTTATCAGAATCGATATCCTGGTTTTAAAGACATGCATATCATTAACTTCGACTTGAATATGTGGTTTGATAGCATGTTGTATATTCATTACTTGATATGTTGCTTTTACTGGGATTATCATTCTCACCGGTTATCCGGCTGTTGCTTTGTTTTGTATGTGTACTTGGCAACAGGTGGGGCAGGAACAAGTCAGAAGAGGCATGGTTAGCTTCGAGGGCAAGTAGTAGAAGTGAGACTCGGTTTAGAAGTCGAATTAGCATGTTTATCTAGTTTAAGATTGAAGCATGTTAGAACTCGAACTTGATATGTTTTGTTATTCGAATTAGTTTGTATTCGGATTGTAATCTGAAATCGAAGTATGTTGTTGTTGTATCGATTTAGACTTCTGGTTGTTTTTAGGCCTTCTGAAAGCATGACTTGTTATGGCATGTTTCCCTACACCCTGTTATTGTAATTGTATTTGAAGGCATGTCGGACCAAGCGCGGAAATCCTTTTCCTTTTTCTGCAGCCTGAGCATTTCTGCCCAGGCCTTCCGCGCGCGGGCGAGGCGTTCCTCGCGCGCGCGCGAGGCCTCCGTTGGGCCTCTGAATGGTTTGCCCGCGCGCGCGCGAGCTTGGTACCTCGCGCGGGCGCGAGCCTTTGGTTGGTCTCGGGATCGTTTGCCCGCGCGCGCGCGAGCTTGGTTCCTCGCGCGGGCGTTTTAAAAAAAAAAAAAAAAAAAACTTTTGAATTGTTTTACTCTTGGATTCTTGTTCGCTTACTTGTTGTTTAATCCGAGATTAGTGGTTTAGAATCGAGGTCTCACATTAAGTGGTATCAGAGCGTTAAGATTCTTGGTCGAACTAGAGTGAGCGGGGTAGATCGAGTCTGTGTGTAATGACTCCTCGCATGTGTTTGAATTATTTAATTGTGTACTTAATTCCATGCGAGCATGCTTTATTGTTTGAGCATTATTTGAATTACATGGTTGTGTGATTTAAATTAATAAAGCATGATCTACTTGAGATATAACTGTTTCTGTTCTCGACTGGTATTCGGTATTCCAAGCGGTTGTAAGGGCACTGATGGTAGCGATTGAGATATCTCGTGTGCTAACCTTTGATTATCAGATGGGTCCTCGTCGAGTGATAAACAGAAACACACCACCAGTTATCCCTGCGACTGAACAAGCTAGCACTGAGGGTGATCAGTTGGATGCTTCAGCAACTCCTATGGAAACCTTGCTGAAGAGATTTCAGTCGCTCAATCCGCCATTGTTGATGGGTTCAGAAAATCCAGTTGACTGTGAGAGTTGGTTGGATGATATGGATCAGTTGTTTGATTCCATTGACTACACAGATGACCGCCGAATCAGGTTAGTAATTCATCAGCTGCGTGGTGGTGCTAAGAGCTGGTGGATCATGACAAAGAAAGCATTTGAGAGTAGAGGTACAGAGGTTACTTGGACTCTTTTTAAATCTGAGTTTTATAAGCGGTTTTTCCCTATCTCGTATCATAAGGATAAGGGAGCAGAGTTTGCAAATCTGAGGCAAGGGAATCTGAACATTGAAGAGTACGTGGCTAAGTTCGATAGTCTGTTGCGTTTTGCACCGCTAATTGCCGGAGATGAAGAAGCTAAGGCATATCAGTTCATCAACGGGTTGAACCCCGATGTCTTCACGTTGGTTAACACCAACAGGCCTAGCAACTTTGCGGATGCCATGAATTACGCAAAGGGAGCAGAAGCAGGCTTGTGGAGGCAAAGAGGTAATCAGGGGGCACCTCAGCAGCAGAGGCAGTATCAGAACCAACCATCTCAGTACCAGAATCAGCCACCTCAACATCAGAACCAGCAGCAGAGGTATGAAGGTGGAAACAGTGGGGGAAACAGAAAGGATCAGTACAAGGCAAGAGGTAAACAGTTCAAGAGACAGGGGAACAGTTCGTCCAGTTCCAGTGGCTCGAAGCAATTCGGTTCAGGACCGAGTTCTGGGTCATCATCCTTGTACTGCAGCAAGTGTGGAGGAAGACACTCACCGGATCAGTGTGTGGGAGTCTTCGGCAATTGTAACACATGTCAGCAACCGGGACACTTCTCTAAAGTGTGCCCTCAACGTAATAGAGATAGAGCTCAGAGTGGGAGTTCGTCTAGACCTGCAGCTCAGCCGGAGAGGCAGTCGTCTGCAGTGCACTCTTTCCAACCCCAGCAACAGCAGAACAGACAGGGAGGTAGCTCTAGTGCAAATCAGCCTCCGAGACAGCAAGCACGAGTCTTTGCGTTGACAGAGGATCAGGCTCAGGCAGCACCTGACGATGTCATAGCAGGTAACTGTTCGATTTTCGGTCATTCTGCTCATGTCTTGATAGATACAGGTGCTTCCCATTCCTTTATCTCTGAGAAATATGTGTTATTGCATGCTTTGCCAACTGAATTGTTGCCTACAGTAGTAGCTGTTACTTCACCTTTGGGTGGAGGAATTGTTTCTGTCCGACTAGTCAGGAACTGTGAATTTTGTTTCGAGGGGAATTTGTTAGAATTCGACTGTATTGTGCTTGGGTTGTCAGATTTTGATTGTATTGTCGGGATAGATGCTTTAACCAAGTACAGGGCGACAGTTGATTGTTTTCTGAAGGTTGTCAGGTTCAGACCTGAAATGGCAGACGAGTGGAAATTCTTTGGTAAGGGTTCTCGATCTAGAATTCCTTTGATTTCAGTGTTATCTATGACTCGTTTGTTACAGAGAGGTGCAGAAGGATTTTTGGTTTATGCGGTTGATGTACTGAAATCTAGCCCAGCTTTGGTTGACTTACCAGTGGTTAGAGATTTTGCTGATGTGTTTCCGGAAGATGTTCCTGGATTGCCACCCATTCGAGAGGTTGAATTCAGCATTGACTTAGTGCCAGGTACTCAACCTATTTCAAAAGCTCCTTATCGTATGACACTTGTTGAATTGAGAGAGTTGAAGGAGCAGCTTGAGGATTTGATTTCCAAGGGATACATCAGACCTAGTGTATCGCCTTGGGGTGCTCCTGTTCTATTCGTTCGGAAGAAGGATGGTTCTATGCGGCTCTGTATCGACTACCGTCAATTGAATCAGGCTACAGTTAAGAACAGGTATCCTTTACCCCGAATAGATGACTTGTTCGATCAACTGCAGGGTTCTTCTGTCTACTCTAAGATTGATCTGAGGTCAGGCTACCATCAGCTGAGAGTGCGAGAGGAAGATGTTCCTAAGACCGCATTCAGAACGAGGTATGGTCACTTTGAGTTTATAGTCATGCCGTTCGGTTTGACTAACGCTCCAGCTGTTTTTATGGGTTTGATGAACCGTATCTTTCAGCGTTATTTAGATGTGTTCGTCATTATTTTCATCGATGATATTCTTATCTACTCGAAGAACCGTACTGACCATGCAGAGCACTTGAGAATCGTCTTGCAGATTTTGCGAGTTGAGAAGTTGTTTTCCAAGCTATCGAAATGCGAATTCTGGTTAGATCGAGTTGTCTTTCTCGGTCATATTATTTCTAAAGATGGGATTTCTGTCGATCCCAGCAAGATCGAAGCGGTTATGAATTGGCCTAGACCGACATCAGTACCTGAGATCTGAAGCTTCATGGGTTTAGCTGGTTATTACCGTCGTTTCATCGAGGGTTTCTCGTCTATTGCCAAGCCTATTACCCAGCTGACTCAGAAAAATGCGCCTTTTGTCTGGACTACAGATTGTGAGGCTAGCTTTGTTGATCTGAAGAGGAGACTGACCAGTGCTCCAATTCTTTCTATTCCGAAGGGTACTGGAGGTTTCACAGTGTATTGTGATGCTTCTAACTGAGGTTTGGGTTGTGTTCTTATGCAGCATAAGCATGTGATAGCGTATGCATCGAGGCAGCTGAAACCGCACGAGACTCGTTATCCGGTTCATGATCTTGAACTTGCAGCAATTGTATTTGCTTTGAAGATCTGGCGTCACTATCTTTATGGTGAGTCTTTCGAGATCTTTTCTGATCATAAGAGTCTTAAGTACTTGTTTTCACAGGCAGAGCTGAATATGAGACAGAGAAGATGGTTAGATCTGTTGAAGGATTTCGACTGTGAGATCAAGTATTATCCAGGGGTGTCGAATGCAGTTGCAGATGCCTTGAGCCGAAAGCTTTGTTCTTTATCTCTTTCAACTATCGGTGTTTCTCAGTTGGTCGATGATTGTTGCACTGCTGGTTTAGAGTTTGAAACAGATAGGGAGACTATCAGAGTGTTTGCTATTCAAGCCGAGCCGGAATTGTTTGTTGCAATCAGAGAAGCACAGAAGTCTGAGCCGAGCATTCAGGTTTCGGTAGAGAAAGTCAGAACTGGGCATCAGTCAGAATTCCAGGTTAGAGATGACATTTTGTTTGTGAATAACCGTATTGTTGTGCCTGATATTTCGGAGTTGAGACAGCGTATTCTCCAAGAGGCTCATTGCAGTCGGTTTAGCGTTCATCCTGGAGGTCGTAAGATGTACAACGATCTGAAGAGTCAGTTCTGGTGGAAGAGAATGAAGGACGATGTTGCGAGATTTGTATCTCGGTGTTTGAACTGTCAGCAAGTGAAAGCAGAGCGGAAGCGACCAGGTGGTCTGTTGCACAGCCTATCTGTTCCTGAATGGAAATGGGATCACATTTCTATGGATTTTGTCACGAAGCTACCACGATCCGTTCGAGGATGCAATGCTATTTGGGTAGTGATCGACCGATTGACGAAGTCCGCGTGTTTTATTCCGTACAGGATGACGTATCGCCATGATCAAATGGCTGAGTTGTATGTTAGCAATGTTGTGAGATTGCATGGTGTGCCGAAGTCGATCGTTTCAGACAGAGATCCTAGATTCACTTCTCACTTCTGGCACAGTCTTCAGGGGGCACTTGGTACTCGATTGCATCTGAGTACAACTTATCATCCTCAGACAGATGGACAGTCAGAGCGGACTATTCAGACGTTGGAGGATATGCTGCGAGCGGTAGTGCTAGACTTTGGCACTAGTTGGCAGGATTTTTTGCCTCTTGTCGAGTTTTCTTACAACAACAGCTTCCAAGCGAGTATCGGTATGGCGCCTTTTGAGGCTTTGTATGGTAGAAAGTGCCGATCTCCGTTGTTTTGGGATGAATTGTCCGAGTCACCAGATTTGGGACCGGAGATGCTTAGAGATATGGTAGAGCAGGTTAAGATCATTCAGACCAGAATGAAGTCAGCTCAAGATAGACAGGCGAAGTATGTGAATGTCAGACGTCGACCTCTGAGTTTTGAGCAGGGAGACCGTGTATTCCTTAAGATTTCTCCGTTCAGAGGCACCGTCAGATTCGGTAAGAGAGGAAAGTTATCTCCGAGATTCATCGGTCCGTACGAGATTCTCGAGAAGATAGGCGATCTTGCCTACAGACTTGCACTTCCTCCGTCTTTATCTGGTATTCACGACGTTTTTCACGTCTCTATGCTGCGAAAATATCATCCAGATCCTTCTCATATCCTTCAGCTTGATGAAGCCGAGTTAGACGAGACTCTGAGCTATTTTGAGCGACCGATTCAGATCCTTGATCGGAAAGAAAAGCAACTCAGGACCAAGTTGATTTCGTTAGTGAAAGTGCAGTGGAGCCGTCACGGAGTCGAGGAAGCGACTTGGGAGACAGAATCTGACATGAGACAACGTTTTCCAGAGTTGTTCGGATGACGTGAGTTCTTCTTACTGTCTTTTGATTCTTTATTCTATCTTTGAGTTGTGGTTCTCGTTGATTTCGAGGACGAAATCTCTTCTTAGTGGGGGAGAATTGTAACGCCCCGTTTTTATCTTAAATGAGTTTATTTGAGTTAATCGGAGATTGCAGAGTTCACGAGCCGACTTGATTTTGATCAGGGTCCTTTTTGCAAATTTTGGAAATTTCAGGGACTAAAGTGCAAATTTGGAGTTTAATATATTATCTACACTTAGATTTGTAATTAAATCACTTCTCCTCCTCCACACAACCGAGCTCCACCATTGAAGACACCTCCAACTTCTTCCAAGCTTTCTGATTTCAGTCTGAGCTCGATCCGTCCGTTAGAAATTAATTCTGAAGGCAGATTATCGATCACTGCAGTGAGAGCTCTGTTATATTGTAAGTATTTCTCCGATCGGATATGTTTTGTTTTTCGGAGGTTGTTAGAATCGATTTAGATTCTAGTATGTTGTTCTAGACAGAGTTCTGATCGTTTATTATCTGTCGGTTTTGAATTAGAGCGATGTCCGGATTTGTTATGATTTTTGGAAGCCATTTTCGAAAATCTTGGTTTTGAGATTTGTTGGGTTTGTCTTGTTGTTGTGGTTTTAGCATTGAATTGAGTTGATATCAGTATTGAACTGCTGTCTGCATTGCCGGTTTGTTCAGTTTATAGCCGTTATGCCGTCGGTTTGAGTTTTGAGGGTTTCGAACCATTTTTGAGTTGTTGAACTTGGCTTGTAAGTTGGTCTTTGTTGTTGATCAATCTCTTGTATCTGAACAGATTCGTTTGGAGTTGTCAAGCCCTGAGTTAGCAGCTGATTGATCGTTTCAGAGTTGGACGAAGATCGGTAATGAGATTTACCTTGATCCGTAGTTGTTGTTTAGATTGTATAGTTGTTGATACAATCTTTTGTTGTAGCTTTCCTGGAGTTGGAACTACTGCATTGAAAGGTAAAAGCAGTCATCGTAGCGGGATAGCATACTCGGGACTGTTGGTTCTCGAGTTTCCCTTTTTAAATCACATATTGCATTGATACTTGTTCTAGCACGTGGAACTTGTAATTGTTGATTGATTGAGTTTTGTTATGTGGCTTATGTTTATGTTTCTGTTATGCATTCATCTTGAGCCTACTTTGATTTCAGCGGGCAGAACCGCCCTTTTTGTTAGACGTTTGGGAACTATGATTGAGTGGCCTAGGTTGTAGTATTTCGCCTAGTGCTAGCATACTCATTATGGTTGCTCAAAGTCTAGAGGAGTGGGATACGTGGCACCACCTCGATTGGGAGAGTCGGTGAGTCGTTACGTGATCTCATCCTCGGGATCCCAAAAGCAGAGCAATACTCCCGCGTTTATCAGAATCGATATCCTGGTTTTAAAGACATGCATATCATTAACTTCGACTTGAATATGTGGTTTGATAGCATGTTGTATATTCATTACTTGATATGTTGCTTTTACTGGGATTATCATTCTCACCGGTTATCCGGCTGTTGCTTTGTTTTGTATGTGTACTTGGCAACAGGTGGGGCAGGAACAAGTCAGAAGAGGCATGGTTAGCTTCGAGGGCAAGTAGTAGAAGTGAGACTCGGTTTAGAAGTCTAATTAGCATGTTTATCTACTTTAAGATTGAAGCATGTTAGAACTCGAACTTGATATGTTTTGTTATTCGAATTAGTTTGTATTCGGATTGTAATCTGAAATCGAAGTATGTTGTTGTTGTATCGATTTAGACTTCTGGTTGTTTTTAGGCCTTCTGAAAGCATGACTTGTTATGGCATGTTTCCCTACACCCTGTTATTGTAATTGTATTTGAAGGCATGTCGGACCAAGCGCGGAAATCCCTTTCCTTTTTCTGCAGCCTGAGCATTTCTGCCCAGGCCTTCCGCGCGCGGGCGAGGCGTTCCTCGCGCGCGCGCGAGGCCTCCGTTGGGCCTCTGAATGGTTTGCCCGCGCGCGCGCGAGCTTGGTACCTCGCGCGGGCGCGAGCCTTTGGTTGGTCTCGGGATCGTTTGCCCGCGCGCGCGCGAGCTTGGTTCCTCGCGCGGGCGCGGGCGTTTTAAAAAAAAAAAAAAAAAAACTTTTGAATTGTTTTACTCTTGGATTCTTGTTCGCTTACTTGTTGTTTAATCCGAGATTAGTGGTTTAGAATCGAGGTCTCACAACGATGCACAGACGCCTTTATACCCTTCCTTTCTGATTTTTCTGCTCTAAATGACTCTCTTTCACCATCAAATATTTTACACTTGAAAAGAAATCATTCCTGGACAAGAAAACTTCAAAACTTGAAAAAGATTTGTCCCAAAAATTACCAACATCAAAATTTTGCAACTATGCTTCAAAATCCATAAAAACCTCAATACATTACACCTAGGACATCAGGAACACCTCACGCTTCATGTTTAAACATCATACTCATGAAATTTTACAAGACACATGCATTGATCATCATAAAACCACCTAGGGTTAAACCTTTAAAATAGATATAGTCTTGAATGAGTTTCAAAACAGTAAAAACTTGCCTGATATATTTGATTGGAATTAACCTGGACAAAAGGATGATATAGCCTTGAGAATCGAAGAACCCTAGCCTGAGTTTGTAGTGATCGAGCGAGAGAGATTTTGAGTGAACGAAAATTGAAGCGTTCTAAAATGAGAGAAAGAAAAGAAATTGAACTATTTTTTTTGTGACTAATGGGCTTCCAACAAGGCCCATTAGTTACAATTAAAAGTTTTTAAAATTTTAACTATCTCAAATTAAAATACACTGCATCAACTTAAACATTATTTAAATAAAATATTTTTCTTAACTCGTTTGGATGTAAGACTCGTTTCTACGACCCAGAATTAAATACAAACCTGAAAACATTAAAATCATAACACATCACATAAAATTCCAGGCATTAAAATAACTCACATAAATTCACATAACAATTAAACTTTTTGAAATAACATGCATTAAAACATATAATTAAAGTAATTTATCGTGATTAAACTAGTGAAATTTTTGGACATTACAACTCTACCCTCCTTAAAAGAATTTCTTCCTCAAAATTCGACTTATCAAACAGCTCAGGATAGCGTGCTTGCATATCCTGCTCAGTTTCTCAGGTAGATTCCTCAACCAATTGGTTGTGCCATAGGACTTTCACCATTGGGATCTCTCTGTTCCTCAATCTAGGAACTTGTCTGTCCAAGATTTGAACAGGCATATCTTCGTAAGACAAGTCTGGTGTCCATTCCACTGATTCATGGCGAATAACATGCGAAGAATTCGCCACATACTTCCTCAACATGGAGATATTGAAAAAATTATGTACACCCTCCAAGTTTGGAGGTAGAGCTACTCGGTAATCTCGAGCCCCAACTTTCTCTAGGATATCAAAAGGTCCTATATATATTGGACTCAATTTACCTCTCTTTCCAAATCTCAAGACACCCTTCCATGATGACACCTTCAAAAACACATGGTCACCAACTTCAAGCTCCAAATCCCTACGCCGTTGATCGGCATAACTCTTCTGTCAACTTTTAGCTGTCAAAATTATGTCTCTGATCTTGTCTATCAAATCCACTGTTTGAGTCACTATCTCCGGCCCCAAAACAACTCGCTCTCCAACTTCATCCCAATGCAACGGAGAAATGCCAACAGTTTCTTGATAACTATTGTTATAAGTGAACTCCACTAAGGGCAATTTCGACTCCCAATTCCCTCCAAAGTCAATCATACAAGCCCTCAACATGTCTGTCTGAGGGTGGAAAGCTGTGCTGAAAGCTAACTTCATTCCCAAACCTCTGTGTAAACTTCCACAAAATTTCAAGGTGAACTTAGGATCTTTGTCAGACACTATTATCACTGGAACTCCATGAAATTTGACAATTTCCCGAATATAGAGCTCTGCATACTGATTCATTAAGAGATTATTTCTGACAGGAAGAAAATGCACTGAATTCGTTAACCTGTCATCTATCACACAAATCGAGTTCATTCTTCGCGGTGTAATTGGAAATCCTACCACGAAATCCATAGTGACATCTTTCCACTTCCATGTGGGTATAGGAAACGGTTTCAAAAGTCATGCTGGTCTCTGGTGCTCAATCTTCACCTGCTGACATGTCAAACATTCACTCACAAATCTTACAATATTCTTCTTCATACCTGGCCACCAATATAAGGATTGCAGGTCCTTATACATCTTCGTACTCCCTGGATGAAGGGAATACGGAATAGTATGGGCTTCAGTCATCACCTCTACTCTCAGCGAGTCTACTGCTGGTACCCACATTCTACCTTTGCGATGAAAAATTCCATCCTTGATGGTATACAGTGTACCACCCTTAGCCTCATCTCTATTTCTCCACGCCATCAACTGTTCATTAGAAGCTTGACCTGCTCGAATTCTATCAAGCAAACTTGACACTACTGTTAAGGCTAATAGAGTGCATATCTCCATTGGTTCGGATACCTCCAAGTTCATCAGCTCTAAATCTGCAATTAACTCCTGTTGAACTATCAACTGGTTCAATGTCGCAAACTTGCGACTCAATGCATCTATTACTACATTAGCCTTACCTAGATGGTAGCTAATGTCACAGTCGTAGTCCTTCACCAATTCTAGCCATCTCCTCTATCTCATATTCAACTCCTTCTGAGTGAAAAAGTACTTTAGGCTCTTGTGGTCGGTCAAAATCTAGCACTTCTGACCATTCAAATAGTGTCTTCATAGCTTCAAAGTAAATACAACTGCAACCAACTCAAGATCATGCGTCAGGTAGTTTTTATCATGAATCTACAGCTGTCTAGATGCATAAGCTATCATCTTATCATCCTGCATCAGAACAACCCTTAATCCACTCTTAGAAGCGTAAGTAAAAACCAAAAATTGACATGTGCCTTCTGGAATAGCTAGCACTGGTGCTGACATCAATCTTTCCTTCAACTCTGCAAAACTTTTCTCACACTGCTCTGACCACACAAACTTCATGCCTTTCCGGGTTAGAGATGTCAATGATAGAGAAATCTTGGAGAAATCTTGAATAAACCACCTGTAGTAGCCTGATAAACCCAAGAAACTCTGTATCTCTGTAGCATTCTTTGGAGTAACCGAATTCCGAACTGCTTCTACCTTAGACAGATCCAACTCAATTCCCTTAGCTGAAACTATATGACCCAAAAATGCAATTTTCTCAAGCCAAAATTCACACTTACTGAACTTTGCATACATCTGCTTCTCCTTCAGAATCTGCAACACCGTAGACAAGTTGTGAGACCTAGGTTCTAAACAACTAATCTTGGATTAAACAACAATTAAGCATATAAGATCCAAGACTAAAAGTAAAAGAATTTTTTTTAAAAATGGGGTGCGCTCGGTCTGCTAAAAACTGTAGACCGGGCGCCTCCAAAATCTCAGCCCTACTGTTCTGCTCAACAGGGGTTGCGCCCGGTCTGCTAAAAATAGCAGATCGAGCGCGGCCAAAACATCAAACTTGCTGTTTTGCTCGGAAGGGGGGCGCTCGGTCTGCTATAAAATGTAGACCGTTCGCACCCTGCACCAGAACAACAAAACAGAAAACAACTTGCCAACTCAGACCAAAAGCCATTCAATACATCCAAAACATGATCATGCATTACAATCCCCGATTCTCCAAATAATACATGAGGTTCTAGAGTCTATCAGTTGCTCAGAAGATAGAACATGCAAAGACAACATTCTAACATAAGGCTCGCATATTCAATACAACATAAACAACGAAGTTCGAGATCTAAACATGTTTCAACATAAACTAGATAGACATGCTGACACGACTTCTAAACCGAGTCTCACTAGTAGCTCTTCCTCTTGCTGCTAACCAGGTCTTCGCTGACTTGAACCTGCCCCACATGTTGCCAAGTACACATACAAAACAAAGCAACAGCCGGATAACTCCGGTGAGAAAGATATTTGTGGGGACCTCGGGTTGCTAATCTCATCTTAGGGCAATTAATAATTAATAAACAATTAATCATGTATTTAAAAGAATCCTCAAACCAAATAAATTTTTTTTTAAAATATTGCACCTCGCTCGATCGGTAAAATCCTACCGATCGAGCGGGCAAGGGATCTCATCCCTCGGGTCTAAGCAGATCTTGGCCTCGCTCGATTGGTCAAATCTTACCAATCGAGCGAGCAAGAAAAATAAAGTTTCTGCACAGCAATAACAGGCCTCGCTCGATCGGTGAAATCCTACCGATCGAGCGGCCTCTCTGCAAAGAAAATTTGCAGAAATGTTTTGTGCTGTCAAGACTTGGATCAAAGCATAAATCCTCAACAAACATGGATTCTACACATGCTATAAAATCTGGAAATATGCATACATACATATATAAAGTCTCAAGCATCAATCCATGCAGTTATTACATCAAACGGATAGTTGTAAAGGAATTAAAGCCATAGGCTACACAAAGTGTACTACAAGTCTTAAGTTCCATAACAAGTTTGATGTTATCTAAGGTACATCATGTAGTAGCCCGTACCCTAATTGAGTAATTAAAGGATTAATGCTAATTAATTGAATTAGGTATCGGACGGATCGGAAGCTCCGAAGGCACGATCGGAAGCTCCGAACAGGATCGGAAGCTCCGATGAGCGATCGGAGGCACCGATGTTATTACGTCAGGCATGACGTGTGGTTGGATCGGAAGCTCCGATCAGGACCGGAAGCTCCGATCACCCCTATCCGGAGTCAACAAGTGATATTTTGACACGTGGCAGATCAGGATCTTCGGAAGCTCCGATGACAGGATCGGACGTTCCGATCGAGGTTCGGACGTTCCGATCAAGGATCGGAAGTTCCGATCGTTGTCTATAAATAGAAGGCCGAGACTTCACTTTCATTTGCCAATTCCGAGTTCTCCTTTCCTTTCTAGTCCTTTTGGAGCTGTTCTAGTCTTCTTAGGCTTGGTCCGGAGGTCAGAGAGGCGTTCGGTAGTCGTAGCGGAGTCGTGCCCAAGTTCTGGAGGCATCGACATCAAAGGGCTAACGACGGACGAAGGTATAGCTTTTGCTCCCTATAAATATTTAGGAGTATGCAATAGCTTAGTTAAGGCTTTTAGAGCACTTTAATGATAGTAGTATCATTTGGCAGTGTAGAGCAGACTATAGGCGTGGACCTAGAGTTGGTAGAGCTTGCACTGTTTTGAGGTACGGAAGTACTGTTCGAGATATCCTGACTGAGTATGCATGTATTATATGACTGCATGATTTATATGCCATGATATTATACTACATTCATTTGCATCTTGCTGTATCTCCTTCGAGATGTCTGTAGTAGGGTTGTACCCTATCCTGTTAGTGGATGGACTTCCATCGATTTGGGTCCGGCGTATCCACGGTTATCTCGGTATGGGAGCCACCTCCTGAAGCGATGGCACAGCGTGCTACATACCAGGGCCCGGTCTGTCTCTGTTATCTGATCCTTGACCTCGAGTCTATAGGAGTTCATTTTTCATGCATGTATACTCATACTCTCGCACTGAGCGTTTTATGCTCACGTCTCGTACTCTGTATTTTTTGGACACCCTATTCCATGGGGCAGGTTTGCGATTGGACGAGGAGGGTGGATCCAGGAGGGGCTAGTCAGTGGTTGGCCAGCTGGAGCTTCGTCTAGGTTTTATTACTGTTGTTTGGGTTTATACAGCTATTCGATTTGGTTGTATATTATTGGATAATTTCAGATTCCTTTACTTGGGATTGTATAATGTTATTGGATTCCGCAGTTTTATTCTGATATCTGTTTAATTAAGTTAATTGCATGCATAAGTTCTGTTTAGTAGGTGATCCGGGTAAGGGTCACTACATTTATGGTATCAGAGCATGCAAAAGAATTCTTGGGATTTAGTCTCATCTTGAGGTATTTTTGTAGATGTCAAATCGTGACGACCAGAGTTCTCATGGCAGTGTTGGTGGGCGTTGGGGTGATGCCGACCGGGAGCCTCGTCGAGAACGGCGTCATTGTCATCATGACGACGAGAGTTTCACTGTGCGTCGATTCTTAGCTATGGGTCCCAAGCCCTTAGTTGGAGGTGAGTCTCCGGAGGATGCGGAGAACTGGTTAGACCGCATGGAGACGACTTTTCAGACTTTCCAATGCACCGATGAGCAGAAGGTGAAGACCCTTGGCTATCTTCTGGATGGGCGTGCGCGCAGGTGGTGGAGGTTTACTTCTACACCTTTTGTTGCGGCGAGAGGAGTGGCCACCTGGGCCGAGTTCCGCACAGCTTTCGAAAAGCGGTATTTTCCTCCTGCACTCCGTCAGTCAAAGGCAGGCGAGCTACTGAGTCTGCGACAGGGAACCATGTCTATCGATGAGAATCAGCAGAGGTTCTTTGATCTGCTATCCTATTGCCCCGAGATTGCTGATAGCTCAGAGATGAAGTATAATCTGTTTCTTCAGGGCCTTAACCCTGAGATCCATGACCGTGTGGCGGTTGGCGACGACATGTCCTACGAGGGTTTGGTGAGCCGTTGTCATCAGGCAGAGGACAGCATTCGGCGGAACAGGTCTTTCCCTCAGTCGAGGCCTGCTAGTTCTTTGGGTCCCCGTGCCCAAACTTTCAAGAAGTCTGGATCTTCTTCTTCCTCTGGTTCTGGAGGTATTGTCCGTTATGGTAAGAAGGACAAGTGTGATCACTGTGGGAAGAACCATCCATCCGACAAGTGCCGTAGAGCTTCTGGAGCTTGTTTCCATTGTGGAGAGACTGGTCATATCCGGAGAGATTGTCCAATGTCTGGGGGAGGTGGTTCTGGTTCTGGTTCAGGATCGGGTTCTCAGGCCACCGTACAGCAGAGGTCACAGGGACAGTCTGCTAGGAGTTCTCATTTGAGGCCACGAGCTTTTGGCCAGGTGTTTGCCCTGAGACATGATCAGGCTGTGGAGGAGAATGAGAAAGTCATCGCAGGTACATTTATGCTTTATGGTATACCTGCTCTTGTACTTATTGACACTGGTGCATCTCATTCCTTCATTTTTGCACGTTTTGTTAAGAGGCATAAGTTACCATGCATTGCACTAGACGTAGTGATGTCTGTTTCTACTCCGACGGTCCAATCTGCTTTGGCTAAGCGTCTAGTGATGGGTTGCCCTTTAGAGTTCGAAGGGAACGTTCTGTTAGCGAATCTCATGGTCCTGGCGATGGACGACTTTGATTGCATTCTGGGAATAGATATGTTGACTACCTATCGAGCTTCAGTGGACTGCTATCAGAGATTAGTATGCTTTCATCCGGAAGGGAGTGAGAGTTGATTTTTCTATGGTGAGGGAGCGCGATCCCCGATGCCTTTGGTATCAGCTTTGAGAGCCTGTCGAGCTCTGGAGTCTGGCGGGGAAGGCTACCTTATCTATGCAGTTGATTTGTCCGCTGAGAGTATTGGGATAGAGAGCATTCCTGTTGTGGATGAATTTCCAGATGTGTTTCCTGATGAGATTCCGGGTTTTCCTCCTGCTAGGGAAGTCGAGTTTGGCATAGAGTTGATGCCGGGTACTTCGCCTATTTCTAGAGCACCGTATCGTCTGGCTCCGTCAGAGATGCGTGAGTTAAAGAATCAGCTACAGGATCTTTTGGACAAGGGGTACATTTGTCCTAGTGTATCTCCTTGGGGATCTCCTGTTCTCTTCGTGAAGAAGAAGGATGGGTCGATGCGGCTGTGCATTGACTATCGGCAGCTGAATCGAGTGACTGTGAAGAAAAAGTATCCGTTGCCTCGTGTTGATGACTTGTTTGACCAGCTGCAGGGCACATCAATTTACTCCAAGATTGACTTGAGATCTGGGTATCATCAGTTGAGAGTCCGTGATCAGGACGTAGCCAAGACTGCATTCCGTACTCGCTATGGGCATTACGAGTTCCTAGTGATGCCATTTGGTTTGACTAATGCGCCGGCTATATTCATGGATCTGATGAACCGTGTCTTCAGGGAGTATTTGGACAAGTTTGTCGTGGTCTTCATTGACGACATCTTGGTGTATTCACGTAATACGGAAGAGCATGTTTCTAACTTGCGGTTAGTACTGCAGACTCTTCGAGATGAGCAGTTGTACGCCAAGCTGAGCAAGTGTGAGTTCTGGATGGATAGAGTGGTCTTTCTTGGCCATATCATATCCAGGGAGGGGATTTCTGTGGATCCAAGCAAGATTGAAGCGGTACTTAATTGGTCGCGTCCGACGACAGTTGCTGAGATCCGTAGTTTTCTGGGTCTAGCAGGGTATTATCGTCGCTTCATTCTGAACTTCTCTCAGTTAGCTCGACCGTTGACGCAGCTTACCCGCAAGGGTGTGGATTTTGAGTGGTCCTCCGAGTGTGAGGAGAATTTCCGTGAGCTTCGACGGCGGTTGACTTCTGCGCCGGTGTTAGCATTACCGTCAGGATCTGGAGGGTATGTAGTTTACACGGATGCTTCTCTTCAGGGGTTAGGTTGTGTCCTGACTCAGAATGGGCATGTGATTGCATACGTTTCTAGACAGCTAAAGCTTCACGAGGACAACTACCCAGTCCATGATTTGGAATTGGCAGCCATTGTGTTCGCTTTGAAGATCTGGCGTCATTATCTTTATGGCGAGAAATTTGAGATCTTCACCGACCATAAGAGTCTCAAGTATTTGTTCACTCAGGCAGAATTGAACATGAGACAGAGACGTTGGATGGACTTGCTTAAGGACTATGATTGCGAGATTAAGTACCATCCGGGAGCTGCTAATCTCACCGCTGATGCTTTGAGTCGCAAGGTGCGACTATCCGCACTTCAGACTTGTTCGATGTCTAGTGCGATTAGTGACTGTTGTACTTCAGGTTTTACCTTCAAGCATAAGAAAGGTAGGCAGAGTATCCAGATGTTTGCGATATTATCTGAGCCAGCCTTGTATTCGCGGATCCGAGATGCTCAGATGTCTGATTCAAAGACCCAGCGTTTAGCTCGTCTAGCTAACGAGGGTAGCTCGTCTGGATTTCATTATCAGTCAGATGGCTTTCTGTGTTTGTCTGGTAGGCTTGTGATTCCACAGGATGAAGAGTTGCGAGAGGAGATTTTATCTCAGGCACATCGCACTAAGTTGAGTATTCATCCTGGGAGCAACAAGATGTACAAGGATCTACGTACTCGTTTCTGGTGGAAGGGAATGAAACGCAGTGTTTATCAGTTTGTTTCGAGATGTTTGGTGTGCCAACAGGTCAAAGCAGAGCACCGACGACCTGGAGGATTGCTTCACAGTCTGCCTATTCCTGAATGGAAATGGGAGTTTATCACTATGGACTTTGTGACCCATTTGCCGGTATCCCCAAGGAACTGTGATGCTATCTGGGTGGTGGTGGACCGACTCACCAATTCAGCGCATTTCATTGCCTATAGCCGGGAGTACAATGTGGATCGTATGGCTCGGTTGTACATTCAGGAGATCGTTCGACTTCATGGAGTGCCTGTGAGCATTGTCAGCGATCGGGACCCCAGGTTTACTTCTAGATTCTGGGGGAGTGTTCAGCGTGCGATGGGTACTACTCTCAGTTTTAGTACAGCCTATCATCCGGAGACTGATGGTCAGTCAGAGCGCACTATCCGTACGTTAGAAGATATGCTTAGAGCGTGCGTCATGGATTTTGGTTCAGCCTGGCAGGATCATTTGCCGTTGATCGAGTTCGCTTACAACAACAGCTATCACACTAGTATTGGGATGGCACCTTTTGAAGCGTTGTATGGGCGAGTTGTCGTACTCCACTCTTCTGGGAAGAAGTGGGGGAGAGACAGGCTGAAGGACCGGAGTTTATCCAGCAAGCGATAGACATTGTTGATCAGATCAAGAAATGGATTAAGACTGCACAGGATCGTCAGACCAGTTATGCTAATATCAAGCGTATTCGAGGTCGGAGAGAAAGTGTTTCTGAGAGTGTCACCTTTCCGCAAGATTCTCAGATTTGGCCTTAAGGGCAAGTTGTCTCCCAGATTTATCGGTCCGTTTGAAATCTTGGAGAGTATTGGCGATTTGGCTTATCGACTAGCATTGCCACCGCATCTATCCAGCATTCACGACGTGTTCCACGTATCTCTGTTGCGACGGTATGTGGCGGATGAATCTCATATTCTGCAGCGATCTGAGGTTCAGGTAGACAAGGATTTGACTTATGTTGAGAAACCTCTTCGCATCCTGGATTATAAGGATAAGGTTTTACGGAACAAAGTCATTCCTTTGGTTTTAGTTCAGTGGCAGCGCCGAGGCACTGAGGAAGCTACTTGGGAGCTTGAGGACAGGATGCGTAAAGACCATCCTGAGTTGTTTTGATTTCATTCTTTAAGTTGTATTCAGTTGCAAACTCTGTAAACGTTTGATTTGAATAAAGAATGTTTCTGATTTCTGTATTTGCATTCGGTACTTAAGATCTGATTTCGAGGACGAAATATCTTAAGTGGGGGAGAATGTAGTAGCCCGTATCCTAATTGAGTAATTAAAGGATTAATGCTAATTAATTTAATTAGGTATCGGACGGATCGGAAGCTCCGAAGGCACGATCGGAAGCTCCGAACAGGATCGGAAGCTCCGATGAGCGATCGGAGGCACCGATGTTATTACGTCAGGCATGACGTGTGGTTGGATCGGAAGCTCCGATCAGGACCGGAAGCTCCGATCACCCCTATCCGGAGTCAACAAGTGATATTTTGACACGTGGTAGATCAGGATCTTCGGAAGCTCCGATGACAGGATCGGACGTTCCGATCGAGGTTCGGACGTTCCGATCAAGGATCGGAAGTTCCGATCGTTGTCTATAAATAGAAGGCCGAGACTTCTCTTTCATTTGCCAATTCCGAGTTCTCCTTTCCTTTCTAGTCCTTTTGGAGCTGTTCTAGTCTTCTTAGGCTTGGTCCGGAGGTCGGAGAGGCGTTCGGTAGTCGTAGCGGAGTCGTGCCCAAGTTCTGGAGGCATCGACATCAAAGGGCTAACGACGGACGAAGGTATAACTTTTGCTCCCTATAAATATTTAGGAGTATGCAATAGCTTAGTTAAGGCTTTTAGAGCACTTTAATGATAGTAGTATCATTTGGCAGTGTAGAGCAGACTATAGGCGTGGACCTAGAGTTGGTAGAGCTTGCACTGTTTTGAGGTACGGAAGTACTGTTCGAGATATCCTGACTGAGTATGCATGTATTATATGACTGCATGATTTATATGCCATGATATTATGCTGCATTCATTTGCATCTTGCTGTATCTCCTTCGAGATGTCTGTAGTAGGGTTGTACCCTATCCTGTTAGTGGATGGACTTCCATCGATTTGGGTCCGGCGTATCCACGGTTATCTCGGTATGGGAGCCACCTCCTGAAGCGACGGCACAGCGTGCTACATACCAGGGCCCGGTCTGTCTCTGCTATCTGATCCTTGACCTCGAGTCTATAGGAGTTCACTTTGCATGCATGTATACTCATACTCTCGCACTAAGCGTTTTATGCTCACGTCTCGTACTCTGTATTTTCTGGACACCCTATTCCATGGGGCAGGTTTGCGATTGGACGAGGAGGGTGGATCCAGGAGGGGCTAGTCAGTGGTTGGCCAGCTGGAGCTTCGTCTAGGTTTTATTACTGTTGTTTGGGTTTATACAGCTATTCGATTTGGTTGTATATTATTGGATAATTTCAGATTCCTTTACTTGGGATTGTATAATGTTATTGGATTCCGCAGTTTTATTCTGATATCTGTTTAATTAAGTTAATTGCATGCATAAGTTCTGTTTAGTAGGTGATCCGGGTAAGGGTCACTACACATCATTTCAACTAAACCCGAGTCCTCACGTGCTAAACTCTTTCCCAAGCTGTCAAGGTCGTCTTTGACCAGCTCCTGCCCCCTCTGTTTCCATGCACACATACAAAACAAAGCAACAACCGGATAAACTCCGATGAAAAATAATTCCCAGTATAATCGACATATATAAAGCGTTAAATAAATCATATCAACTCTATTTATAAACGACTCAACAATAGAGTAAATAACGCATATATCAATTAAAAATTGATTCATATAACGTCGTTTGCCATCAAGATTCGTAAACGATCTTGACATGGATATCCATCTATCGTAGTCATTCTTGACTCAAAAATAAGGCCGCCTCAGACCTTGGCATAGAATCAATTCAATAACATATCATATCGTAATCATAACGACTCAAACTCAAAGATCCACTAACTGAGATGGATCGAAAACATCAAAAACAAATAAAAAGATAATCAAGTATGTGATTTTTGCGGGACAACTCAAGAAACGTCATTCCCGAGTTTCAAATCCCTGGCTCGCGATGTCGTCTTATACCTTCGTATATCTTGGTTCTGAACACTTCCAATCTGAAATATAACAATCAAAACAATCATATCAAACTTTATTCAATATGATCAATCCAAGATCGGATCAAACTCATCAATATAACGTCAATACAATCACTTCAAACCTCCAGAAAACTTCCTCGGTTCAAAGTCGGACTTCCTGAGTTGATCAAACTTGAAACTAATCTGAAATGTAACGATTATGATCAAGAAGTATCAGTATACAATAACAAGATCCACAACTCAATCATAGTCTATCAAAACAACTTCAAAACCTAAACCGACGGCGTAGCGATTGAAAATCGGTAACCGACGAAATATCGAAACCATTTTCGACTTCGAATACAATTCATACGTATATCACAACAGCAATAACCACTCATAAAATCATATAATAGCATCTATAACCATCGAACACTAGCTGAAAATCAGGATTAAGTGCAAGCAACATGAATTCTTCAACCCGGTTTTGATATCGGAATACATAAACGTCGAAGAACATATACATATCATCAATATCTGATATCTACCAACTTTTGAACATCAAAACATGCCGAAATAAGTAAAAAATTACATGAGATCGAAGCCCTCATCGCAAGAATTCCAGAACAATTTACGGAATCAAAATCGGATAACCGAAGCAAAAGATATAAGGATTTAAAGATCAATAGCAAATGAAGAAGATGGGCTCTTGGCTCTGCTCTGTTCTTTCCTTCCTCTATTTCTGAATTTGCACGTATGCTAGCTTAGTCATCAAAGACAAAATTGGATATATTCAAGAAAAATTGCACTTTAGTCCCTGACACTTCAAAAATTGCAATTCAGTCCTCGACCCTAATTTTAATTCAATTTCAATCCTAAATAATTTAAAAATATTAGAATTTAAATCAAAACTCTAAATATTCCCAAATTAAATATACTCGGATTAAAATTAAATAATCTCAGATTAAATTAAATAATCCTGGGCCTTACATTTCTCCCCCACTAAGACATGAGTTCGTCCTCGAATTCATAATCAGTCTAGATATGCAGTCTGTATATTCATAAGAATAAAGAATAACAGAAAACTGAATAAGAACTCACATCAGTGGAACATATAAGGAAATCTCTGCCTCATGTCTTCTTCAACTTCCCACGTCGCTTCTTCAACTCCGTGCCGAATCCATTGAATCTTTACCAATGGAATGGTCTTCGATCGGAGTTGCTTTTCCTTTCTATCGAGTACCTGAATCGGCTGTTCAAAATTGCTAAAAGTTTCATCTAACTCAGCTTCATCAGGTTGCAAGATATGAGCGTCATCAGATATATACTTTCGAAGCATCGAGACATGAAAGACATCATGTATTCCAGATAAAGACATAGGTAATGCGAGTCGATAAGCAAGATTGTCTTCTCAAGTATCTCATACGGCCCAATATATCGCGGAGATAACTTTCCTCGTTTACCAAATCTGATTGTGCCTCTGAATGGTGAAATCTTCAAGAATACTCTATCTCCCTGTTCAAAAGATAACGGCCGTCGTCGCACATTCGCATATCTAGTCTGTCTGTGCTACGCTGTTCTCATTATCTGCTGAATCAACTTCACCTTCTCAGTTATCTGTCTAATCATATCCGGTCCCAACTCAGGCACCTCTGACACATCATCCCAATATAATGGTGATCGACACTTCTTCCCATACAACGCTTCAAATGGAGCCATCTCTATGCTTGTATGATAACAGTTGTTATAAGAGAATTCCACAAGTGGTATAGATTCTTGCCATGTAACACCAAAGTCAAGTATCACATCTCTAAGCATATCCTCAAGAGTCTGAATGGTTCGTTCAGATTGTCCGTCAGTTTGAGGATGATAAGCAATACTCAAATGTAAACGCGTACCTAGAGCTTCCTGTAGGCTATGCCAAAAGTGCGAAGTAAATCTAGGATCTCGATCAGATACAATCGACTTTGGCACACCGTGTAGTCTTACCACTTCCCGAATATAGAGATCTGCCATTTGATCATGATGATAAGTCATTCGATAAGGAATAAAGCACGCATATTTCGTCAATCTATCTATGATCACCCAAATAGCATCGCAACCTCGGGATGATCGTGGAAATTTCATCACAAAGTCCATGGAAATATGATCCCATTTCCATTCAAGAATAGATAAACTCTGTAATAAGCCACCTGGCTTCTTTCTCTCAGCCTTCACCTGTTGGCAGTTCAAGCATTTTGATACAAATTTAGTCACATCAGACTTCATTTGTTTCCACCAGTACTGATTCTTCAAATCGTTGTACATTTTTCGGAAAGAGTGGGTGCCCGGTGAGCCAACTTGTGGCTAAGGGCTTTGATGACTCTTTGTATAAACAATCTTTTGTTTAATATTATTTACACTTTTATTAATGGCAATGACTTTATCTTTCTTCATATTGTTATATTGTGATATACTATTGTTGTTTTGATAAAGACCTTGAATATACTATAGTGTATGTAAGATGTGGTAGAACATGGAGATGTCTATCATGAAACACATCTTATAGTCAATGTATATTCTAAACTGTTCCTAGTCAATTGAGCCGTCCGATAATAAGGATAAGGATCGCTCGAGTTTGAGACTAGCATTTGCGATGCGGAGTACCACGTTTCATTGGTAAGGAACATAGAGATGTTCGAAGCATGCAAATGGATATTCATATGATGAATGATCGAACTACCGTATCCGGACTTTCCAAGTGGTTATCACTTATCGAGTGGATATAGTCCGCGGTTTTGATTGTACACCATTAGTCCTTATTACTTGAAAAATCATTGAGACTCTATATGCTAGTACTGTGCTTTGACTCGTTTACCGACTCTATTGGGGTCATCAGGTGTCGGGATTGGGTACAGTTACAACACATATAGGAGTCGATGCTTTGTTGTCAAGGATTCACCACATACTTGCGAGTGTGGATATCCTATGCGATCTGAGGAGATATTAGTGTGACGAATCTCTGGCCAGAGTACATGATGTGTTTTAAGAAATGGTTTCTTAGTAACACATGCGATGTCACTATTTGATCTTCAAGATGTATTGCATAGTTATCGAATCTCGACGACTCTCGATATACCAATGGTTGTTGATTCGATCGGGATATATGGATGAAGGGACCGTACTGTACGCTAACCAAAATCTATTGGTTCTTGTAGGCACTATCAGTGATACCTAGGGAATCATGGGGCGATGTTGCTAGGCGCTCTTACCATGATTCGATGGGCAAGTCGGAAATTGTTGTTCCAAGTCACAAGGAGTTGTGAGCCCACGGCTAGCTGTATCCCTGAACCATTGAGGGTCACACAGTGTAATGGATTTTTAATCCCCGTTGAGATAGTTAAATTTAAAGAGTTAAATTTAATGAACAAAGAAGTTGGACTTCTTAATTATGAGTAGAGGAGTAAGATTTCCTAAAATGACATAGGGATGGACATTTTTGGAAACCACTGAATTCGGATTCAGAAAAATTTATCTTGACTATAAAAGGTGCAGAAATGGTTTCTGTGCACATTGGTGAAATCGGTTTATCAATCGGAGTCACGATGAATTTTATATTAATTTTTGAACATGCGGGCTTTACTTGTCGGGCTTGAACTTATGACTAATGGGCCCTAAGCTGTTAGTGGCCTACATTATAAATAAGTTATTGCAGTACAGAAATAAAACACAACAGGTCACAAAATATTTTTAAAACCCTAGCTGCGTTTTTAATAAGTGGCCGCCCCTTCCCTCCCTCTGCTCGAAAAATCCAGCCTGTGAATTTTGAATTGCAGTCTGGTTTAACGGATCAAATTCGTTAATCTCTTCGTAGAAACTTCTGATAGATTTTCTAGTGCAATCTATCAGAGGGATTAAATATCCGTTCGTGGACCTGATTGAAGAACAGTTCGTCCATCAGTTCCAAGGATATACAACAAGAGCAGAGCAATCTGTTGGTGTCCATAATCTCGATTCGAGATTGGAGGTAAAAATTTATAATTGTTATTTAATTTTTACACACACAATTTAATCGTAAAAGTTTTGATACCCAATATGGAATCGTTCCATATAAAATTTTTAAACTTCCGCTGCACCGGGTATCAATCCTAATCGATTGCCATGACCAATTTTGTAGGTGTATGTTAGGAATTTACATTTGTTTTTATTGTTGTTGGATTTATTAATGGGCCTGGTTTATGGCCCAATATGAATGTCATATGTAATAAAATTGGGCTTGGTTTATGGCCCGTTCCCACCCCTTAAAAATGTATCCCCTGCTTGTCATTGTTATTTATTGTAAATACATTAGATTTAGTGGGAGATCAAGATTTGAAGATAGAGGTGGGCCCAGCAGACAATAAAGACAGAAGAAATGTAAATTGGAAGCAAATGTAATAGGATTGCATTGCATACTGCATATTACCTAGGATTGGACTAAGACTCGTGATTGGCAACCACGGGTCGATTAGAAATGGAATCGATCATCCTATATAATATGTGATATTATAGTTGTATGCATGTTTTAGACAAAATTGTGTGAATCCGACAAGCATACAAAATTTTAAAAATGATGAGACAAATTTTCATAATTAAAAATCCCTCATTTTAAATATGATTTAAAATTGATATCAAGATAAATAAAGGAAATTTAAATTTGTTTAAATGTTCCTACCTTCCATCAACGATCAATGTATGAGATGCTACCCGCGGATACGGTCCGGCTCATATTATTGGGGGGGCCCGTTCATCGGAAAGCTGTACATTGGATCGACACATGTTGTAAGTTGGGTGGAACTCCCATGGGATCGGCTCATATTATTGGGGGATCCACATGGCGACCGTCCATCACAACTTAATATTGATGGGTCATCTTGACATGTCACAATAAACGGCGTCATATTATTGGGCCCTTATTGGACATGAGGTAAAAACATGGAGGTTGCTTTGGAAGCAATTGGGCTCTACCTTTTGAAATTATGGTTGGCTGATATTATTCGGGACCATAGATTGTCAATTGGACTCCATGTTCTCACTAAGAAAAACAGTTTCCCGTTTTCACTAAAGGGTAGTGAAATCGTTAAAATAGTGGGAGTGAGATTCATAAAATAAATTTCGCCTATTTTATGTCTTAGTAAATTGCTTAAACAATCACTGATATTTGTCTGTTTCTTTTTAGTATTTCATAAGATGAATTCGCGTAATCCACTTTTCTCGATCCTCGAACAAAATAAGTTGACTGGCGCAAACTATACGGAATGGTTTCGTAAGTTGAAGATTGTCTTGACTTCGGAGAAGATGCTCTACGTGTTAGAAAAATCTCCTCCGAAGGAAGCACCAGCTGACGTAAGTCCGGAAGAGTTAGCCAAACTTGATACATGGTTGGACCATGATATCAAGACCAAATGCTATATGCAAGCCTCGATGTCTGATGAACTCCAGAGGCGATTTGAGGACACCGTGAATGCTGCTGACATTCACGTTCAACTCAAGGAACTTTTTGGGGCTCAATCGAGGGCTGAAAGGTTCTCTACTGTAAAGGAGCTAATGACGTGTCGCATGCGTGAAGGGACTTCGGTCCGTGATCATGGGTTACGAGTGATTTGGCTCATACAGAAGTTGGTAACCCTTGATTTGGTGTTGGAGCATGAACTCAACGTGGACTTACTACTTTTGTCTCTTCCTTCTTCGTTTGACGGATTTGTGGTGAATTTCAATATGAACAAGATAGAGGCCTCCCTTGAAGAGATGGTCAATATGCTTGTGACATATGAATCCACATTAAAGAAGGATAAACCGGCTTTCTTGGTGGGCTCCTCTTCTTCTGCTAAGAAGGGGCCAAGTACAAAGGGCAAGAAACGTTCTGCCCCACCCAAAAAATCGAACCCGAGAAGAAGTACAAGACAAAGGCTTCAAACATGGAAAAATCCAAGGATGTTTGCCATTACTGCAAGAAGCCCGGTCATTGGAAGCGTAACTGCAAGGAATATCTAGAGCAGTTGCGAACTGCAAAGGGTATGTTCTATATTGAAATAAATGTTTCACTTAATACTACTTCTTGGGTATTGGATACCGGATGTGGATCTCACATTTGCAATGATTTGCAGGTGATGACAAGAAGTCGCAGGCTTAGAATGGGTGAGACCCAGCTGAGGCTCGGAAATGGTTCCAGAGTTGAAGCTAAAGCCGTGGGAGATGTTTATTTAATTTTGCAGAACGGTTTTAAGTTACTTTTAAGAGATGTTTTATTTGTTCCGGATTTGATTAAAAACATTATTTCTATTTCTATGCTTGATAGAGATGGTTATTCTTGCAATTTTGTGAATGGGATTTGCAATATTTACAAGAATGAATGTTTAATTGGAAATGGACAACTTGAAAACGATCTATACAACTTAAAACTAAAAGACGTTCCAATAAATTATGTTGATAAACCGGCAACAACAAACAAAAGGAAAATCGATAGCCAAAACCCGGCAAACCTTTGGCACGCTAGGCTAGGTCATATTTCCTCAAGGAGGATGAACAAGCTAGTGGGAGAGGGCATGTTTGATATGTCTGATATTAACTCTCTACCTACTTGTGAATCCTGCCTAAAAGGAAAAATGACTAAATCTCCTTTTAAGGGGAAACCTACCTTTACTGATGATTATTCGAGGTATGAGTATTTATATTTAATGAAATATAAGTCTGAAGCATTTGAAAAGTTCAAAGAATTCAAGGCTGAAGTAGAAAACAAGCTAGGTAAAAGTATTAAAGCACTTCGATCGGATCGAGGTGGAGAATACTTAAGTACCGAGTTTTTGGACTATCTAAAAGAGAATGGGATTCTCTCTCAGTGGACTCCTCCTATGACACCACAGCCTTATGGTGTATCGGAGCATCATAATCGAACTTTGTTGGACATGGTTCAATCCATGATGAGCTTCACTGAGCTTCCACCTTCGTTTTGGGGCTATGCGCTTGAAACGGCGGTATTGTTGTTGAACAACGTCCACACTAAAGCAGTGGAAAAAACACCATACGAGTTATGGAATGGCAAAGCTCCTAAGTATTCGTACTTGCGGATTTGGGGATGTCCTGCTTACGTGAAGCAGACAGTGGGAGATAAGTTGGATAGTCGATCCAGCTTATGTTATTTTTAGGGTATCCGAAGAATTCAATCGGATATTATTTCTATTATCCTGCTGAAACAAAGGTGTTTGTTTCAAGGAATTCCACCTTCTTGGAGAAGGAGTTCTTATTGGATAAGAAAGGCGAGATGATGGAACTCAAAGAAATTCGAGAAGAACCCGAAATACAAAATAACGATCCTACACCTCAGAAACCATTGATAGACACGCCTGTACCTAGAAGATCCGAGAGGACTTCTAGACCTCCTATTCGATATGGTCTTCTTTTTGAAGGGGATCAAGATGAACCCGATGTTGGATGTGATCCAAGAAACTTCAAGGAAGCAATTTCTGATGCGGATTCAAATTTATGGCTTGAAGCTATGCAGTCGGAAATAGATTCGATGCATACAAACCAAGTTTGGTCTTTAGTAGATCCTCCCGATGGAATTGTTCCAATAGGGTGTAAATGGATCGACAAGAGAAAGCTTGGGCCTGATGGTAAGGTATTGACCTACAAGGCGCGATTGGTGGCAAAAGGTTATACTCAAAGACAAGGAGTTGACTATGATGAAACCTTTTCACCAGTTGCAATGTTCAAGTCCATAAGAATCCTTATTGCCATAGCTGCATGGTATGACTATGAGATATGGCAAATGGATGTGAAGACTGCTTTTCTTAATGGAGACATTAAGGAAGAAATCTATATGAAGCAGCCTGAGGGGTTCACATCCATGGGAAGCGAGCATTGATGAAACTTAAAATTTGTAATTATTTATATGTTAAAAAGTGTGTTTTAAAATTTAAGTTTAATTAAAATTATGAAGTTGTATTATTTTAGTGTTATGTGTTTATATTTAAATGTTTTACTAAAATGTTGTATTTTACGGTTTGCGCAGGTTTGGTAAAAATAAAATTACTCAAGCTACAGTGGTCATAATGGAGTAATCTCAAAACCTGTAGAATCACAAAAGAGGCATCTTCAACTTTGTAGAAGACAAGAAATTCCAAAAACTTCATTAAGATGATCAAAATAATAAAACATCAAAATGGAGATAGATTTAATTTTACTATGACCAGCTTGGAGTAAAAATATCATAAGTATTTCATATTTTATCCAAAAGGGGTGAATGAGTTGTCCAAACACATCTACACAAAATATCCTACGTGTTTTATGTTGAAAAGAAAGGCTGAATCGGTGGTCTAAGGTATCAAACATGCCAATTAAAGTTGGGTCATGGTATTGACATTCAAGGAGACAAGCACCCACCAACTTTACTATTTCACATTTAATGAGCCTTGGACTCTTGCTCTCATTTGGCCTATAAATAGATGTGTTGTATAAGCTTTGTAGTGTGCAAGAGTGTAGAGAATTCTTCATTTGCAAAATAAATATTGTGTGTGTGAGAATAAAAGTTTGAGTGTGCAAGTTTCTCAAGTTCAAGTATGAAATTTCTTTTATCTTTATTCTTGAGTTTCATGTTCATGGAAAGCTAAATCTTTTTATGTCAAGGTGAAAAGGTTTCATTGTTGGTCAAGTAAGATTGTCTATATTTTGTATATTCTTTTCTTTTCTATTTTTATTTTTACTAATTGATCTTTATTTGTAGGTATAATTTTGGATGATTTGTTGTTATCTATTTACATCAAATGCTTGGTACCTTGAATGTGGTTACCTTGATTTGTTGTCAAATATGATACAATAATTACTACAATAATTATATACTATAAATATATGTATCTATTTATAATAAAGTCATATATATTATTTAGACGATAGCGTGACACTGTCGGTTGTTCTAAATAATATATTGTGATTTGAACTAACATTTACTTTATCGCATCTAACTTTTACTTTTATCGCAACTAACATTTACTTTTCCGCAACTAACATTTACTTTCTCGCATCTAACTTTTACTTTTCCGCAACTAACATTTACTTTATCGCATCTAACATAAAGTCATATATTTTATTTAGACGATAGCGTGGCTCTGCCGGTTGTTCTAAATAAAATATTGTGATTTGATCTAACATTTACTTTTATGTCAATTTATATTTATGCATTTATATATATTATGGGTACCATGTATTAAATATCGGTGGATATTAATATAGTGGGAACTATATTATATGATATACTTGTTTAAATATTTAATTGTTCTTTTTATGTTTATATTTATTCATCTATATATATATTATGGGTACCATGTATTAAATATCGGTTAATCTGATATTAATATAGTGGGAACTATATTATATGATATACTTGTTTAAATATTTCATTGTTCTTTTATGTTTATTTTTATTTTAGTTTCTTTTATTTATTTTTATTTAGCAATCTTAATTAAACCAACAATGAACCTTTGAAACCTTGACAATTTTATAATTTGTGTATTTGAAGTTTTATAATAATATTTTCATCTATAATATATTATTGCTAAAATTAAACTTACAACATCCTCTCCGTGGATCGATCTCGTACTCACGAGTATATTACTTGCAGACAACCTACACTTGGGTGAATTACAATTTAAGTTGTAGCAAGTTTTTGGCGCCGTTGCCGGGGAGGTATAAATTAAGTTTAATTTTGTTATTATGTAAATAGTATGTTGTTTTTAATTGTATGATTGTTTGGAGTCGTAAACAAAGTGGTAGACTTGTTCGAGTAACTGAAAATATTTTAAACATGGACGATAATTCTAATAATCAATATGATAATAATAATAATAATCATCATCAAGAACATGAACAACCAAGAACACTTAGGCACCATATGAATCCAATAAGAACTAGTACACCATCTTGTTTAGTTTTTCCTCCTGATGCATCTAATTTCAATTTTAAGCCACAAGTCATTCAACTTTTACCAAATTTTCATGGCTTAGATTCTGAAAATCCATATTTGCATTTAAGAGAATTTGAGGAGGTTTGCAACACTTATAATGATCAAAATTGTAGCATGGATACTGTTCGATTAAAGCTTTTCCCTTTTTCCTTAAAAGATAAAGGTAAAACATGGTTGCAAAATTTGAGATCAAGTTCAATAAGATCATGGGAAGAAATGCAACAACAATTTCTAAAAAAGTTTTTTCCTTCCCATAGAACAAACTCTTTTAAAAGACAAATTACAACTTTTTCTCAAAAACAAGGGGAAACATTTTATCAATGTTGGGATAGATATAAAGAGTTACTTAATACATGCCCACATCATGGTTTTGAAATATGGAGAATAATTTCTCACTTTTATGAAGGTTTAATACCTAAAGATAGGCAAATGATAGAATTCATGTGTAATGGAACTTTTGAAGATAAAAACCCAAATGAAGCTATGGAATATTTGGAGTCATTAGCAGAAAATGCTCAAAATTGGGATAATATAGGCTCAATTGAACCAAGTAAAACCAATAATTCAACAAATGGGGGTGGTATTTATCATCTTAAAGATGATGTAGATATTCAAGCTAAACTTGCATCTTTAGCAAGAAAATCGAGTCATTAGAAATGAAAAAGAGTGATCAATTAAAAAGTGTTCAAGAAATTGTTTGTCATATATGTGACACACATGATCATCTTACAAAAAATTGTCCTACTTTGCCTTCATTTAAAGAATGTCTCCATGAACAAGCCAATTATGTTAACAATTTTAAAAACCAACATTAGATCCTTTTTCACAAACATACAATCCTGGTTGGAGAAATCATCCCAATTTTAGTTGGAGGAACGATAATAATGCACAACCTTCACAACAACCTTTTCAAAATAACCAAAGTCATCAAGGTTATGCTCCTTATATCCCACCTCCAAGAAAAAATTTTGAAGATGAAATTCATGCATACATTCAAAAGCAAGAGTCTATCAATATTCAAAACATTCAATCTATGAATGATTTGAAAGAAACTCTTGCAAAATTTGCATCTGCACTTAATATTCATGAAAAAGGAAAATTTCCATCTCAACCACAACCTAATCCTAAAAATCAAAATCAAGAAAAATTTGATCAAGTAAAATCTGTTATTACTCTTAGAAGTGGTAAAATAGTTAATGATCCATATAGTGATGAAAACAAAGATCAATTAAACTCAAAGAGTAAGGATTCAAATCCTGATACTTTTGAGAAAGATGATGCTTTGAGTCCTAAAAATAAGAAAATTGATGATAAAATAAATAAACATGTTCCTTTTCCTCATGCATTAGTAAATAATAAAAAACAAAAAAATGATTCTGATATTTATGAAGTTTTTAAACAAGTAAAAATAAATATTCCATTATTAGATGCTATTAAACAAGTTCCTTCTTATGCAAAGTTTTTAAAAGATTTATGTACTGTAAAAAGACAATTGCATGTAAAGAAGAAAGCATTCTTAACGGAGCAAGTAAGCTCTATTATTCAAAATAATTCTACCTTGAAATATAAAGATCCCGGTTGTCCAACAATTTCATGTATTATTGGAAAAAATAAAATTAAAAAAGCTTTGTTAGATTTGGGAGCAAGTGTGAATTTAATTCCTTATTCAGTTTATGAAAAGCTTAAGTTGGGAGATTTAAAACCTACATCTGTCACTCTTTTACTAGCCGATAGGTCAATCAAAATACCTAGAGGTATCGTAGAAGATGTGTTAGTTCAAGTCGATAAATTCATATATCCTGTGGATTTTATTGTCTTGGATACACAACCAATAGAAGTACATAACGAAATTCCAGTAATATTGGGACGTCCATTTCTAGCAACTTCAAATGCTCTAATTAATTGTCGAAATGGAATAATGAAATTGTCTTTTGGAAATATGACTTTAGAACTTAATGTGTTCAATTTATGTAAACAACCAAGTATTAATGAAGATGAAGATGATAATGCAATAGAAACAATTGTGGAAGAAAATATACACCAAGAAAACTTAAATCAACAATCTGAAGTTTGTTTAGTGGAAAGTTTTGATTCAAAAAATGTTTTTAAATCAAAGTTATTTGAAGAAATTAATGAACTTGAAGAAGTAAAAGAAAATGATCATCCAAAACTTAATTTAAAACCCTTGCCAATAGAACTAAAATATGCTTTTCTTGGTGAAAATCAAACATATCCTATTGTAATATCTTCTACCCTCTTACCAAAACAAGAAGAAGATGTAATAACACTACTTAAAAAACACAAAAATGCAATTGGATGGACTTTGCAAGATATAAAAGGTATAAATCCTTTAATCTGCACACATAGAATTCACTTGGAAGAAAATGCTAAAACATATCAACAACCACAAAGAAGATTAAATCCACACATGAAAGAAGTTGTTAAAAATGAAGTTTTAAAACTATTAGATGCCGGAATTATTTATCCAATCTCGGATAGTAAATGGGTAAGTCCAACACAAGTAGTACCAAAAAAATCAGGCATCACTGTTATAAAAAATGAAAAGGGAGAATTATTACAAGCTAGGATTCCATCTAGTTGGCGTATGTGCATTGATTATAGAAAATTAAATGATGCAACTAGAAAAGATCACTTTCCGTTACCATTTTTAGATCAAATTTTAGAGAAAGTGGCAGGTAATCCTTATTATTGTTTTCTTGATGGGTATTCGGGGTATTATCAAATACCAATATCATTAGAAGATCAAGAAAAAACTACTTTCACTTGTCCGTTCGGAACTTTTGCTTTTAAAAGAATGCCATTTGGTTTATGTAATGCCCCGGCTACTTTTCAAAGATGCATGCTAAGTATTTTTAGTGACATGATTGAAGAATTTGTGGAAGTTTTTATGGATGATATAACTGTTTTTGGAAACTCATTTGAAAACTGTCTTAAAAATTTGGAAGAAGTTTTAAAAAGATGTGAAGAAAAAAATCTTGTTTTAAATTGGGAAAAATGTCACTACATGGTTAAATCCGGAATTGTGTTAGGGCATGTCATATCTGAAAAAGGAATTGAAGTTGATAAAGCTAAGGTTGATGTTATTGCTAATTTACCATCACCAAACACGATCAAAGAAATTCGATCATTTTTGGGTCATGCAGGATTTTATAGAAGATTTATAAAAAATTTTAGCATAATATCGAAACCAATTTCAAATCTTTTAACAAAAGATGCACAATTTGAATGGACTCAAGAATGTGAAACTGCTTTTAAAAAAATAATTAATCTTTTAACTACATCACCTATTTTACAACCTCCTGATTGGTCTTTACCATTTGAATTAATGTGTGATGCAAGTGATTATGCTGTAGGAGCCGTGTTAGGACAAAGAAAAGAAGGTAAACCTTATGTGATCTATTATGCAAGTAGAACATTAAATAGTGCTCAAATCAATTATTCAACAACTGAAAAAGAATTACTTTCAGTAGTGTTTGCATTAGATAAATTTCGATCCTATTTAATTGGTTCTACTACTATTGTTTACACTGATCATTCTGCCATAAAATATTTATCAAATAAACAAGATGCTAAGCCAAGATTAATAAGATGGATTTTGTTGTTACAAGAATTTGATCTTGTAATAAGAGATAAAAAAGGAAAAGAAAATGTAGTAGCCGATCATTTATCAAGAATAATTTTTGAATCATCTCAAAATGAAATACCAATAAATGAAAATTTTCCGGATGATCAACTATTTTATGCTACTACTATGCCTTGGTTTGCTAATATTGTAAATTTTCTTGTGACAAATAAAATGCCTTCTCATTGGAGTTCACAAGATAAAAATAAATTTTTGAAAGAGGTCAAAAAATTTTATTGGGATGATCCTTATTTGTTTAAGTATTGTCCTGATCAAATTTTTCGACGATGCATACCCGACAATGAGGTAAGTAGTGTCATTAAATTTTGTCATTCTGAGGCATGTGGAGGTCATTTTTCGTCAAAGAAAACAGCTGCAAAAATCTTTCAATGTGGATTTTATTGGCCTTCTTTATTCAAAGATACACATTCATTTTGCAAATCTTGTGAAAATTGTCAGAAAATGGGTTCAATTTCAAAACGAAACATGATGCCTTAAATCCAATCATGATTATTGAAATATTTGACAGTTGGGGAATAGATTTTATGGGTCCATTTCCATTATCTTTTGGATTCACTTATATTTTAGTAGCTGTCGATTATGTTTCAAAATGGATTGAAGCAATTGCATGTAGAACTAATGATCATAAAGTTGTGATAAAATTTTTGAAAGAAAATATTTTTAGTCGATTTGGAATACCTAGAGCTATAATAAGTGATGGGGGAAGTCATTTTATAAATAAATCATTTTCTTCGTTGTTAAGAAAATATGGTATTACACATAAAGTCTCTACTCCATATCACCCTCAAACGAATGGTCAGGTTGAACTTGCAAATAAAGAAATAAAACAAATTTTGGAAAAAACAGTCAATCCAAATCGAAAAGATTGGTCTTTAAGATTAAGTGATGCATTATGGGCATATAGAACTGCATTTAAAACATCAATGGGGATGTCACCATACAGATTAGTTTTTGGAAAGCATTGTCATTTACCTGTTGAAATTGAACATAAAGCTTATTGGGCAATTAAAGCGTTTAATACTAATTTAGATGATGCATCTAAATCAAGAAAATTGCAATTAAATGAACTAGAAGAATTAAGAAATGATGCATATGAAAATGCAAAGATTTATAAAGATAAAACAAAAGCATTTCATGATAAAAATATTATGAGAAAATCTTTTGAAATCGGACAAAAAGTTTTACTTTATAATTCTCGCTTGCATTTGTTTCCAGGAAAACTTAGATCGCGATGGTCTGGACCATTTATTGTTAAATTTGTCTATCCTCATGGTGCCGTTGATGTTGAAAATCCTAAAAATAATAATGTATTTAAAGTTAATGGGCAAAGACTTAAACCGTTTATAGAAAATGAAGTTCTTAATGAAAAGTTTATGCCTTTATATGATCCAACTTAATTGTTACTTATATTTTTATTTTATTTTTGCAGAATTGAGTTCACTTCCCGGTTAAGTGGCGGATAACGGTACTCCGTGACTACTTTCAGTCGGTTTTATTTCAATTTCCCAAAATAATTGAATATATATATATATAAATATATATTATGGATGAAGATATCAAAAAACTTGGTAAATATTTTCCATCTGTTTCTAAAAAAGTTCTGAGAATGATTTATGAAGGCAGATGTGAAAGATTGAGAATGCTTATGCAAAAAGGAATCCCGGAGGATATTCGTCTTATAATTGAAGCCAAGGTTCGATTAGGTGGTGAAGTTCCAAAATTCTTACTTGTTCGAAATATGTCTGGACTAGGAAAAAGTACCTATGCGAAGAAAAGAAGGGCTAAAAGGTTAGATGTTTGTCATAATTGTGCCAGATGGACTTGTAATAGACAATGCAGATCTTTGGGATATGTTTCCACAAATAGAGAAGATAAAATTGATTTCATTAAGAATGGGCTGAGTAAAGAGTCATTGGATGATATCTCATTGACTCTTGAGACGCATTCTAGTGGAGATGTAAAAGGTCAACTTCTCCGTTTATGGAAACTATTCCAAGCGCAGCGTCATGGTGATGGTCTTGGGAATCTGACTAAAAAAGACCCTATTTGCCAATTTATAAGAAAATTGGATGGTAAGCCAACCCTCGACTCATAAATATTGAAGGAACACTGTGAGCCACAATCACATCACTGTTTATACGCATGCATGTTATTATTATATATTATTATTTTTTTTACTATTTTTATCATTTTGTTCACATCTGTATTCCTATTTCTGTCTTATTCCTTGTTTTCCTTATAAAATCACTCAACTCTCTCTATATTTTTTAAAAGAAAAGAAAAAAACATGACAGGATCTTCTTCACAAAAATTGAAAAATATTTGTGTCTTTTGTGGTTCTAATACTGGAAAGAATGAAATATTTGTTGATGCAGCAATTAATCTTGGAAAAAAGTTAGCAGAGAGAAAAATTCACTTGGTTTACGGAGGAGGCAATATAGGGTTAATGGGATCTATTTCAACAGCAGCTCATCTTGGAGGTAGTCAGGTTTTGGGTATTATTCCTACAGCTTTAGCTGAAGGAAATATTACAGGTGTTACGGTTGGGGAAGAGTTGAAAGTTTCATCAATGTACGAGAGAATAACTAAAATGATAGAAAATTCTGATGCTTTTATTGCCTTACCTGGTGGTTTTGGTACTTTAGAAGAAATTTTTCATGTTGTTTCTTGGGCACAACTTAATATCCATAATAAACCTGTTGGCTTGTTGAATATCAATAACTATTATGATGGTTTGTTGACTTTTCTCGATGTAGCCGTGGAACAAAATTTTATTTCAGAAAATTCACGAAGGATGCTCATCTCTGCTTCGAATGAAGACCAATTAATTGATGATCTCCAAGCTTTTGTTCATCAACCTGATTCAGCTATAACAAAGATCAATTGGTCTCAACCAACCAGTAAGAAAAGAAAACTGGATCATTGATTCAACATGTCATGAAATGGTTTGTGTTTGTTCCTCATCTTCAATAATTCCAGGTGATATCTCTTTCATCATGTACTCTTTATTTTTCTTAAAAAAAAAAAAATTAAAAACAATGTCATATTCAGGATTGGGGGAGGGTTTATCTCTAAAAAAAAAAAAAAAAAAAAAAAAATTTAAAATTTAAAAAAAATATATTTCTTTAATAATATTATTTTTCTTTTTCAATGGCAGAGTAAGGAGTCAAAAACTCCTGACACGCATTAGTTTTTATTTATCATCTTATCACAATAGATTAGATTTTAATATTCCGTATATATTTAAATTGCAAACTACTAAGAAAATGAAGTCTTTTTGTATAGATGTTTATTTATTCTTCTTTTTACCAATTTAATAGAAAATATATAATTGATGGGATATAAGTTATAAATAATATATAATTGTGTGTTTTCAAATATATATTTTCTAAAACTTTTATGAGTATATAATTAAAGTGATATTGATTGAATAAATAATAACATGTATAATTGAGGGAATTAATTTGTAAAAGTATAATAGTTACTCACATAAATTTTGTGAGTGAGGGGTAAGAATTGAGAAAACAACTTATAAGCTTTTATTGATTATTAAGAAATGGTTGATTACTAGATTAAACCCATTTTGAAAAAAAAAAAAGAAAAAAAAAAAGAAAAATGAAAATTGGCTGCAAAGTTGTTTGAAGTTTGATTGTAAAGATGTAGAGTATTAATATCTCTACTATAATTATTAATGTAATAGATTTACCTCATAAAAAATAAAAAAAAATAAATAAACTTTGAAAAAAAAAATGTTACATTTTCAAAGTTTATTGGAGGTATTTGATTATGTAAAAACAATTTTGCAGCCAAGCAAAAAAAAAAAACAAAAAAACAAAAAAACAAAAAAACAAAAAAAAATGGGTTTATTCTTTGTAAATCATCCTATCTTATTTTCAATATTAGGTTATTTGATTGTCTGCTTTACTAGCCATTTTCAAAGAGTGTATAATTTTCTTCCAACTCCACGAGTGAAAAACAACTATATATGAAATACTTTAACCCAAGAGAATATGGAGTTGAGACTTTTACATTAATATTCCTGATGATATACATGTTATGAAAATGATTTCTATTATCCTTTTAATTATATTATTCTCAAAGTTTTTAGAAAATATTTATGTAAAAAAAAAAAATTATATATTTACTATTTTGATATTGTGTGAAATATATATGTATAGCCCATCCAATTACATATTAATATATTGGTTGATAATGAGATTTATAAATAAACATATGATCTCCTCACAAGTGTGTTTTTAAAATTTTAAAGTTTGCAAATTTGAATATATATATTAAGGAATAAAAATCTAACTTGTGATTTTATGATATTTTATGATATTTTATGATATTTTATTACTAAGGGACTAGTAATTAGCCGGTTTGGGGTGTGATGAAACTTAAAATTTGTAATTATTTATATGTTAAAAAGTGTGTTTTAAAATTTAAGTTTAATTAAAATTATGAAGTTGTATTATTTTAGTGTTATGTGTTTATATTTAAATGTTTTACTAAAATGTTGTATTTTACGGTTTGCGCAGGTTTGGTAAAAATAAAATTACTCAAGCTACAGTGGTCATAATGGAGTAATCTCAAAACCTGTAGAATCACAAAAGAGGCATCTTCAACTTTGTAGAAGACAAGAAATTCCAAAAACTTCATTAAGATGATCAAAATAATAAAACATCAAAATGGAGATAGATTTAATTTTACTATGACCAGCTTGGAGTAAAAATATCATAAGTATTTCATATTTTATCCAAAAGGGGTGAATGAGTTGTCCAAACACATCTACACAAAATATCCTACGTGTTTTATGTTGAAAAGAAAGGCTGAATCGGTGGTCTAAGGTATCAAACATGCCAATTAAAGTTGGGTCATGGTATTGACATTCAAGGAGACAAGCACCCACCAACTTTACTATTTCACATTTAATGAGCCTTGGACTCTTGCTCTCATTTGGCCTATAAATAGATGTGTTGTATAAGCTTTGTAGTGTGCAAGAGTGTAGAGAATTCTTCATTTGCAAAATAAATATTGTGTGTGTGAGAATAAAAGTTTGAGTGTGCAAGTTTCTCAAGTTCAAGTATGAAATTTCTTTTATCTTTATTCTTGAGTTTCATGTTCATGGAAAGCTAAATCTTTTTATGTCAAGGTGAAAAGGTTTCATTGTTGGTCAAGTAAGATTGTCTATATTTTGTATATTCTTTTCTTTTCTATTTTTATTTTTACTAATTGATCTTTATTTGTAGGTATAATTTTGGATGATTTGTTGTTATCTATTTACATCAAATGCTTGGTACCTTGAATGTGGTTACCTTGATTTGTTGTCAAATATGATACAATAATTACTACAAAATTATATACTATAAATATATGTATCTATTTATAATAAAGTCATATATATTATTTAGACGATAGCGTGACACTGTCGGTTGTTCTAAATAATATATTGTGATTTGAACTAACATTTACTTTATCGCATCTAACTTTTACTTTATCGCAACTAACATTTACTTTTCCGCAACTAACATTTACTTTCTCGCATCTAACTTTTACTTTTCCGCAACTAACATTTACTTTATCGCATCTAACATAAAGTCATATATTTTATTTAGACGATAGCGTGGCTCTGCCGGTTGTTCTAAATAAAATATTGTGATTTGATCTAACATTTACTTTTATGTCAATTTATATTTATGCATTTATATATATATTATGGGTACCATGTATTAAATATCGGTGGATATTAATATAGTGGGAACTATATTATATGATATACTTGTTTAAATATTTAATTGTTCTTTTTATGTTTATATTTATTCATCTATATATATATTATGGGTACCATGTATTAAATATCGGTTAATCTGATATTAATATAGTGGGAACTATATTATATGATATACTTGTTTAAATATTTCATTGTTCTTTTATGTTT